>NC_140969.1:54817989-55087989 GCF_056783735.1 Eptatretus burgeri
TGTTGTGAACCGATTTGTGTGAATTTTTTATATAGTCTCTCTCTTTAAGGTACGATTAAAACGTTCAACAACAACTGCCTTCCCTTCATTAAAGGTACTGTATAATGTAATACTGTTATTTTTTAGAAAATTCAAAAATGTCTTGTTATAAAACTCTCTACCCTCATCAGTCCACAATTTTTTAGGTTTTCTCTTACTTTTATTAAATATCTGTTGAAAGGCAAACATAAGAGTATTCCCTGTTTTGTTTTTTAATGGTACAACCCATGCGTATCTACTCCTCAAATCAATAACGGTTAAAGCATATTTGTACCCCTTATCATTATTGAGTTCAATCAAATCAGCAGACCAGATATAATCTACTTCCTTGGAATAAACTTTCCTTCTCTGAAACTTTGTGAACATTGGTTTATGTAATTCATCAGCTAATTGCTCTTCAGTCTTAATGACATCATTAGAGCCTATAAGTTTTTTGAATTTCCAAGTCCAAGTTTCAATTTAGCACTGATCATCTTCTTCACAATGAACCGATCAACTTTTTCTCTCAAGGTTGGATTTTGTATCAGAGACAAATTATACAACATTTCTCTATCGGCTTCATGCTTTTCTTCCAACGTTGTGGTATTCCCATAATTAATATCGTGTCTCATGCACACTTCATCAACTCTATTGATGGGTTTACTCCAGGATTTAGGATTGTCTGCCTCATGTAATCTTTTATCCAAGTTTGTGCCTGGACCACAGAAAGAATACCCTGGAAGATGTAATTCCCCTGGTATTCCAGTAGTTGTAAATTTACTTCCTGATAAAAACTTTTGTATATCTCCTCCTAGTTTGTGTTTGGAGATAAATTGATTTTTTTTTGAACCACACACCGAACATATACCTTTTTGTATAACCCTGTTATTTTTACTTTTAATATATGAAATATTTTTAGTATTACTTTTCTTTTTACATTTGAGACAATAACTCATTTATTTATGTGAAAAATTCCTGCAGAGTGCAAAAACCTTTTTAGTTTCCAACATGCACATTTGAATCTTAATTTTTAAAACATAAAGAATCCTTAGAAATGCCTTCACTCTCTCCTCCATTTATTCAAGAAAAAAAAAATAAAAATGAAAAACTTGAATTAAAATGAATATCTTGTCGATGTTAATATTCTTGTCGAAAGTATTGCAAATAGACTTGTCAATTCTTTGTTTTCCTCCTCGGTGGGTTGAGTTATTTTCTGTAATACCACCAATCTTTTTTTAATCTCACTGGTTTCCATATTTTGATATTTATTTTGTCTCGCTCTTTCCTCCCTCTCCATCTCTCTCTCCTCCCTCTCCTTCTCTCTCTTCTCTCTCTTCTCTTTTTCCTCCTCTTTTTTCTCCCTCTCCTCCTCTCTCTTCTCTTTTTCCTCCTTCTCTTTGTTCTCCCTCTCCTCCTTCTCTCTCTTCTCCTTTTCCTCCTCTTCCCTCTCTTCTTCAACTCCTTCCTCATCCCTTATTATCCTTGAATCGCTTACACCCCATAGAATATCATACATATATTCATCAGGTTTTCTTGTTATTACTGTATCCAAAATAATTTTTTTTACAACAGGAAACCAATAAAATTTCTTTTGAATTTCTAAAAGAGCCTTACCTTTTCTTAACTTTATAATTTTTTCATTATTTAACATTCTCATTAAATCTAAAGTTGTCGGTTTATCAACATCAGCATAATGCCAATCTTTTATTGAAAATACCTCATTCTTATGTTGTAGAACATATTTATTAAAATACCGAATACCCTTTTCTTGAAGGTATGCTTGGACACAGAAATGATAATTTTCTTGAAGCCTTCTTTCTATCATTTATGTATTAGAAATATATGTTAGAATAATATTATGGCACGAAACACCTCCCCATCTTCCCATAGTTAAATCATTTAGTATTTCCTTACTTATTATATATAATCCTGTTTTTTCTGTTTTCATGATATAAACAAGGGCAAAACCATTATTATATTTACCCTTATTAAATTCTTTTATTTGTTGTTTACTAATCGTGGCCCCACAAAACTCATTCTCGATACCAAGTGGATAATATTCTTCCTTACTCGACTGATTTAATTGTTCCAGGTCTTCGAGGTTAATTTTAAATGACCAATTATACCCTAAATCATTCATATCATACCCCCATTGTTCTATTCTCATACAAACGATACGCCCTTCTTTATAAAAATTTATTTTAATTCGAACTGTGAATTCTGTATGACCTGGAGATAATATCAACACTTCTGTATCTTTGGAATACACGGCCATTTTATTTAAGGATATATATTGTGATAAATCGCTTAATCTCACCAAGTCATTCGCGTCAGTCGGGCTTGGATAATTTTTTAATTAATAAGCATTTTTCATGTTAATATTTTTGGTTATATTATATTTATGTCGTTCAGCCTGTGCGTTTGTGTAATAATTTGATAAATCAATATCCAGTTCTTGGGATACACCAAAGATAGAACCATCTTTATCAACATAAGTCATTTATATTAGATTAAAAATAATATCATAAAATTTTTTATTTTTGTTGAGTTGAAATAACACATATAGACATAATTGACCACAACACTTGGAATTTAATTCTTGGACTTGAAATGTTTGATAAACACCATTCTGTAAGAATTATATGACTTCAACAGGTGGTGGAAGACCAAATCTATCAAAATAATATTTGTCTTGACTATTAAAAACACAAACCCAATGAGAACCGTTCCCATTATTATCTTCTAAGTTCATAATGATATTCTTTGTATGTTTCGGCACATTTGTTAATTCATCTCTCATACAAATAACCACATGATGAATTTTTAATTTCTTACAATATTTGACAAGTTGTAAATTTGATGTTGTATCCTTTCCAACTTATTTAAACCACTCATCAATGCTCATTTATTTATTAGAAAGATATAATCCATTACCTCTTTTCGTTAATTTTACACCTGCTTGTGCTATAGAAGAAAGCATATCTCCAACTAACAATCTCGCTTTATCAGGCAGACCTTCAAGTTTTTCAGCAAAATCTACAATTACACCACTTCCACTAATTTGTTTCTCCAACTCTTTGTTATGTCTTTCCAATTCTTTTTGAGCCTGGAGTTGAGCCTTCCTTTCGTTGGCAGTTTTCACCGCTGTTGAAATACCACCCGTCAATGCTCCAACCGCACTTAAACCAGCAAATAAAGGAATTAGAAATGGGAGAAATCCTCCACCAGTCTCTCTTATTGAATATTTTTTAAACATTGGTTTTGTCATTTTAATTTTAAGTGAGCCAGTGTCATTCAAGATTTTAACCTGTTCTCTTGTGAGCAAAACATCAATTCTACTGTATTAACGTTAATCGTACATGGCTTTTGATTTTGAACACAAGATGATAGTTTATGAAGATTGATTTGATTAACATATACCCCAGTTGGTACTTTGCCACTCATTTATTTAACAAAAAATTATGTGAGACTAATCATAACACCATTATCTGTATTAATCTGTAATTCTGTTTCTTCCAAAAGCAAACAATATGTATCAACTTCTTCACTCTCTCCTCTTTCAATGTATAGGGAAGTATCCACTCGATTAGACTTTATAGTTTCCTTTTGAGCGCTCAGGTCAAATGCATAGATTGTATACAAACTTTTAAATGCTGTCATATCCAAAATAGGTTCTTTATTTCCATTACTTTCACACACCTTTTGGTAAGACTTGCATGCTTCAGCAAAATCATTTTTTTCCCAATTAATTTCCAATCTATCTCGTGGATAAAATGTTCCATCTAGAGAAACGCGAAGTTGTTTCACCTCAGCATTATCACTCAATGCATTATTCTTATCAGTCGCAGTATCACCATCTGGCTTTTTAAAAAAGATCCACAGATATCGTGGCTTTCCTTCCAGAACACCCAAATTCCATGTGTAAGTAGTTTGGTTGAGTTTAACGTGTTGACATCTTCTTTTGAGGTATGATACACTGAGTGGTTTCTTTGAGTTAAGTCTTCGATTCAACATCTCTTCTGTTTTAAGATTAGGAGTATATTCACTGATATACCAACTCATCTCCTCAATTAAAAATTTATTTTGTTCACCAAAAGCACTACCAACACCAAAAAGCAATCTATTTTCATTATCATTCCTTTGTAGTTGAAATCTAATTTTAAGACCATACAGAACTTTATCATGATCACAAAATCCAAATATACCTTTAAGAGGAACCGCCACAGTAAAACTATTTTCTGCTTTTGTATCATCATTATACATTCCTTTCCTTTGAGTATATCCAGGGTCTGTGTTTGTTCCCGTTGACATATCAGGAATAAAACCTTCGACAGACCCCTTTCCCATTCTATCACTGAATGTATAGAGTGTAAATTTCATCATTTCAGATACAGCAGAGACATAATCAACCGCTTCAACTTCTTGTGTTCCAATATACAAACGCACACTATCAAACATTTTCCAGAATAAATCATTTACAAGTGTAGCGTTTGTGTTATTCCCAGCTTTAGTGAATTTAAATTTACACAACAAGAAACTTTCGGAGATATTCAAATAGGTTTGTTGATTATTTATTTCAAAACTTTTTGTGCCATTCGTATTCCAGTCTATTCCAGTTATTGCATTTACCTTGAAGTAATCTTCTTTTTTAGTGGAGTTTGAGATAATAATAGTATCATCCAAATCATAGATACTATCAATTGCTTCCATACTTGTATTTATTTAGGAAAAAAAGATGTTAAAACTTTTGAAACCCTGATCCAAGTATTTGAATTATTTTCTGTCGTTCTTGGGGGGACAACTGAGTTTTGCCTTTCTTAATTTCTTTTATTGCTTGTAATTTATGAGATTCCTTCTGGGCATCTTTTATGTTCTTTACAGCACCTGCTACATTTCCCACAGCAGAAGCAGTTCAACCAATTAGATCTTTATGTTTAAGAATAGTTGAACCAATACCCATTAGAGTATCAATTATCCCATCTCCTCTAAATTGATGTCCAACACCCCTTTGTCTCTTAGGTTTATAGTATCCTCTACCAAGATACATACCTTCACCCTTGTAGTATGGGGAAAGGAACATCCCATCCCCTGTAATTATTTTATATTTTCCCAACTCGTGTTTCCTCACAATAACCATCGTATTTATTTATTGGAAAACTTCACGTAGGTGAATTCTGATGGATATAACTTCTCCATTAAAAGAAATCATACGATTATCTTGGTCGGTTATCCTAAAATTTACTCTGTGTATGGTTTTTCCTGACACAGGGAGATAAACCAAATTTTTGGGTTCCATATTGAATTTATAACCAATTGGGGTTGAGTATGCGCTGAATGAAAATATTGCATTTGTTTTTTTTCCATCATTATAAGCACCATCAATCAAATCACAGTGAATTAACACCGAATTTATTCCTGAGGATATTTGAATGACATTATCACTGTAAAACGTCCCATTAGTTTCAATCTTTTTTGAGGAGAAACCCAATAACTCTCTAAATGAATTATCAATTGTGAAATCAACCTTGTAGTTATTTTTAACTTCAATCGTTGATTTTGAAGTATGTTTTTGAATGTCTATAACAATATTTTTTGGTTCATCACCCTGTTCTTTCATAAGACGAGCAATTTCGGAAGATATTTGAGAAATCTCATATGCTCCGGGTGAGACTGTTATCGTTTTGTATCCACTTCCGGGATTATAACTAAACTTGTCATTTTTATCAGTTATATTAAATAAGGTATTATAAGTTTCCATGGACAATAAAGATGCCTCATATTCTTTTGTTGGGTCAAGTTGTAGTGGGTATGGGAATGAAGATGTGTGGTCGCTTGTTGTGAAATTGAAACTAAGGATTGTGCTTCTCATCTTATTTAATGTGAGATAAAATGTCTTTAAATTGATATTTATTAATTATTTTCATGTTCATCAACTGGTCTAAAATGGCTGATGCTTCATTAAAACAATTGTTATTTCCAGCCTTCTTACTACCTTACAACAATAACAGTCTATTAACTAATTGCGATGGGTCATTTGGAAGAAAACTAATACCTGAACCAAAGATACTTAAAGCCTGAATAATGTGTTTCTCCTTCTCATTTTTCCTTCTTTTACTAGAAATACTAACTCTATAATTTAGAGTGTTCAGCATATCAATATATACTCTATCATCATTATTTTTCATATCCAATTGTTTATCAATATACGTTGATTCATCCCTCACAGTTGAACCTTGTCTTCCATATTTTGTGAGAAGAAACATTAATCTCGGAGTTGGTTTAACAGGGGGTTGAGCAGAACCTAAGAACCTTAATTCATCATTAAATATCAATACCTTTTCTTGAACAAGATGAAATATTGCTGGTTGTTCTGTTGGAATGAGTCCTGCTTTGGTTTTTGAATCCGCTGAATATTCATTGTTTTGAAGAGCATTCACAATATAATCAGGGGGTCGATTAATCTCTTCGAGTTGTTGAAATAAACCTTCATCATCATATACCTTTAATTCTACTAAATGCTCTAATTCTTCCTCCGTCATTTGATCAAAATCTTTTAACATTTGAAGTTTTTTTAGGAGTATATTCTACTGTGGGAACTGTGGAAACATCTTTCATATTTTCTTGGGAAGTTTTTAAAAGTGGTTTAAAATTTTTTTCTTGTTTTCTTTCAAATGCTTCTTCGCCCGTTAGTTTCTGTCTGCGTTTCTTCTTTATGTTTTCCTGCTGTTTTACAACTTTTGAAACCAACTCTTGATGTTCCTTAAATCTTCTTACTCTTTCTTTTGCATCCATTTATTTATTGTAAAATATCATTTAATGAATTGTAAAGATCAACAGGGAAATTTTCCTTTTCTTCATCATTCAAGTAGATGTGTTCAAATAAATCCTCTTCTTTAAATATTTCATCAAATTCTTTATTAACATTAATGCGAGTTGTAATTTCTTCTTCACTAATACTTGCATCTCTGCTTTTTATACGTTTATGTTGAGTTTCTTCATCAACATCAAAACCGAATGATAAAATCTTCACTCCGCTCAGATGTTTAATAATTTGTCTCGTTCCTTCTGGATTAGTTTCTAATATCCCAAGGCCACCAGATTTTAGTTTCCTTAACTCACTCTTACAATGTGAATATTTTGTTGTACCAAGAGAAACCACCTCAAATATTTGACCTTCATTCCTCAATCGCATATGTTCCTCCACTGAAATATAGTGATAATCTTCACCTTTTACTTCTCCAGGTCTTATTGCTCTAGTTGTTGTTGATACAATGCATATCACGGGGTGTTTTTTTAAGTAAATTTACAATATTCTCATTTGTACAACACAAGAACCTTGATTTATGAAAGTTTTTTTCCAGAAACAGATTTACCCACAAGATTTACAATAATAGTTGTCATTTATATATGTAATTGTTTATAAAACAAAAAATATATCCCTTAATATCTCATCTTGTTTCACAACAATATATTTATATTTTTCAGTCGTGTGCTTCATGTAATCCTCAAATTTCTTTTTACTACATAATGTAGAACAATTATCTCTCCAAAAATTATTGATATCTATTGAATTTAACTTGAATAAAATAAAAGTATTAGCATTATTTCTGATTGAACGACGAGGAAGTTGAAAGTACGATTGACTAAGATAAATACAATTACAAGAAGAACGTCTCCCTCTTGTGTAGTAGCTGTCCATTACCGTTTGGTTTCTCTCATTAACACAATCATCAAAGATAACGAGGTTCTTTTTTGATTTATCCAAATCTTGGGGAGACGGTATATCATCCGTATTATCACTAAGAATACAAGTTATCGGATTTGATTTCTTTTTACATCTCTGTGTATCACAAAATAGTTGAATTATATCTTCAATGTTATAATCATTTAGGTTTTTTGACGGTTAAATAAACCGATTATATCTTCTTTTTGAAGACCAGCATTAAAACCTTTTGAGAGTAGTTGATACTCTGGTTGAAAACTCGACTTTGTGAAAATTATTAAATTATCATAATCTAAAAAGTTGGGAGTGAGGAGCATCTTCAAAAGTAAGCAGGTTTTTCCACATCCACTTGAACCAACTATGAGACATCTTAATGAATTTGGGAGATTTTTATGGTTGTTAAATTTTATCTTATTTTCCCAAATGGGTAAAAAATCATTCATTTATATATTTGGAAAACAGGTTATTTAATTTATTATTGGCTTTTTTAGAAACTCTATATTTTATCCTTAGTTCAAGTTTAATTTCAAGATAATCCATTATTTTATTTATACAATATCTTGTGTTGATATTTCCCTGAAAATTATATCCATGAATAATATATAACAACAATCCTTTGAACATTTCTCTTTTCGTTCAGTTTCTTCCCTTGTCAGGAAAGGTGTGTTATCACCCTCGTACTTTACATTCATTTCTCTAATCAACCTTGTAAAGTAATTCATTTTTGGTGTAAATCTAAAAGAATTATTTTCCTTTTTATATTTTTTATTATCATTAATTAGAAGATAATCACAGAATATACATTGTTTATAGGCTTTTGACTCTGTGTTTAATCCCCGTCTTTCACACGCAGGACAATTCTCAAATTTGTCATATGGAGAATCAGGAAAGTCTAGCATATTTAGAAAGTAAAACTTTACTTAAACTGAAATTCATCTATACTTTCAGTTGTATATTGACTCATATTTAATAATATTACCATCGATATCGATATACTTTTTTTCATTACCAGATTCAACGACAACATTTTTTATATTAAAGGTAATTTTAAAATTATCGTTGACTACTATTGAACGAAATGTCATTTCACCTGATATATTTACATCCTTTATTTCATCAGGATTAACATCTTTAGGGTTGTTGAAAAAAATACAAATTTCTCCTTGCATATTACAGATGGTCTTATCTTTTCTTTCTAAAGCTTCATCCATAAGGTTTTTGTTTTTTGATACTTTTTCTTGTTTCATTGCTTTTTCTAGTTTTGAATATATTACTAGAAGGAGAGGAGAAACTTTTGTTAGAGATACTTTAATTGATGTTCTACCAGGTATACTAAAAGCCCTTCCACTGAAGGAAATTGAAGAACTCGTATTATTTACCATAATTGTTTTTATCCAATAGTGGTTATATTTATCTTTGTTCAATTTTACATCCTTGACATATTTCTGAGTATCTTTAACAAATGAAGAGATTGATTGAAACTTGTCTTTTGTGTCTTGAAACATTGTATTTATTAAGTGAAAAGTTGGAGGATAAAATGGTTTTAAGCACAGATTCACCTGTAAAATAAATGAAATTTTCATCAAGAAAATTTTAGTTTAAGCAAAGATTTATGATATAAATATGGTGAATACAACATACTGCGATGTTTGTAATCACAAATATAAACATTATAGAAAACACCTCTGAACCAACAAACACACATTTAATCTATTTCATAAAATATCTCCTCTTGAGTTGGAAAGAAAACATTGTGATATCTGTTCAAAGGATGTTTTGAAGAGAAGTTATAATAGACATCTTTAATCACAAAAACACAAGAAAAATGAGTTTAAAGTAAAGGGAGACTATTATATTGAAAACACTGATGGGGCATTTAAAGGGCATATAAAAATAAGGATTTTTCAATTTGGAGAACCCAGTCCATCATCAATAGCTGAATCAATTGAAATAGTGAAACCTGATGTTGAAAAAGTTATTAAAAAGACATTAAAAGAAATGAAAACTTTTAAGTTTTATATGGGACTGAAAATGAATATGAAAAGACAAGATGAAGAACAAACTCCTTATATGAGAACAGATCTTCATTTTATAACATCATTTCAAGATTTTTTGAATAGTGGGGTTTATGAAGAACTATCAAAACAAGAGGAGGATGTTGATAATACAGTGGAAGGAAGTGGATTCAATATTTAAAAAAATCATCTTTTTAGATATACACATTCTAAAATCAAACCCTCTTAAAGCTTCTTCTTATATTGAATTACCAAAAGAAATAAAACTAAAGAAGGCAGTTGTTAATATTAAGAACAATGATAATAAATGTTTTCTCTGGTCTGTTCTTGCTCACTTTCATCCACCAAAATGTAATTCAGAAACAGTAAAACAATATATGAAATATGAGAATACCTTGGACATTAAAGATTTTAAATTAAATATAAATGAACTTTCAAAAACACCAGGGAATATTTCTGCCAAAACAAACACAAGTCAAAAGTATATTTCATTTACAAAAATGATATTCACAAAACCTTTAACTCTTATGAGGTTTCTAGATTCTTACAAGTTTATGGGAACACCACTAGCCTACCTCGCATCAAATCTAAGCTCCACGGACTCTTTTCCAAATCTTAATTCATTCTTTCCAAAAGAGGAAATTCTCACTAAAGAGGAAATTCAGATTAAAGAGAGAATTCAAAGTAAAGAGGAAACTCTAATTAATGAGCAAATTAATGAAGAAATTCTAACTGAAGATGAAATTCTAATTATAAAGAAAATTCGAACAATGAATGAAATTCTAACTAAAGAGGAAATTCAGATTAAAGATGAAATTCTGATTAAAGAAGGAATTCTTACGAGAGAGGAAATTCATACAAGGAATGAAATTCAAAGTAAAGAGAAAATTCTTACAAGCAAGGGAATTTATCCTTATGATTATATGGATTCATTTATGATATTTAAAGAAACACAACTTTCTTCAAAAGAAAGTTTCTATAATAACCTTTATAAAATGACCGTTTTTACAGCCATTTTTCCCTGCTGTGCAGGGGTTTGGCTTTTTGTGAGGCCATGTTTTATGGCCGGATGCCCTTCCTGACGCCAACCCTGGTCACCTCTTACGACACACAGGGATATGGTACACCTATTCTAACCAGGGCATACACCGGGACCAGTACACTGGCACTCATTTCACCGACCTCGGAAGGATGACAGGCTGAGTCAACCCCCTGGTGTTAATTTAGCAGCCAACGGGGCTTGAACTCAGGACACTGGGATCCCAAGCCGCCACCCTAACCACTAAGCCAACACCAGGCTCTATAATAACCTTTATGAAGAAGAGATAAGTGATAAGGAATATAAACACGCACAAGAAATATGGAAAATATTTAAGATAAAGAACCTTGGAGAATATCATGATTTATATCTAAAAACAGATGTTTTATTGTTACCTGATGTGTTTGAAGCTTTTAGATCACTCTGTCATAATAAAAATTGTTATGGATTAGATCCTCCCCACTATTTCACAGCTCCTGGTTTAGCTTGGAGTGCAATGTTGAAAATGACAAAACAAGATATAGATTTAATCAGTGATGTTGATATGCTTTTGATGATTGAGAAGTCCAAGAGAGGTGGAATATCACAAGTATGTTCAAAAAGATATGCTAAAGCAAATAACAAATATCTTCCAAATTATGATAGTGAAAAAGGTAGTAATTATTTGATTTATTTTGATGCTAATAATTTGTATGGATGGGCAATGTCTCAATCTCTGCCTTATGGTAAATTAGAGTGGGTGGAAGAAAAGGATTATGAAAAGGCTTTGATGAATATTGTTATTTCTTCTCAAGAGGAATTGAATGACGAAGAAGAAGGTTATTATTTTGAAGTTGATTTGAAGTACCCGAGTGATCTTCATTATAAGCATAAAGACCTTCCTTTTGCATGTGAGAAAGAAACCCCAAAGAAAGAATGGTTCAGTGATTATCATAAAAGTTTAAATATTAAAGGCAAATCAACAGAAAAGTTATTAACAACATTCTATGATAAAGAGGGATATGTTTTGCATCAGAGAAGCTTAAAACAGTTTTTGAGAGAAGGGTTGAGAGTCGCGAAAATTCATAGAGTTTTAAAATTTAAACAAAATCCTTGGGTGAAAAAGTATATTCAATTCAATACAGATATGAGAGCAAATACAAAAGTAAAATTTGAAGGGGACTTTTATAAATTAATGAATAATGCTGTATTTGGAAAGACTATGGAAAATGTTCGAAACAGGCAAAACATTAGATTCGCAACATCTTGGAAAGAAGCTTCGAGATTGATAAATAAACCAAGTTTTGAGAGAGAAGAGGTTTTTTCAGAGAACTTTTCTGCAATTCATATGAAAAAGGAAAGTATTGTAATGGATAAACTAATTTATATTGGAACAGCAGTTCTTGATTTATCAAAGATATTGATGTATGATTATTTGTATAATGAATTAAAGAAAGAGTATGGTGAAAATGTTTCATTGTTGTATATGGACACTGATAGTTTTATCCGAGATATAAAAACTGATGATGTTTATAAAGATATGAAGAAAAATATTGGAGTACATGATACAAGTAATTTCAGCAAGAAGAGTGAGTTATTTTCCAAAAAGAATGAAAAGGTTATTGGTAAGTTTAAGGATGAGTTGGGTGGAAAAGTAATGATTGAGAGCAAAGGCATATGCTTATAAGTATGGTGATCAGATTGATAAGAGGTTAAAGGGAATAAAGAAATATGTAATAAAAAAATCAATAACTTTTAGAAATTATTATAATTGTTTGATGAATAAGAAAGAAGAATATAGGAAAATGAATACAATAAGAAGTTATAAACATAACATATATAGCGAAGAAGTAAATAAAAAGGCATTAGGAGCCTTTGATGATAAGAGATTTATTTTAGATAATGGAATAGATTGTGTTCCATATGGATATTGTATGATTGAGTGAATAGAATGGATTGTGTTTTAACGATGGGAAGATGGGTTAGGGTTTTTTAAGCGCTACCGCCACGTTTTTTTGCAATATATAAATGGTCAAACCAAGTATTAATCAAACTAAAGAGTGGGGAAAATCTCAGTCTTGGTATATAAATGGAAAACATAATGAATGTGAAAAATATCAAATAAGTCTTATTGAAAAAATAACTAAAACAAAGGTAAATAAAACAAATGAGCGAATCAATTTAAAAAGTGGTAAGTTGGAGGATATAAAGAAAAAAATGAATATCCCTGAATGGACTGAAAACTTTGATGGTTATCAATTGAACAATGAAAAAACAATTTACTATAATCTCAAAATGATATGTGGCTCAGGAGGTGGTCAAACAAGAGCATTAAGAGAAGTTTATCATTTCGTAATGGCACAAAAGGGGTATCTTAAAAAATATAAAGATTCAAATGTTTTGTTTTTCAATATTTTAGATGGGGATTATTGTGCAAAGAAAATTAAACTATTGAAGGAATTTGAGAATGAACAAATCTTTATAGGTTCAATGAGTGAGCTTAACAATATGCATCGGTTATTTGATAAAGAGTGTCCCGAGGCTTAGACGTTTTAGATATTTCTTTCGAATCACCTTTAACAAATCACATTACCACTTTAGTACTTGAACAAATCTTTATCTTATTGTATGGATTATTTGAAAAAACAAGTGTCCCAAGGTTAAAAGGGGAGACAAATAAATATACCTTGGGATAAAAAGGGGGTTTATTTTTAGGGAAAAAAAATATGAATCGCTGAAAATCCCCCATTCATTTACATGGGGAAAAGTGAGCCAGCACCAGTATATTCACCCTACTCTCGTAACATCACGCACAAATGCCACAAAGCGAGACTGCATCATCAGCCCTACAAGTCAATCTTTAGCATCGAAAAAACAGAGCCACCCAACACGACAAATAAGTTTTCCTGAAGAAAATGTCAACTGAGCAGAGCAGACTGTATGTATGTATGTACAGTATATATATATATATATATATATATATATATATATATATATATATATATATATATATATATATATATATATATACATATATATATATATATATATATATATATTTATATATATATATAAATATACATGTATATGTATATATATATATATATATATATATATATATATATATATATATATATATATATATATATATATATATATATATATATATATATATATATATATATATATATATATATATATATATATATATATATATATATATATATATATATATATATATATATATATATATATATATATACATGTATATGTATATGTGTATATATATATATATATGTGTATATATATATATATATATATATATATATATATATATATATATATATATATATATATATATATATATATATATATATATAAAGTGCCAACCGCCTTTCCACTTTTCATCTTCTTCATAGCAGTCCTCACTTCATCCTTACTGATCCACCCCACTTCCAGATTAACTATCTCCACCTCTTCCAACCTTCTCTCTCTCTCATTTTCTTCATTCATCAGCTCCTCAAAGTACTCCATCCACCTTCTCAACACACTCTCCTCGCTCGTCAGCACATTCCCATTTGCGTCCTTTATCACCCTAACCTGCAGCACATCCTTCCCAGCTCGGTCCCTCTGTCTTGCCAATCGGTATAAATCCTTTTCCCCTTCTTTTGTATCCAACTTCTCATACAGCTCGTCATATGCCTTTTCCTTGGCCTTTGCCACCTCTCTTTTTGCCTTTCGCCACCACTCCTTGTACTCCTGCCTACTTTCTTCATCTCTCTGACTATCCCACTTCTTTTTTGCCAACCCCTTCTTCCTTATACTTTCCTGTCCTTCCTCATTCCACCACCAAGTCTCCTTATCTTCCTTTCTCTGTCCAGATGTCACACCAAGTACCTTCCTAGCTATCTCCCTCACAACTTCTGCTGTCGTTGCCCAATCATCCCTCCCATCTTTACCACCATCCAACGCCTGTCTCACCTCCTCCCTAAATTTCACGCAACAGTCTTCCTCCTTCAGCTTCCACCATCTGGTCCTTGGTTCAGCCCTCACTCTCTTCCTCAACCTCACCTCTAAAGTCATCCTACAGACCACCAATCGATGCTGTCGAGCTACACTCTCCGCTGCCACCACCTTACAGTCACTAATCTCTTTCAGGTTGCATCTCCTGCTTAAGATGTAATCCACCTGTGTGCACTTTCCTCCACTCTTGTATGTCACCCTGTGTTCCTCCTTCTTCTTGAAATACGTATTTACCACTGCCATTTCCATTCTTTTGCAAACTCTACCACCATTTGCCTTTCCACATTTCTCTTGTTGAGACCGTACCTACCCATCACCTCCTCATCCTCTTTATTCCCTTCCCCAACATGTCCATTGAAATCTGTTCCAATCACCACTCTTTCATCCTTGGATACACTCTCCCCCACTTCATCTAACTCACTCCAGAAATCTTCTTTATACTCCATCTCACACCCCATATGTGGGGCATATGCACTGATGACATTCATCATCACCCCTTCAATTTCCAACTTCACACTTATCACTCGGTCAGACACTCTCCTCACCTCCAATACCCTCTTGACATTATCTTCCTTCAGGATTACCCCGACACCATTTCTCCTCCCATCCACACCATGGTAGAACAATTTGAAACCACCTTCAATGCTCCTAGCCTCACCCCCATCCACTTGGTCTCTTGTACACACAGTATGTCCACCTTTCTTCTCTCCATCATATCAGCCAACTCTCGCCCTTTTCCAGTCATCGTCCCAACATTCAGAGTTCCAACTCTCACCTGCACACTTCTACCCTTCCCCCTCTCCCACTGCCTCCGGACTCACCTTCCCCGTCTCCTTCTCCTCCTTCGCCCAGCAGTAGCACAATTTCCACTGGAACCCTGCTGACCACCGGTACCGGTGGCGGTCGTTGGTAACCCGGGCCTCGACCGATCCGGTATGGAAATTCGTTTTGTTGTCCGCATAATGATTTGGCTTAGGTTTTTACGCCGGATGCCCTTCCTGACTCAACCCTGGTCGCCTCTTACGACACACAGGGATATGGTACACATATTCTAACAGGGGCATACACCGGGCCCATTACAACTGGTACTTATTTCGTCGACCTCGGAAGGATGGCAGGCTGAGTCAACCCCCTGGTGTTTTCGACTTGGTATATATGTATGTATATATATATATATATATATATATATATATATATATATATATATATATATATATATATATATATATATATATATATATATATATATATATACATATATATATATATATATATATGTATATATATATATATAACATACATGCATACATATATTAATTCAGTGTCCCAACGGGGCTTGAACTCAGGACCTTTTGGGTCCCAAGCCACTGCCCTAATCACTGCGCCAACACCAGGATATATATATATATATATATATATATATATATATATATATATATATATATATATATATATATATATATATATATATATATATATATATATATATATATATATATATATATATATATATATATATATATATATATATATATATATATATATATATATATATATATATATATATATATATATATATATATATATATATATATATATATATATATATATATATATATATATATATATATATATATATATATATATATATATATATATATATATATATATATATATATATATATATATATATATATATATATATATATATATATATATATATATATATATATATATATATATATATATATATATATATATATATATATATATATATATATATATATATATATATATATATATATGTATATATATATATATATATATATATATATATATATATATATATATATATATATATATATATATATATATATATATATATATATATATATATATATATATATATATATATATATATATATATATATATATATATATATATATATATATATATATATATATATATATATATATATATATATATATATATATATATATATATATATATATATATATATATATATATATATATATATATATATATATATATATATATATATATATATATATATATATATATATATATATATATATATATATATATATATATATATATATATATATATATATATATATATATATATATATATATATATATATATATATATATATATATATATATATATATATATATATATATATATATATATATATATATATATATATATATATATATATATATATATATATATATATATATATATATATATTTGAAATATATATATATATATATATATATATATATATATATATATATATATATATATATATATATATATATATATATATATATATATATATATATATATATATATATATATATATATATATATATATATATTTGAAATATATATATATATATATATATATATATATATATATATATATATATATATATATATATATATATATGAAATATATATATATATATATATATATATATATATATATATATATATATATATATATATATATATATATATATATATATATATATATATATATATATATATATATATATATATATATATATATATATATATATATATATATATATTTGAAATATATATATATATATATATATATATATATATATATATATATATATATATATATATATATATATATATATATACATATATTTGAAATATATATATATATATATATATATATATATATATATATATATATATATATATATATATATATATATATATATATATATATATATATATATATATATATATATATATATATATATATATATATATATATACTATCTATTTGAAATATATATATATATATATATATATATATATATATATATATATATATATATATATATATATATATATATATATATATATATATATATATATATATATATTTGAAATATATATATATATATTTGAAATATATATATATATATTTGAAATATATATATATATATTTGAAATATATATTTCATATATTTGAAATATATATATATATATATATATATATATTTCATATATATATATATATATATATATATATATATATATATATATATATATATATATATATATATATATATATATATATATATATATATATCTCCTGGTGTTGGCGCAGTGGTTAGGGCAGCGGCTTGGGATCCAAAAAGGTCCTGAGTTAAAAACCCCGTTGAGCCACTGAATTAATACACCAGGGGGTTCACTCAGCCTCTCATCCTTCCGAGGTCGGCGAAATGAGTACCAGTGTACTGGGCCGGTGTATACCCTGGTTAAAATAGGTGTCCCATATCCCTGTGTCGGAAGAGGCGACCAGGGTTGCGTCAGGAAGGGCATCCGGCGTAAAACATGTGCCAAATCACTATGCGGATCATACGGATGATCCGCTGTGACGACCCCGAACGGGACCAGCCGAAAGACGAAGAAGAAGATATATATATATATATATATATATATATATATATATATATATATATATATATATATATATATATATATATATATATATATATATATATATATATATATATATATATATATATATATATATATATATATATATATATATATATATATATATATATATATATATATATATATATATATATATATATATATATATATATATATATATATATATATTTGAAATATATATATATATATATATATATATATATATATATATATATATATATTTGAAATATATATATATATATATATATATATATATATACATTTGAAATATATATATATATATATATATATATATATATATATACATTTGAAATATATATATATATATATATATATATATATATATATATATATATATATTTGAAATATATATATATATATATATATATATATATATATATATATTTGAAATATATATATATATATATATTTGAAATATATATATATATATACATATATTTGAAATATATATTTCATATATTTGAAATATATATTTCATATATATATATATATATATATATATATATATATATATATATATATATATATATATATCCTGGTGTTGGCGCAGTGGTTAGGGCAGCGGCTTGGGATCCAAAAAGGTCCTGAGTTAAAAACCCCGTTGAGCCACTGAATTAATACACCAGGGGGTTCACTCAGCCTCTCATCCTTCCGAGGTCGGCGAAATGAGTACCAGTGTACTGGGCCGGTGTATACCCTGGTTAAAATAGGTGTCCCATATCCCTGTGTCGGAAGAGGCGACCAGGGTTGCGTCAGGAAGGGCATCCGGCGTAAAACATGTGCCAAATCACTATGCGGATCATACGGATGATCCGCTGTGACGACCCCGAACGGGACCAGCCGCAAGACGAAGAAGAAGATATATATATATATATATATATATATATATATATATATATATATATATATATATATATATATATATATATAGAGAGAGAGAGGGGAGGGGGAGGGGGAGGAGGAGGAGGAAGAGGAGGAAGAGGAGGAAGAGGAAGAGGAGGAGGAAGAGGAGGAAGAGGAGGAAGAGGAGGAAGAGGAGGAAGAGGAGGAAGAGGAGGAAGAGGAGGAAGAGGAAGAAATGCGAGGTCAGGAGTAAACAGAGAGAATATGTTATGCTTTATGGACAGACAGACACACACACACACAGTGTCCCTTACAGATCCAAATGTACCATGTACCGCTACCTTGTAGCAACTGCCGACTGTACATACTGATTGGGACACTAACTGTTCCACTATCAACTGGTGCACTGTCGGATGCTTGGCATGTGGCTTCAGCACTCCATTGGAATGGTTGATAAGGAACAGCTGGCCTGGCAAGCGATAGCAAGCTGATTGGTGATGGCACATACTCGTATCGCCAAAAAGTGAAACATCGCCGATTTCTTCACATTTTCAGATTTCACTCCAGATTTGGAGAGATTTAGTCCACATGATTCGATCACCCAAATTCAAATTATATTTCAATTATATACTTTAATTAGTCCGTGAGAGTAGATCATGAAAATCACATCACCTCATCCATTAAATCACTCCAAGCTCCTCATTTGAAAACTATAGCCCTTACAAAAGCGATGTATTCAGTGATTCGTAGGTATGTAGATGAGGCTTATGATGATATGAGTGAGTAAAGTGATAAAAACATTTTGAGCGCTTTATCATTAATAAACTGTTGTGGCCTGTTCCAACTCAAGACATTGTTGAGCAAGCCAAACAAAATGGCGAATTAAGACCCCAGCGGAGCTGCTTATCCGGATTTTGGCCTTATATGCTCTCATCAGGATGGCATACCAATAAATATCTAACCAATGATGGCATGCCTTCCTAATGAGGGCAAATTATCCCGAAATCCGAATAGGTGGCTCGGTTTGATGTTTTACTGATGTTGACCATGTAATTTTTGTCTGTTTGACAGAGTCGCCGGGCCGATGCCTCCGGGCTGGAGGCGATGCTTTGGTGTAGGTCTGTGTCCAATGGAGATCGAGGGAGTGCTCTTCACACTCCTCTTGCCAAAGTAGCTGCATAAAGCAATCCAAGAAGACTTGCACAAGGTAAGTGCAAATGCTGTTTTGAACCCTTCCCGGAGTTCCTCAACAACTATAAAGACTTTCCCACATAGTACACATGAGAAACGTTCTCAAGTTAATGTGTCATTTAAATCAAAGGGGATCGTTGTATCATTTGTCGTTCTAAATATATGAACAACCAAAGTTTTCAGGGTATTTTTGGAACATGCTGTACATATTGCCTACTGTCACTGCTTCGCTGTGTTGCTTAAATGCTTCAGTACCTTCAGGAAGTATTCACACCCCTTGACTTTTTCACATTTTGTTGTGTTACAGCCTGAATTTAAATTGGATTACATTTTAATATTTTGTCACTGATCTACACAAAATACCCCATAATGACAATGTGAAAACATTATTTTTGAATTTTTACAAATCAATTAATTATGAAAAGCTGAAATGTCTTGCATCAATAAGTATTCAACCCCTTTGCTATGACACTCAGAATTGAGCTCGGGTACATCCAATCTCCTTTGATCATCCTTGAGATGTCTCTACAACTTGATTGGCATCCATCTGTGGCCAATTCAATTGATTGGACATGATTTAGAAAGAAACACACTTTTCTATATAAGGTCCCACAGTTGACAGTGCATGTCAGAACAGAAACACCACCAGGAAGTCCAAGAAACTGTCCGTAGAACTCCGAGATAGAATTGTGAGGAGGCATAGATCTGGGAAAGGGTAAAAAACAATTTCTGGAGTGTGAACAGTTCCCAAGAGCACAGTGAGCTCCATCATTTGGAAATGGAAAGAATATGGAATGACCCAGACTTTTCCGAGAGTGAGCTGTCTGACCAAACTGAGTAGCTGGGTAAGAAGCACTTTGATCAGGGAGGTGACCAAGAACCCAATGACCACTCTGACAGAACTGCAGAGTTACTTGGCTGAAATGGGAGAACATGCCAGAACGACAACAATCTCTAAAGCACTTCATAAATACAGGCTTTATTTGGGAGTGGCCAGACGGAAGCAACTCCTGAGAAAAGGCACTTGACAGCATGCCTGGAGTTTGCAAAATGACATGTGAAAGACGGAGAGCAGGAAGCAAAAGATTCTATCATCCAATCAGATGAAAATTGAACTCTTTGGTCTGAATGCAAAGCTCTACATCTGGCAGAAACCAAGCACAGCTCATCACCCATCTGATACCATCCCTACCATGAAGCATGGTGATGGCAGCCTCCATATATGGGGATGCTTTTCAGTGGCAGGAATTTGGAGATTTGTAAGGATAGAAGGAACAATGAATGGAGCAAAATACAGGCAAATCCTTGAGGAGAACCTGCTTCAGAGTGCAAAAGACCGAGACTGCAGCTAATATTTACGTTTAATATTTACAATGACCCCAAGTATCCAGCCAAAGCAACACTGCAATGGCTTCAGAATAAGAATGTGAGAGTACTTGAGTGGTCCAGCCAAAGTGCAGACTTGACTCCCATTGAGAATCTGTGGAAAGACTTGATTGCTGTTCTTTAAATCACTCTCCATCCAACTTGACAGAGCTTGAGCAAATCTGCAAGGAAGAATGGGAGAAAATCCCACATCCAGATGTGCAAAGCTGATAAAGACATACCCAAGAAGACTCGAAGCTGGAATCACTGCCAAAGGCACTTCGACAAAGTATTGACTCAAGGGGTTGAATACTTATCGACCCAAGACATTTCTGTATTTCATTTTTAATTAATTTCTAAAAAATTTCGAAAAACATGTTTTCACTTCGTTGTTATGGGGTATTTTGTACAGATCAATGACAATTTTTTTGGGATTTAATCCTATTTAGGTCATCTCTTCGAGCATGACCTAATAATATTGGTGTTGAGCGGAGAGGTAACGATCCGTCCGTCCGTCCGTTCACAATGAAGTTGAAGCGGGAGATCTGGTCATTAGTGATCCTGGTAGAGGTCGATGAGACGTACACGATGGTATGACTTTCAATGTCTCCGAAGGTCAAGGTCAAGGTCACAAGGCCTGTGAAATTGCGAAAATGACGATTTTCAAATTCTATCTCCTCCGCCATTGATCAAGCGATCTTGAATTTGATTGTCGCATATGAATCTAAGGGACAATATCTAAATTTGGCCAGGCCGGATTTTCGATATTCACTTTCGTTTTCGTGTCACGTGACTTCAAATTTGGCAAAAAATGCGAAAATGACGATTTTCAAAATCTATCTCCTACATTTCTCAAGCAATCTTGAATTTGATTGTGGCATATGAATGTGTGGGACAATATCGAAATTTGGTCGGGACGGATTTTCGAATTTCGCTTTCGTTTTCGCGTCACGTGACTTCAAAGTTTGCAAAAACTGCCCTACCTTCAGGAGGCTATATATTCTCTACTGGGTATGGTAAAAGTTAGTGAATGGTGTCATTGCATATCAGCTGACCTTGTATATTTATACATTTTCCGCCGAAGGTGCAAAAGTTTCAAAACCTGAAATGTAAACTTCGGCATTTATTTTCAAAATATAATTTTGTGCGCTTGCGCCAAAATGCCGAGTCATCTTTAACCAAACTGCGCAGTTCAAGCTGCGCAGTAGAACTGAGCAGTAGTCTTCGGTCATAACTGAACATTGAGAACTTGTGGTATTATAGAGATGACCGTCACCCCCACACGTGGGTAATTTTTCACTTTGCATTTGCAAATGAATCGGACTGTTTTTTTTTTCCTTATCCATTTGATTTCTCCATCACATCTTTCACATTACCTTTGTCTTGTTACTTTTACCCCGTTCACGAATAATAAGTTGGGTCACCAAATCAATATCAGTTTATTTAGTCGTTGGTACTCGTAATAGGCATCCACCACCATCCTTGACCATGTTGTGGAATGTTGGCCAAGGCCCTCACTTTTCGTTTTCTTCCACCATCACTTTTTCACCTTTTATTCGTTTTTAGGTCATCTCTATCGAGATGACCTAATAAAGCCGGACCGAAAGTCCGTCCGTCCGTCCGTCAACAATTTTTCTTTCCGATCTTGATGAAACTTAGTATGTGGGTCGAGGTCGATGAGTGTTGCACGATATAACTTTTGTCCGGGTTCAAGGTCAGGGTCAAGGTCACGAGGTCACGTAAGTTATAAAAATCGCCATTTTCAAAACCGATCTAGTCTGCCATTCTACAAGATATTCGGCAACTGTTTATTGATTATGATAGTAAAAAATATCATCTTGTATCTAACTGGACAGATTTTTGAATTTCCGTCCCATTTGGCGGCCACGTGACCTGGAAGATGGTCAAAAACACCTCCCGGTACTAAGAAAACTTTTTCCTTACGATCTTGATGAAATTTGGTATGTGGGAAGAGGTCGATGAGTGATACCCAACGACATATCTTTTTTCCCGGATTCGAGGTCAGGGTCAAGGTCACGAGGTCACGAAAGTTGTGAAAGTCGCCATTTTCAAAACTTAGCTAGTCTGTCATTTTAGGGGATATCTGGCAACGGTTCATCGATTATGATAGTAAAAAAACATGATAGAGTTGACCGTCACCCCCACACGAGGGTAATTTTTAAATTCAGGTTTTAACACAGCAAAAAGTGACAAAAGTTGAGGGGTGTGAATACTTTCTCAAGGACTATGTTTTTCTAATCTTTCTTTATATACCTCTCCCATGTCACCATTATTTCGCTTCCCCCATTCCTTCAATGTGGTGCATCTGCGACCCTGGATATGTCACCATTTGGAAATCCCATATTTTATTTTGATATTGAGGCTACAAATTGTCATGGTTTATATGCCCTACCATTCAACACACGAAAAGCTATTCTGCTCATCACCCTGGTCTATATGGAAGGACAGTGTCCAATCGTGTCCACTTCTTTATTCTCTGCCACCTTTTCTTTTTTTGAAAGCCAGGGAGCAAGCTTCTGTCATCTGCATTCACAAGCAAAATGTCTCACACTCGTTTTATTTCCTTGATAACGGCATTCTTGGATGACGACACCATTATTGCTCAAGTGGCATTGGTGCACAAGTAACACAGCATTTGTGGTTAACGGGATCACACAAATTGTACTCCATCAATTTGTGTGCATGCGTTGGCTCCCTGTACAATGACATCCCCAAAGAACCACCTGATTTTTGGCAAACATTCTCATCCAAAAAGAACAATATTTTCCCCTTTGTCAATTTCCTTTGGGGATTTGAGGATGGGGAAGACCCACTTCATTTGCTCATGGAGGTGGTCCACCATATCCCAATGCAAAATGCTGAATGTGTCTTGAACATTTGTTTGTCAAAATGTCAAAATGCTGAATGTGTCTCCAGTATTTTGGTGACCATATTTGGAGCCCTTGTGTGCTCATCAGTCTTGAAAAATTTGCATTCAATCTCATCCATAAGCAGATGCACTGTTGAGAAAAAGTTTGTAAACCCTGTAGATTTTTCTGTATTTCTGCATAAATTTGACCTAAAGTGTGATCAGATCATCATCGAAGTCCCAATAATATATGAGGAGAACCTGATTAAAGAAATAGCACATAAAAAAATCAACTTTTTCATTTATTCATTGAGCAAAATGATCCAACATTCATTTTTTTTTTGGAAAAAGTATGTGAACCTCTCGGTTAATACATATATACATACATACATACATACATATTGTACATGGGGAGCATGTGCCACAGTGTGACATTGTGTCCACTTTCCACCAGTTTTCCAGGGGCCTCCATCTGGCCATCCCCCAGGCAGTTACATGGCCTTACCCATCTCTTAGAGATAGGACATTCCAGGCATTCACCCAAAAAGACCCCCTCAGGTTAACTCGAGGAGACCGCCGTCTGATGGACGACACCTCAGCACCACCCCGCCACACACCACTTTGTGTGTTTTTGTGGAGTGAAGTGTTTTTATGGTGGCCGGAGTGCAAATCCTGCCACCGACCTCCTAGGAATGGTAACCCACTTCAGGAGGATGTCCACAGACATACTTGAGCACCAGATATGGATATACTTGGCATACTTAGCTCAAAACCCTCCACCCTTTGACAGGTTTTGTTTTTAGTTTTGCTGGGTGTCCATATCCATACGTCCTCCTCACCAGGAGGGCCTGTTGGGGGAAGCTGGTTTAATCGTTGACACTCGACCATGAACGGGTTAGTAAAGGTTTTACATGATACCTGAAGCAAGTCACAAATCTGATCTGGCTTGACCTGACAATCTGGGTTGGGTGCCACCATATCGGCTGGGCTGCTCTGTAACTTCTACCGCAGCACAATGCAGAGCCCCCAACCCAATCCTCCAACTAACTGGATTACAAGCGCGCCTAACTACGCCCAGCGGATAGGTTAATGAACGACATTAAGAGGGTAATTACAGTCAGGTGTTTCAATCAATGGAATGACAATCGGGTGTGAGTTTGTGTGGCCCTTCCCTAAATGAAAAACCAACTTTGTTCATCTCCATCAGAGTCTGGTCTTCGCCACATCGGTTTGTGGAAGCGTGTCATGCCCTGAGCAAAAGAGATTTCTGTGGACCTCAGAAAAAGAGTTGTCGATACTCATTGGTCAGCAAATGGTGATACAACCATTTCTTAAGATGTTGGGCTCCACCAATCCACTGTCAGACAAATAGTGTACAAATGGAGAAAACTCAACACAATTGTTGCTCTTTCCAGGAGTGGTCGTCCAACAAAAATCACTCCAAGAGCAAGGTGTACAATAATCCAGGTCACAAAGAACCTCAGGGTAACGTCTAAAGATCTGCAGGCCTCTCTTGCTTTGGCTCATGTCAGTGTTCATGAGCCCTTCATCAGGAAAACACTGAATAAGAATGGTCTGCATAAATGTCAAACAAAAGTAAAATGTCAAAGATTTTGTAATGGTAATCCATATGAGGATTGTGGTGTCGTGTTGTGGAATCATAATGTGGTGTCATTCCGACCTTGTATGGTTGTTTTTTTGAGATTTCATCCCTCTGTTTTTACATTTTTTTTGAAATGTTTTTTTTCTTCTTGTTTCTGAAAATTTTTAAAGCAAGAAAATGCTTGATGTTTTATATATTTTGTTATTTTGGTATACATTAAATCCATCTATGTTATTCAATTTGGCTTATGGTACATTCTACCCCACCCCCACATCCCAAATCCTTGCTTTTGGTTCAGTCCACGATGTGGATTACCACATCTGCGAAAGGATGTGATTATCATTTTTACAAAAATTATAAAGTGCTTAATGTTTTATATATTTTGTTATTTTGCTATCGATTAAATCTATGTATGTTATTAAATTGTTTTAAGACTTGTTTCAATTAAATTGGGATGCTTTGGATGTGGAATGGTACTGTCATCTCCCCCTCCCACGATCCTGGCCTGGTTTTGGTTGAGTCCTCATTTAGGGCCCTGTCACACCCTGACGTTTTAGCCAGCGTATGGCAAGGTCTCAAAATGTATGTAAAATGCTGGCGTACGCTGAACTATTGATGTTTTTAAAAAAATGTTTTGGGCGTATAATATCGTGTTGGATGTATGCATAACCTATAAGTAACGTACACAGAACGTTTCAATCACATATAGATAACTTATACCAACGAATGCTGAGCGTGTTGTCGGCGTACACAACCTATGCCCAACGATAGTCTAACTTAGGCATAGCGCGGCAGCGTATCGCCGACCATCACGTGGCGTTGGGTATTAATAGGCTGCGGCTCGATGATTCAAATCATAACCGCACTAGACATCGAAGTGTGAAGCCGCTGTCACACCTTGACGTTTAGCCAGCGTATGCAGACATATGAAAAATTTGCCGAACCAAGCTGGCACACGTCAAATACGTTATGGGTAAGTTATGTATACGTTAAGAGCACGTTGGCATACGTCGTAGTATGCTGGCATACGTCGTCATACGCCGAGTACGTCGATAAATTTTCAGCATGTTGAAAATTTCTCGACGTACTCGGCGTATGACACATTCCGCATACGCTGGCCATAAGTTGTAGGCACGATACGCGATTGTTGACACACGTTGACATACGTTACTTGTACGTTACTCATAAGTCGAAACACGTCAAGGTAATAGTTAGCGTCAGTGTTCCAGACTCCCTGTTTTTTTTTTTCCTTCGGTATGATGGTGATGTTGACACTTCGATTTCTAGTGCGGTTATGATTTAAATCGTTGAGTGGCAGCCTATTAATTATATTATATTATAACCGCACTAGAAATCGAAGTGTTAACATCACCGTCATACCGAAGAAAAAAAAAAAACACCAGGGAGTCTGGAACACTCACGCTAACCATTACATTGACGTGTTTCGACTTATGAGTAACGTACAAGTAATGTGTGTTGATGTGTGTCAACGATCGTGTAACATGCCTACAACACATTACTCATAGGTTAGAAATAAGTTTCGGGTACGCTAAACATTACCTCGACGTGTTTCGACTTATGAGTAACTTACAAGTAACATCTGTCGACGTGTTTCGACTTATGAGTAACGTGCCTACAACTTATGGCCAGCATTATGCGGAACGTGCGAGTCATATGCTGGCATACGTCGAAAAATTTCAAGCATGGAAAATTTGTCTAACACCTCGGCTTACTACGATGTATGCCAGCGTACAAAGACGTATGCCAGCATACTACGAAAAAAGCCAGCGTACTATGACGTATGCCAGCGTGCTCTTAACGTATACAAACTTACCCAGAACGGATTCGACGTGTGCCAGCGTTTTAGCCAAATTTTGCATACGTCAGGCATACGCTGTCTAAATCGTCAAGGTGTGACAGGGCTTTCATGTTTGATTTATTTTCCAAATAAAACAATTAATGTTTTATATATTTTTAAATTTTGGGTTGTGTGCACTGGCCCAGAGACAAAGTAATTTCCTCAATCGGAATCACCAACATGGCTTCAACAGTTATTGAGGGAAGTTGGGCGACAGTTTTACATTGTATTGAGAGGGGAAAGAAGAAGGATATATTGGAGTTTTAGCGATCTCTCGTTTTGGTACTTTAGCAATGTATTCTGGCATCTTTTTTAAGTCTTCGTTGTTCTTGGTAGTTCAAAAAAAAAAACTTTTAAAATCTTGGCCGTTCAGAAAATGCCCGAGAATAAAAGGCATGGCTTTTAAATGCTTATGACTTCACTCTATATAGTAGTTTATAAGCTTATCATTGTGTACACATTTGAATGGGTGACCATTTTTTCCCGTATCATTCCTCAATATGGAATACTACCGTACTCCATGATAAATGGCCGTACTATTCAGATAGCCTTCCAGCAGATTAGAGACAATGTCTGGTGTCACCCGACTATTCTGACTCCACATTTTATAATCACTTGACTGTCAATTTTATCATTATTATTTTTTCTCCAACGTTAATATCAGAGTGAAGCTTCAGCCAAAAGTCAGTAATTGTCTCTATTTATGATCACTAATAGCTATTTTCCTTGTGAGTTATTTTTCATTTGTTACATCATTGATTTCATCAACAAAAACTTAATTGTGATTATAAAAGAGACAATTTAAAGATGCAGCAGCCAAATCTCATCGCAAAATTATATTCATCGTCTCACTTTAAGCAAAACATATGTTGTCCTATAGGTACTGTAAATGTAGGAAAAATTGCCACAACAATGAATCAATCATCCACGGAATTTATTCATGACTGCTGTGATGAAGAAACAAAGGAGCATCACAGTGGCCCACATGTGGGTCTGTGCAATGAAAGAATGTTCCTGTGGCCCTCGTTATACTGTTCTACTCTGAACTATTTGAGCACATGTCTCATGCTTGCTTTGGCAAATTGATTACTACTACAGGGTGTACCAAAAAGACATGGACAACATTGGTTGTTCATGCATTTCGAACCACAAAAGATACAATCATACCCTTTGTTTAATATGAAACAGAAACTCATGAGGTTTTGTGCACACCATCAATACACTTCAATGTGAGCTCTGTTTGTCACATGCAGGACAACAAGGCGGTACACGAGTACTTGCCATTTTCAGCTCAGCATGTTTGCGTCCACCAGTGCACATGCAGCTGTAATCCGAGAATAAAAATCCTTCAGGTTTGCCACCTTGGAGTTGTAGCCAACATCTTTGACAATCCCCACAGAAAAAAATTAAGGGAGGTTTGTTTGGTGATTGTGGGGGCCAGGCAGTTGATCAGTTTCGGTCAATCCAGAGGCCTGGAATTTTTTTCATTCAGGAGAGCTCAAACGACAAAGGCCCAATGAGAGGGAGCGCTATCCTGTTGAAAAATGACATTGGGTTGCAGGCAGGTCTTCAATCTGTAGGAAGATGAATCCTTCCAACATGTTCATGTAATTTGTTGATGTCACTGTATTCTCCGCAAGGAAAAACGCACCCACCAAGCAGTCATGGGAAAGACACGCAACACGTTGACCTTTGGACTGTCACCTATATGTTCAATGACCAGGTGGGGATTTTCAGAGCACCAGATCCTCATATTGTGCCAGTTGACCTTCCCTGGTAAATGAAAGCAAACTTCGTCTGTGAACATGACATCATCATCCTCGATGCGACTGAGCATTTCCAAGGCAAACCCTTGCATTTGTGTCCATCATTTGGTTTGAGTTCCTGCAGAATCTGCACCTTATTGGCATGAAGCTCAGTTTTTAATGCCAAATCCTATGTAAAGTGGTTGTTAATAGTCCCAATTATCTGGATGTACGTCAAATATATTTTATCGGACTTTGGTGAAATGATTCATGCACTCATTCAATGTCTGCTGCACTTGTGCTTGGTCGACTGGAACTCGACTGTTTCTGACAGTCTCAGGTCAGGTCAGGTCAGGTATAGAAACATGCACAGGAGCAGCACGTCGCTGGGTCCACTTTCCACCAATGCTCCAGGGGCCTCTACCTGGCCATCCCCCAGGCAGATGCCTGGCCCATCCCATCTTCTTGAGATGCTGAACAACCTGCTGCAACCACAAGGCACATAGTTGGCCCATTGGCCTCCTCCACTCACAAGGCTTCCTCGCTGAGAGAATCTGGTGAGCAGGATCAGCATCAGGAAAATGACATGTCCAAACAGTCGCAGCTGATGCTCACAGACTATGCAGGTAACAAATATCATTTGAGTCTCTCTCAGCATCTGCTCGTTGAACAAAAGGTCTGACCAGCGATAGCCAAGGATTCTTCGAAGAGGCCTGGTATCAAAGGAATAAGGTCTCCGTCTCAGAACGCTGGACAGAGTCCAAGTCTCACATCCATAGAGCAAGACTGGAAGCACCAAAGACCTGAAGACTCGAACTTTCGTCCTCCTGCACAGGTACCGACAGCACCACACCACATGATCCAGTGAATCGATGACTCTCCAGGCCAAACCCAGATGTCTATTAACCTCTGGCTCACAGCCAGCAGAGACATGATTATCGCTGCCAAGGTAAGTGAATCTCACCGTGACCTCAACATCCTCACCACAAATGGGTGCAGACAAGATAGCCACATCCAAGATGTCAGTGAAAACCTGGATCTGAGTTTTGACCCAAGAAACCCATAATCCCTAGCAGCTCTGAATCCTCATTCAGAACCTCGAGGGCCCCTAAGAGGATATCCAGTCTTCCCAAAGATGACTGCATCATCTGCAAAAATCAAAGCAGAGATATTGACATTTCCAAACGATACACCGCAGCTTGATCTCTCTGACATCCTCCCCAGAATCCAGCACATACAATCGCTGAAAAGTGTGGGGGCCATTAAACACCCCTGATGAACTCCAGTAACAACTGGAAATAAGTCGGAGATGGAAGCGCCACATCTCTCAGAACTCTCAGTACCAGAGTATAGTTCAGACATCATGTTGATCAGTTTTGGTGACACCTCACAAAGAAGAAGAATCCTTCAGAGGGCCATCCCGATTCACTGAATCAAACGCTTTTCAGAGATCAACATAGGCTGAAAGCAACCCCTGCCGAAACTCTCATCTGCGTTCAGTGAGGACCCACAGAGCAAGGATACGTTCAACCATTGACCTCTTTGGTGTAATGCCTGACAGCTCTGAGTGCTGGTGCTCAAGCATGTGGTGACTAACCCTATCAAGAATTATCTGAGCCAATACCTTGCCCCATGACTGAGAGCAGCATCACCCCATGGTAGTTGTTGCTTTCCTGGCAATCACTTTTCTCTTTCCAGAGAGGGACAACAAGGCCACTCTTCCAGTAAGTTGGGATGGTGCTTGTGTTCCAGTGAGAGCACAGAACTGCATGCAACAACATGAGTGGAGCATTTCTTTCGCTTTAAGAAGCTTTAAGAAGTTCAGCCTGGATGCCACAGATCCCAGGAGCTTGACACAATTTAAACAGGTTCACTGCAGCCTGTGCTTCCACAAACAAAGGTGGATCACAGTTCATTGGAGGGTCAGCAAAAGGGATAGTGCACCTCTGACATCCAACTCAACAGCTGGTGGATTAGCCTGGTACAGCCGCTCAAAGTAACCTGCCCAGCAGGCCTTCACTTCGGACTCCTCCTTCAAGAGCCCACCACTTTCCACTCTAACTGCAGAATACTGAGGGACAGGCTTGGAGGAATGCAATGTGTGAATTCCCCTGCAAGCAGGATGAGAATCACTTCACCACAAGTGATGCTCTACCCCCTCACAGATTCCTCACACATAGGTCTCCTTGTCCACCCTCAGCGCACGTACAGTTTTACGCCTCAACTCCCTGAATAGTTCAGCTCTGCCATTAAGCCTGGTCCTGTGACTCTGGTCAATGGTATCCAGTGTCGAATGAGAGACAAAATTCTTCTTTGCCCTGCGGTGAGTTCAAGACATCCACCAGCAACATCAAGGATGGTGGTCTTGAAGGCACTTCTCAACCCTTCAGGATCCCCCAAAGCACCCAGATCCCCCAAATCCCCACTCAGCCTGGTCGCAAACTCCTCAGCTACCCTCTCATCCTTGAGCTTGCCAAAATTCAGTGGAGGCTGAGATGGTACCATTCTGCCAGACTTAAACTGCAGCTTCAGAGTTGCTGCAACAAACCTGTGGTCGGTATTGAGGAACTGAGCACTCCTGTCGACCCTGCAGTTCTGGATCATTCTCCAGCGACCATCAACGAGAACATGATCAATCTCCTTTGCCACACCACCAGCGTTGGGATACCAAGTCCAGCGATGAGCCTGTGGGTGCTGAAACCATGAACCACTTAGTGCTATTCTGGTTCACTTTTACAGACCCATGGGGACCAACGCATCTCTCATAACCATCCCTTTCAGTTCCAGTTGAAGCATCGAAATCCCCCAAGACTAGACTAGTATCTCGCTTGTGGTACTGATCAACCACAGACTCGAGCGTGGCATAGAATGCATCTTTCACAGTGTGATCACTTTCCTCAGTCGGAGTATATACAGAGACCAGGGAAACAACACCCAAGGAGTGATGAATCCTTTGTCTTATAATACGCTCATTGACTTGTGTTACCTCAATTATCATTGGAGTCAGCTTGTTGGACACAGCTACAGCAACTCCTTGGGCATGGTAACCATCGGAGCGACCAGTCAAATTGTAGGTGTAACCACACGTCATGATCTCGCCACTATCCGTTCCCCAAACCTCATGAATAAAAGCGTGAGACTACTTCATGTTTCCTTAATCCTCTTGTACCACTCTCTGATAGTAGTCCACAATGGCAGGTTCTTTCCATACCTTGTTCGGAAATTACGCTGAACTTGAATGTCGGATCTCGTCTCTGAACCATTCGACACACTGGGCTTTCTCCAATGGAGTTGACATGTCCTTTTACATTAAACTGCCTGACCTGAAAATAAAGAAAACGTGATGAGTGTCTGTATCATACAAAAGAAAGAGTATCATTGTTACATTTGTGGTACTAAATATATTAACAACCAAAGTTAGCCAGGTCTTTTGGGAACATCATCTACAACTACGACTACTACTACTACTACTACTACTACTACTACTACTACTACTACTACTACTACTACTACTACTACTACTACTACTACTACTACTACTACTACTACTCGTTTTATTAGCCTCAATTATTCCCAAATTAAGGGCTGGCTGGGTGGTGTGGACGTTCACCCTAAGCTGTCTAGCCTGGGTTCAAATCTGAACTCGGCTATAAACTGTCATCCCTGTGTTTCACATGCAGAGTGATTCCTAAATTTGAGTGCTGTCCCACGGATGGACATTAAACTGGGCATCCTGCATGCTGGCATTAATTGATGGAAGTTAAAGATCCCATTGTGCTCTTTGCAAAGAGTAGGTGAGCTATCACCTGCAACATTAACAAATTCCAAATTCCTGCCCTAACCTCCAGAAGGTGTTTAATCACTGGCGCAATTGCACCCTCTGCCAATGATGCAACCCCGCAGTATTGTGCTGCTATATGAAAGGAGAAAAAGATTCCCACCTTCAGTCAACCACTGAACGTTTTTGGCTCGTCTTTCAGAAATTGGCTTCCCAATGTTCGACTGAAGGAGATTTTGGCAGGAATTTGTAATTTATTCAGGCTGCCGGCGACACCTTGCCTACTCTCTCTGCGAAAGACATGATGGGATCTTTAGCATCCACCAACTAATGCTGGCAGATGAGATTTCCAGTTTAACGTCCAATGGAAGGACGGCACACACATTGATGAATCGCCCCATCTGTGTAGCACCAGGATGGCAGGTCATCGCTGAATCGATATTCAAACACTGGCTAGACAGCTCAGAAGCAAATGTGCAGATCTCTTAAGCTATCCTGCCAGCCCTTGTGACCTATCAATATCTATATTTGTTATTGTAGTCTTTTTATCTACAGTTATGTAAATGGATAAGCAAGCCTACATCCAGACATATTTTGCGAGGACACCAAACGCGTCTTTATGCACTTTTATATTTTCTCGCTTAGTGCACCATTATAGTATCGTAAAGAAAGGAAATTTCATTACTGAGCATGTTAGGTCAGAATGCTGTCCTCAGCAGCCAATTAATCACAATAATGTCTGCTGCAAAGGCTTAAACGAATAACTATGCCTCCTTCTCTAATTGCCAGTTGTAGCTCCAGTGACTTTGAGGTTCAGATATTTGCCATTGTCAATATAAACAATGTATCGTAGCTTTGTGCACGAGTGTGAATAGCAACTACATCAAACTAATTGCTCCCCTGGAATGCATGCTACTTTGCAGTGTGCTTGGCCATTAATCTTGTGTGAAATTCATTCTGCCCGAGATTCAGGAGGAAACAAAAAATAAATAAATAAATATTTGCATTACCTCCTGATAATTTTATCTATCATTCATTCACTTACTCATTCGCTTTTTATTATTCTGTTTAATAGTCATGTGGTCATTGACTTTTGTCATTCCTTTTTTGTGTTTCATGTTGTCAACACCTTTATTTTTTGTTTCTACAACTACAGAGACTGAATGAATAAATTCAGTGTTCTGAGTTGGTATTTCATTTATTGACTAAAAATTGTTTGAGTATTCCTTCCCAGAAATAGTCTTTGTGTTTTTATTTTTATTTAATCTTATTCAAGTACAGTGTCCAAGCAGGGATCTCTATAAAAAACATGGTGACAGGTGGTTGACATCTAGCTACTTTGCATATCACCTTTTAGGTGTTTTAATCAGCATTTTCAAAAATAGGATGCACTTTTGTATCCTAAAAGCATTGAAGTGGAGAAGCTCTCCTCCTCTTCCATTCACCATATCCATCCTTCTTTAACAAGCGTGTGCTTTGGATTTTTCCATCCTATCTGGAACTGAAAAGGTAAATCAACTTTACAAAAATAAAGTCTTCCAAAGGATCTTTAAGTAACCATCATGTTCATTGGGTGGTGTACGTGCAACTCTATTTCTGATATCAAATATGTGATTCAGCCTGATGATGAGGAAATATTTTGCTGCCTGGATCGACAAAGATCGCTATCGCTGTGGCTCCCTGTCAACATCATATAATGTTCTAATTCAATTTTGAATCTGTATTTGTAATTGCCAGCTTCAACATTTCCAGGGTTCCAACTACCAAATCTATTTTACATCATGGGTAAATTATAAACTATCATGGGTTAATTCCCTCAATTTTAAGATTAGCCTGCCCCCCCACCCCCCCCCCCCACACAGCATATGAAGCTTTGCCAAGGTGTGTGTATGTGTTTGCGTGTGTGTGTGTGTTTGCGTACGTGCGTGTCTGTGTATACATCTATACATGTATGTGTGTCCAAGGCACAACATTTTATGATTTGAACTTTTGACATCAAATATTCAGAAAAGCTTAAGTATGAGAATATGCAGACTAATTAATGATTGAGTCAAAATGTCAAAGGGCAAAGCCATCGTGAGTAGAAATAGGTCTTATCAGCCCATCCTCCGCTGCGCAACATGATACAGCAGTTTGTTTGTTACTTACGAAATCTAAAGATTTCGTAAGTATATTGATGCCTTCCGTTTCTGTTTGTTTGTTTGTTTGTTTGTTTGTGTGTTAGTTTGTTTGTTTGTTTGTTTGTGTGTTAGTTTGTTTGTTTGTTTGTTTGTAGGCACGATAACTCGAGAACGGAAGAAGCTACCAATGTCAAATTACATCACGTGATTCAGGAGGGCGATGGCTAGTGCTGATTAGATTTTGGTCAAAATCAGTCAAAGATCAAGGTCACGGTGAGGTCAAATATTCGATTTTTGATGGTTTGGTACAGATAACTCGAGAACGGAATGAAGCTACCAATGTCAAATTACACGACGTGATTCAGGAGGCTGATGGCTAGTGCTGATTAGATTTTGGTCAAAATCGGTCAAAGGTCAAGATCACAGTGAGGTCAAACATCCAAAAAATGATAACTCGAGAACGGAAGAAGCTTCCAATGTCAAATTACACCGAGTGATTCAGGAGGGTGGTGGCTAGCGCTGATTAGATTTTGGTCAAAATCGGTCAAAGATGAAGGTCACAGTGAGGTCAAACATCCAAAACATTCGATTTTTGATGGTTTGGTACAGAATCATCGTAGAAACTTCTGGTTTGTGTCGCTACCTTCTCAAGAGACAGCTTATATTAGACAAGGTCAGAGGTCAAGTTGATGATTTTGTAAGTACCAGTCTATGACTGCTTGTTACTTATGAAATCTTTAGATTTCGTAAGTATATTGATGCCTTCCGTTTCTGTTTGTTTGTTTGTTTGTTTGTCGGCACGATAACTCGAGAACGGAAGAAGCCACCAATGTCAAATTACACCACATGATTCAGGAGGGTGATGGCTAGTGCTGATTAGATTTTGGTCAAAATCGGTTAAAGGTCAGGTCACAGTGAGGTCAAACATAATTCCGTAAATTCACGTGGAGAAATGGAGTATTTTTGCTTCGCTCGACGTTACGAGTTCATTTTAACTTCGATTTTAATTTTGTCTTCGGTTTTTGCGATCGCTTTGGACGCTTAACACTCGGTTGTCGAAATTCTGGTAAAAATCGGATGTTTTGGAGACGTTTTAAGATTGTATAAAAAATATTTCACTCGACGCGTCACGGGTCGTCCCATGATGCAGTGCGCTCGAGCAGACGCGTCGTTGAGTTGCGTTAGGGTATAATTGCGTGGAGAAATGGAGATTTTTGCTTCGCTCGATGTTACGATTTTTGATGGTTTGATGCAGAATCATCGTAGAAACTTCTGGTTTGCGTCGCTACCTTCTCGAGAGACAGCTTTTATTAGACAAGGTCAGAGGTCAAGTCGACAATTTCGTAAGTACCAGTCAATGACTGCTTGTTTGTTTGTTTGTAGGCACGATAACTCGAGAACGGAAGAAGCTACCAATGTCAAATTACACCACGTGATTCAGGAGGGTGATGGCTAGTGCTGATTAGATTTTGGTCAAAATCGGTCAAAGGTTAAGGTCACAGTGAGGTCAAACATAATTCCGTAAATTCATGTGGAGAAATGGAGTATTTTTGCTACGCTCGACGTTACGAGTTCGTTTTAACTTCGATTTTAATTTTGTCTTCGGTTTTTGCGATCACTTAGGACGCTTAAAACTCGATTGTCGAAATTCTGGAACAGCGATGAATAACTGATATTTATATAATAAATAATAAGTCTTTTATCAGATTCTTCTGAAAAGTAATACACCTAATATCTGGCATATCCTGCTGGTACTGAATCACTTTTTAAAAAAAATAAAAACAAAAAAATGGAATTTTTATAAGAAATCTAGTTTTTGTCTGGGACTCATTATTGGCAAACCACAGTGTAAAATCGTAGACCACAATTAATTCAGAATTCAAGCTCCCCTTGGGCTTCTGACTGATTCATGCTTTTATTAGATAAGGTCAGAGGTCAGGTTGACGATTTCGTAAGTACCAGTCTATGACTGCTTGTTTGTTTGTTATCTTGCCAAAACTAAGTTTTTGCAAGATATGTTAGTCAGCTTGTATGTTTTTTTTTTTGTTTTTTTGTTTTGTCTGTAATCACATATAAAAAATTCTGCAGAGCACAGTTATCATTGGAAATTTTTGTAACTTCGCATATCAGAGGGCTATAGAGGTCCCTTTCAGTGCACAAAATTTTGAAGGTCAAGGTCAAAGGTCAAGGTCACTTTGTCGCAAATCAGGGGAGTCGACGAAACCCTTATTTTTTGAGTAATTTTGATCGGATCGTCTTCAAACTTCATGGGAATATAGTTCATGGTCTGGCGCTCAGCTGATTAATTTTTGGTGGCGATTGGCCTTGACCTTCATGGTTATCGCCGAAGGTCAAACATATTTGACCCCAAGATCAAATTTTCAAGTTTTAGGAACCATATCGTGTAGTACCTCAAATTGAACACCTCGATGAGTGCTTTCTGGATATGTCAAGCTTGAGACATTATGATGTCATTTGGTGGCGTAATGAGGCAAAAGCATATTTTTCATGGTTACTCTGCAAAACGATTCTCATCGGAATCTCTCGTAGGCAGATATTCGTCAAGGAGTCACTCCTGGTGGATAGCAGCTCTGTTCACCTCAGTGTGACCTTAAAGAAGTTACACGTGGTCACCTTTTGGCAAGATGCGGGTCACCCTGCGGGTGACATTGGTTTATTTGTTTGTTTGTATGTTTGTTTGTTTGTTTGTTTGTAGGCACGATAACTCGAGAACGGAAGAAGCTACCAATGTCAAATTACACCACGTGATTCAGGAGGGTGATGGCAAGTGCTGATTAGATTTTGGTCAAAATCAGTCAAAGGTCAAGGTCACAGTGAGGTCAAATATCCGATTTTTGATGGTTTGGTACAGATAACTTGAGAACAGAAGAAGCTACCAATGTCAAATTACACCACGTGATTCAGGAGGGTGATGGGTAGTGCTGATTATATTTTGGTCAAAATCGGTCAAAGGTCAAGGTCACAGTGAGGTGAAACATCCACAAAATGATAACTCGAGAACGGAAGAAGCTTCCAATATCAAATTACACCAGGTGATTCAGGAGGGTGGTGGCTAGCACTGGTTAGATTTTGGTCAAAATCGGTCAAAGGTCAAGGTCACGGTGAGGTCAAACATCCAAAACATTCAATTTTGATGGTTTGGTGTAGAATTATCAAAGAAACTTCAAGTTTGCGTTGCTACCTTCTCGAGAGACAGCTTTTATTAGACAAGGTCAGAGGTCAAGTTGACGATTTCGTAAGTACCAGTCTATGACTGCTTGTTACTTACGAAATCTTTAGATTTCGTAAGTATATTTGATGCCTTCCGTTTCTGTTTGTTTGTTTGTTTGTTTGTAGGCACGATAACTCGAGAACGGAAGAAGCTACCAATGTCAAATTACATCACGTGATTCAGGATGGTGATGCCTAGCGCTGATTCGATTTTGGTCAAATTCGGTCAGAGGTCAAGGTCACAGTGAGGTCAAACATAATTCCGTAAATTCACGTGGAGAAATGAAGTATTTTTGCTTCGCTCGTCGTTACGAGTTCGTTTTAACTTCGATTTTAATTTTGTCTTAGGTTTTTGCGATCGCTTAGGACGCTTAAAACTCGGTTGTCGAAATTCTGGTAAAAATCGGATGTTTTGGAGACGTTTTAAGATTGTATAAAAAATATTTCACTCGACGCGTCATGGGTCGTCCCATGATGCAGACGCGTCGTTGAGTTACGTTAAGGTATAATTGCGTGGAGAAATGGAGATTTTTGCTTCGGTCGACGTTACGATTTTTGATGGTTTGATACAGAATCATCATAGAAACTTCTGGTTTGCGTCGCTACCTTCTCGAGAGACAGCTTTTATTAGACAAGGTCAGAGGTCAAGTTGACGATTTCGTAAGTACCACTCTATGACTGAAAGCGATTGATTCAAAGAGTTAAATAAATTCCCTCCATGTTTCTTTATTTATTAACCATTTCAGCTTCGGTCTGTTTGTCCAGGCCATAACGTTTGTACCATTTGAGCTTTTGACATCAAATATTCAACAAACCTTTATTATGAGAATATGGAGAAAACTAATTACAATATTTTTTTGTGTGGAGTGGTCGATGTGGAGTTTCAGTCAGTGTTCTGAGTTGGTATTTCATGAATACAAACTCAAGTATTTTTGTGGTCGATGTGGAGTACAAATCGAATTGGCTAATTTTCCTATTTTCTTTCATCCATTCATTGCGAAGTAGATTTGGAGTACTAGACAAAGCTAGATCAACTATGGTAACGAGCAAAATGGTCGGGCAGAACAATTGATATGTTAACTCCTCTCTGACAGTCACAACACATCACTGCCTATGGTACTTCCAGGGTCATGAATATTAATGAGCTGTTTTATGTATATTATTTGAACTACTTTGTGGGATGACCTTTCAGATAAATTAGGAACATAAAGAGTTTTTCAACATGTTTTTATCATATAGAGGTACATTGCTGTATTTAAAACAAGCTACCTAATTATTATCAGCACTGGCTCAGAGCACATTAGATTTTGGCACATTTCACTACTCCTGAATAAAAATGAACACCTGACACATTGTCATATAAGCACTCAACTCGATTTGCTGCCACAATTAGCCTTCTTGGTTTTCTCGACACAAGATTCGTCTTTGTACAAATATTCACATTTCCCCCATGCTCTGGTCGCACCATTTCCCAGCACTGATCATGCTCTGATCGTACCTCGGTGACGACTTCTCTGACCTGGATTCGCCGTGTGGGCTGGTCAATAGCTCAATCGGAGATTTCTCGATTCCAGATTCAACGTGCGACTTTCCAGAAAGTCCAATCAGGGTGCGGGGCATGGCCTATCACTCTGGGCTTACTTCCTCTTTTCCTTCTCAGCCTGCAAATCATTTCAGCAGTCCATCCTTAACATGAAGACCTGTCTCCCTTTATCTAACCCTCCACTCCACACTGTGCCGTCTTAAGGCATGGACATTTTTCATTGCCTAAGGCATGGACATTCATGGCAGTTGCCCAGGGGCCCCACGATTCTAGGGGCCCCACACTGCCATATTGTTCATGAGAGATCTCTTGGCAGAGTGGATAATTACTCGACCTCTCGCTGGAAAGGCCTGGGATTCAAATTCCTTTTCAAATTATATTTATAATATAAATAATTTGTGCATAACTAACTGACAAATGTTATCTATATATTACTAAAACTCTCATCTTGTATATATGTATGTATGTGTGTTTGTATGTTCCCAAAATACAGCCAAAGCAGTACATGATAGCGCAAAAATTTTCAGCCCACCTTACTTACCATTCGCCTGCGGTGTGCAGTATCAAGTTTCGTTCAAATCGGGCAAAGAAAAAATTATGAAAAAATCAATTCCCGATTCAGTCAACTACTCTTCGGGAGAATTTGATCAATGCAAACAACCTCAGTGGTATAGTTTGCTGGAGCTATACTTTTTTTTTTCTTGAAATGATTTATTTTAAAATCTCAAACATTTACTATAGACAAAGAATGATTTATTTTTAAGCATAAAATATACATCACCATTTTGATCTAATACTTCCGTGTTCATTAATAAATAAAATTGTGTTTTGAAGATTACGCACAATAATTTATTCAACTTTCTTTTCTCCGTTTTTTTTTTCTTCACATTGAGGCGCAATATCAAGTTTCGTTCAAATCGGGCAACGAAAAAAATTATTAAAAAATCAATTCCCGATTCAGTGAAGTACTCTTCGGAATTATTTGATCAATGCAAACAACCTCAGCGGTATAGTTCGCTGGAGCTATCTTTTTTTTTCTTTTTTTAAATGATTTTTTTATCAACTGCTGTCACAACGGGAACCCAACGGGTTCACGGGTCGTCTAGTTTCTTATAATGTTGTTAATCTGCAATAATATCGTATTGTTTATCCAATAACATTGTATTGTAATAATGTTGTTAATCTGACTTGCAACTGTGGATTTTAATTGCCTAATTGGTGCGAGGTTGTGTGTTGGTGTTTGCTTTTGTTTGCTTTTGTTTGCTGTTGTTGTGTGTTGGTGTTTGCTTTTGTTTGCTTTTGTTTTGTGTTGGTGTTTGTTTTTCAAGGCTTATGTTATATTGTTCAAAAGTTTGTGTTGATTAATCCTCGCTTTACAGCATGTTTTTTATTTTTAAATATTGATTTTGTTGAAAGTACCAATAAATCTATAGGCTTAATTTTATTGACCATTTACATTTTTATTCCCATGGGTGGTTGGGTAGGGGCCCCAGTGCATTGCTTAGCCCAGGGCCTACAATGCTGTAAAGATGGCCCTGACTCCACACCAGCACCTCTCCCGTTCTGACAAGCAATCTCGGTCCTGCATTTTTGGTGAGTACTCCTGTAACTGTTCATTTAATTGTCCATTTGTGTATTTCATTTTTCTTCGTTTTTTATTTCTTTAATATCTGTCTCAAATATGTAGTTTAGTGTGGTTAAAGTTATGTTAAGGTGACCAAAATGTGCCCTGGGAACACGTCCCCCATTATAAAACTACGCTCATGGGAATATCTCTTCTGCGTACTGTCGTTTTAACATCATGGAAACATTCTTAGTAAGTGCAGTGGAAACTTGCTGTAGTGTGTTTAAAATAAACATTAATACAATATATTTTAGAAAATCTCACATTTTGCAATGTTTTTCCCCATTTATGCAATTCAATGTCTTAAACCATAGCTAAGTCGATTTTGAGAACAAGTCGAGGCTCGGACTTCTGTGGAAAAAAGTATTGACTTGTACGCTGAAGAATACAGAAATATTTGGGTTAAAATGTCAAAGGGTAGTCACCGTAAGTATAAATGTGCCTTCTTACCCCGTCCACCACTCAGCACGAGATGGCCATTTTTTTAATCACTCCCATGTTTATTTATTTTGTCTGCTTGCATTTCAAGATGCTTTCTAATTTAACATTTGAGGTTTTGTCTTTAAATTTTCAAAAATCCTATATTATATAACATGAACATCATGGAGAACACTAATTCATAAATTTTACATTTTTTAAACTTGTTTTCGTCAAGTTAATTTAAAGTACAAAGCAAATGTGGACGGGCTTTTTCATTTTGGGAGGCTTTCTCATTATGACTTGTAATACCCCCTCAAACCGGAGCGGTGCTATACAATACACATTTACACGGAGAATTTGCATCCCACCTTTATTCTTGGCAGCTATGAAATTTAGTTTAGCACTTAAATCCTTCTCTTGCACACACTGAGTACAACTCCCAGTTTTCAAATCATTACATCCATAAGTTTAGGAATGCATACAAGTCAAATAAACAAACACACTTCTCAAATTATGTGTAGTACTAGACGACCCGTGAACCCGTTGGGTTCCCGTTGTAACAGCGGTTGATAAAAATATAACTTAAAAAAAATGAAGATAGCTCCAGCAAACTATACTGCTGAGGTTGTTTGCATTGATCAAATACTCCTGAAGTGTAGTTGACTGAATCAGGAATTTATTTTTTAATAATTTTTTTCGTTGCTCGATTTGAAGGAAACTTGATATTGCACATCAATGTGAAAAAAAAAAACGGAGAAAAGAAAGTTGAAGAAATTATTGTGTGTAATCTTCTAAACACAATTTTATTTATTAATGAACATGGAAGTATTAGATCAAAATGGCGATGTTTATATTATGCTTAAAAATAAATCGTTCTTTGACTATACTAAATGTTTGAGATTTTAAAATAAATCATTTCAAGAAAGAAAAAAAAGAAAGATTACTGCAGTGAACTATACCGCTGAGGTTGTTTGCATTGATCAAATAATCCCGAAGAGTACTTGACTGAATCGGGAATTGATTTTTTTAAATATTTTCGTTGCCCGATTTTAACAAATCTTGATATTGCACACGGCAGGCGAATGGTGAGTAAGGTGGGCTGAAAATTTTTGCGCTATCGTGTACCATTTTGGCTGTATTTCGGGAACATACATACATACATACATACATACATACATACATACATACATACATACATACATACATACAAGATGAGAGTTTTAGTAATATATAGATGGATAGATGATGCCCATCCATTTAATCAATATTTCACAACAGGGAAATTTGCAGGAACATAACAGCACAAAAACAAACTAAAATTGACACAGCAGTAAATTAAAAACATGTAAATTAGAGAACATATATTGTGTTGTATTCCTGCATTGTTGTCTTCCTATAATACATTTCAGGGTGGATTATAACAATGTACAATGATAATGTACTCCCAACCCAAAAATTCAATCTCCTATTCAATGTAAAAGGAATTTGTTTCTCATAGATTGGTCAAGTTTCTTGGAGCATTTTCCGTTGGTAGTACCGAATGTTGAATATTGAAAAAAAAATTATTATTATGTTATATGCAAAATCTAGGCTCATGGAAGAGAGGTGATAGAGCGGAAAAGGGCAATGAAATGATAGTGGGGTCATGGTTGGACACATCAAGCAAGAGAATGAGGGAGTGAGGAGTGACATGAGATGATGGTGTACCACCCATTTTAAGCCTAAGAGGGATGAGTGGGAGTGAAGCATCTTTGGAATGCAGTTCCACAAATGTATAAAAGAATAGAAGTGGATAGTAAGCCTGGACTTTTGGAGCTGAACCATTAAGGGATTACTGGAAGAAAACGTGTGTCCTGAAGGCACTGGGGATGGTCGGAAGACTGAGATAGCAGACGGAGCTAGACCAGAAGAGAGGCAATTAAAAAAAAACAAAAAAAAAACGCATCGATCTGTCTGTGATGTGTAAGTAGCAGACCTTGGGATATGCAAAATAATCAAGAATATTTGTAATTCTGGAGCACGAGCCCTGATATACACAGTGATGATAGAAAGTCTACACTCACTTTCAAAATTACCACCTTTTGTTACCTTGTAGCCTGGAAATAAATTTCATTAAATCTACCTTTATTTATGTATCATAACCCACAACTTCCAAGTGAAAAACAAATTCTTCAAATTTCAGAAAATTAATTAAAAATACAAAACGAGAATATCTTGGTTAGATAAGTGTCCACCCCCTTATAATATCAATTGTAATTAGCTCAGCTGTAACCAATCACCTTCAAAATCATACACCAAGTTAATTGGCCTCCACCTGTGTTAAATTGTAGTGAGTCCGATTATTACCTCCAACACCGAAGGTAAAGAAGGTTATGTTTTCACGCCTTTCTGTCCGTTTGTCTGGTGTGTACAGGATATCTCAAAAAGTTGTGCACGAATCGGAAGGAAATTTTGTGGACAGTTTTGGTGTGAAACAAGGACAAACTGATTAGATTTTCTTGAATTCCTGGATCTGGATCTGACTGCAAGAATTTTTTTAAGTGATTCTTCACCATTGAGAGAAAGGGCCAAAAACTATATATAGCACAATATCTGAAAAAAGTTGTGGACGGATTTTGATGAAACTTGGTGGACATGTTGGGTGTCTGACAAAGAAGAAGCGATTCAATTATGGTGAAGATCTGGATCCGGATCTGGATACGATAATTATTTAATTTATAAACTGATTCTTCACCATTGAGAGATAGAGCCAAAAACTATATAGTACTGTATCGCATGATATTTCAAAAATGTATAGGGCCTGATATATTCTCGTAGATCAGGCATTATGTGGTGGAAGTATGCGCTCTATCGAGTGCCCTTCTAGTTTCAGAATAAAATCGGCTGTTCCTGTCGGTTTCCTCTGCTGGATGGAGCATTTCACAGCAAAGACTCAACCATAAGAAACAAGGACCTTTTAAAAAGACCTCCAGGATAAAATTGCAGAAATGCATAGATTTGGGGATTGGTATAAAAATCTTTCAAAGCTCTTCAATATCCTTTGGATCACAGTTCAGACAATCATTAAGAAGTGGAAAGCATAGGGTACCACCAAGACCCTGCCTAGATCAGGCCGTGCCTCCAAAATGGATGACCAAGCAAGGAGGAGACTGATCAGGGAGGCCACCAAGAGGGAAATTGCAACTTTGAAAGAGCTACAGGCCTTTATGGCAATGACTGGCCAATATCTGGATGTGGCAACAATATCTCAAGCACTCCACAAGTCTGGCATGTACGGTAAGGTGGCAAGAAGGAAGTCATTACTCAAAAAAGCCCACCTTGAGTCCTGTTTGAGGTATGCAAAAATACGTTCCAGAGATTCTGAAGCCATGTGGCACAAAGTTTTGTGGTCTGCCGAAACCAAGGTGGATCGTTTTAGCCGAAATGCAAAACATTATGTTTGGCACAAACCCAACACAGCGCATCACCAAAAGAACACCATCCCTACTGTGAAGCATGGTTGTGTCACCGTCATATAACGGGGATGTTTCTCATCAGCAGGGACTGGGGTACTTGTCAGGATAGAAGGGAAAATGGATGGAGCAAAATGAAGAAAAATCCAAGCGGAAAACCTGCTGTCCTCTGCAAGAAATCTGAAATGCGGACAGAAGTTCACCTTTCAGCATGACAATGACCCGAGGCACACAGCCAAAGCTACACTTGAGTGGCTAAGGAACAAAAAGATAAATGTCCTTGAGTGGCCCAGTCAGAGCCCCGACCTAAATCCCATTGAAAATATGTGGCATGACTTGAAGATTGCTGTCCATCAACGCTCATCATGCAAATTGACTGAGTTTGAACAGTTTTGTACAGAAGAATGGGCAAATATTGCCCAATCGAGGTGTGCAAATTTGCTCGAACCCTATCGCAACAGACTAACATCTGCAATTGCTGTCAAAGGTGCTTCCACCAAGTATTAATTCAGGGCAGTGGACACTTAGCCAACCAAGATATTCGAGTTTATATCTATACATCGTCCCCTAACCCCCTTTATCGTCCTTGTTCGGCTAACCTATCGTCTCCAAGCCTACTCCCAACTCCTACGTTCCTTTCCTGGAGGGGAATAAGGGAGAGCTAGCATCCTGTATCGAGGCCCAACTCAAGCCTCAGGATGGCCTCCTCGGAGTTCAGCGATCTTTACCCAAAGTGGGTCCAGCAGCCCACAACGAGAGCGAAGGGATGGATGGTGCAGAGTGGTACACTTCCTATCTACCCTATCCATTTCACTTTTGAACTACCCCGGGGCTTTCAATAAATGCCTCTCGCTTAAACTATTGGTTCTAACAACCAGGATTCCCGTCGCCTGTGTTGGTGTCCTCACAATCTTGGGCCTTGCCCCCCCCCCCAATTTTCCACCTGTGCCCTCACACAGATTCGTGGCTGGGCCGTGTGGCTCCCTTGGCAGGCACTGTCCTCTGCCGATTCTCCAGCTATGGCACCCCCGGGCACTACACTGCCTCCGAGCCTACCAGCTCCCTAAACACCAGGGAGTGGCCTCTCTGGCGACTCCCCTGAAATGCTCACGTGGCAGGCTGGCGCCCCGGGCCCCTTTCCGAGGGTCACCCGTGCCCACGACACTGCCCAAGCGGCCAATGGCGCCCCGGGCCCCCGCATCATGCGGGCGCACCCGTGCCCACTACGCTATCCCAGCCCCCCATGGGCCCTTGGCCTACCACGGCCGACTAGCCCGGTGCCCGGGGTACCCACTCAGCGATACTCACCGTTCGTAGCCACGCTCCCATCCCGTCAAAAGGGCTCCTGCACCCCTTCAAACAGGTTTCGAGCCTACATTCCCACCAACAGCAAAACGACCTCCATTTTTCAATTTGTCTAACCCAGCTAACTCACTTTATACTGACCCTGGGGTCCCTTGGGCAGGAATCACTCCTCCCCCCAATCACTCATCGCACCATGCATTCCACCTTCACTCCGTTCACACAGACCCACTGTCCTCACTCAGTCAACAAGTTTCCTTGCAATTCTTCAACTCGCACATCGCTGAACTCTTCCATCCTGCTGACTACTTCCCCTAACTAACTCGTGGTCCCACATCGTCCCTTAAAATATAGCACGTTCCATTTAACTCTACGTAGCTGAGCTACATCCCCACTACACATCCAAAGTCGGTCAGTGTCTCAAATCCTCAAAAATAATTTCCCCTCCTAAATCTCAACTAAAATCCCCCTAACTAATCCATTCCATGGGCCCCATGAGGACTTATCCCTGCCCCCATGGAGCCGGTCTAACTAACACTAACCCATCCCCCTAACTAGTGTCATCCTGTGCCCTCGGCAGGGGGGTCTTCTCCCCCTTGACCAGGGAATCCTGTTCACCCGAAGCGAGGATTGCTTTTTTTTTTTAAATGCGCGCGCACAAGCACGGCAACTCGCAATCTGCGCATCTTGCCCGTGACATCATGGCAGCTGTTCACGCACCTTGTACCTCGTCCCTCTTGGACGGTACCATCCGGCAGGGATTCACCCTCCTGCCGGATTCCAACCACACTTGCAGCCATGACGTCACTCTGCGCATCAAAAAAACAAGCCTCGCGTTTCGAGGGGTTCCCCACGCGAACACATGTGCTCTGCCCATCGGAGCTTCACACACACGCTCGTGTGGAGAACCCGTCCGGTCCAAATCCATAATCCAGCCTACCTTTTGTCCGTCGCGGGATCGGCAACATTCACCATGGCCGTTTACGGAATGGGTTTCACTCCCGCAAGCGCGCATGTGGCGTCCTTGTGCGTACCACAGCACGGACCCCGCACGCGCTGCCGTGCAAATCCGGCACGGTCCCCAAAACATCTACGGCCGCTACCCGGCCTTTGTCCACCTGTCGCCGTCGTCATCACCATTCGACCCACGCACACCTGCGTGTCATGATGCTCACACTCCATTCCATTACATTCACACCGGGAGACGCGGCTGCATGTTCGCTCATGCCCACAGTCATCTCCCTTACATACCGCTCTCTCACACACACGGTCTCCCTTGCACTCGGCCGTTCACTCACGCATGCCATTTCCCTTGCACACGTGTTCCACTCATACAAGGCCTTCCACTTGCACACATGGCTCCTTCCACACACGGTGCCTCATCCACACACGGCGTGCTGGGAGGCACGCACTTCGGCCCACTCGCAGCCTCGCACACCATTTTACTCACACACGTGGTGACACTCACACATGGTGTTTCACTCACACATGGCGTGTCACTCATACCAGGGGTCTCATCCATACACGGGGTCGCTCTCACACAACGCCTTTCACCCCCGCTATGCGTGCGTTGCAGCACACATTTCGCCTCACCCTTGAACACACACCTCGACACCACACACACCGGGACCACACTCGTAACCACACTGGGGATTAGTGCCACCACAAGGGGTTCCAGGGCCTCCATACCCACCAAGCTCCTCGTGCACCCGTCTACAGCACTCGCCCCCTCAACTCTGCTTGGCACGACCGAACCCACCTGGTCGTGAGTCGCCTCAAGGGGGAATACTCCCTCCCCTCGTTGCTGGAGGAGGCCATCCCGCTGCTCGCACCGGGTCTCGAGACATTCCCCAAGCTCCCCTCATCGTCCTCCACTAACTCCGTGTGTGTGCTCGTCCTTAACCTCGTCTTTATCGTGCAGTCTCTCCCCTACCGTTTCCATCTCCCTCGTCTCTGTTAACTCAGTCACCTCATCAGCCATTACCTCCCTTGTCTCCACTATTATTTCTGCCATCTCCACGTGTCTCTTACAGATCGCAGTCACCACATTTACTTTTTCTCTCTGTGTCACCGTCACTGTTGCTTTCTCTGTCACTACCCTCGCCCAACACGTCTCCCAAATTAGTTTGTCCTCCCCCGCTTCCATCGCGGGCCGGACAGCCGTTGCACTCTCCCCCAGCTCGTTCGCTCCCACACGTGGCGCCGCCATTATGCCCGCCTGCAGGCATCGCCCCACGCGCTGCATTTCACCCCGCAGTATTTGCGTATTCGCTTCCATGTTGTTTTTTATTTCTTCCTTCAATTCTTCCTTTATTTCCTTTGCGTTTTCTTTTAAATTCGCCTTCATTTCGTTTTACATTTGTTGCATATTCGCGTCCATCTTGTTGTTTAATCCTGCCTGCATGGCACATAGCTGGGCCATGTCAGGTGCACTCAGCTGAGCCGATTCAGCCAGGATCGGGGGGTTTTGGCGGAAAGGGGGAGGGGAGGTGTCATACACCGCGGCCGCTGCCGCACCCATTTCGGGCTCTGGGTTTGGTTGGGGGAATTCGTCCTGCACCACAAGCATTTCCTGCTCGGGGATTTCATCCTGAGCCATGGATTCTACATATTCTACATCCATCTCTAATACCCCCAGCTCCCGCTCACCTTGAAATGCCATCTTATTTCTCGGAAGGAATTAATTTAGATTGCTCGTAATTTTGGGGGAACAGGGGGGGGGTTGCTTCGCACACCCCTGGTCCGATCCCCGTAAATTTAGTTGGAGACCGAGGTGGATTTGAATCCCACACTCCTGTACACCAATGTTACAAATTGTTGTTGGAGGCGGGATGGATTGGAATCCCACTCCTGACACCAGTGTTGCGAATTCTGGCCTGCCCGGCATGCGATCGGCCACGTAACTCAAATCGCGACGCGTCGCCCACCGGAACGGACAATTCAGTCGTGACCCTCTTGGAACTACCGCCAAGGACCTAGCCACGGGTGGGGGTTTAACCTCATCACAACCCAGTCCGCATTTTACCCGCGCGAAATAGGGTGAATCGCCGAATGTCGATATACCTAAGTACCCGCGCGAGTAGCGTACCGAGGAGTTGCACCATGCCGCAGGTCGACTCCGGACACGAACCGCTTAAGCGGCTTGTTCCGTGCTGCAGGGATAACCGAGCGGAGTTATCGTCGACCTCGACAGTTCAGATTATTTATTGGGTGTCTACACCCACTACCAATCCCTAACGTGATGCAAGATGGAAATGTTAACCAGAGGAAAGGACGCAACTAAACGGGAAACAGTTTGACAATCACTTTTAATTCACACTCAGACAAGCACGTATTTACAGTTATACAGTAAGAATGCACATATAACAGTCAAAACAATAAAAGCAACTCAGAGCTACTACCGAATAAAGCAATGTACAAGCACTTATTCAGGTTTACTTAAAAGACTGGCGCCACACACACATTTACACCAAAAGCAAAGAAAATACATGCCACCCTCACAGGCAAGGAGGCAGACAGGTCCGGTGGAGCAAACGAACGTGGGACCTGGGTGGTCGGCCAGGTCCACGAGACCGAAGGGGTCTTACCCGCGCCCTCGTGGCGCGATGGCGGGCTCGCCGCAATGTCCTCGTAACGCACCTGACTCCGTGCCCCTGGTATGGTCGGTGAGCTCCTTTGGCGTGCGTTGCGCAGGCACGTGTTGGTCGGCACCACGGTTGGGTTGGGGAACGGACGGGGTTACCGGCGCTGTCTCAGCGCGGATGGGGGGGGGGAATTGTTGATGCTTGGGGTCGGGAGAGGGGAATGGCGGACGCTCCGTCCCGCTAGCGAGGTCTCGGGACCGCACCGACTCTGGCGAACTCTCTCCCCTGAGTCCTCTTCTGCGTCCCTGCTCCACTCCGTGACTTGTCCCTCGACCTCCACTCCGAGCTCCGTCCGATCCCCGCAAACATACGACTCAGACTCCACGACTTCCGACTTGCGCCACTTTCTGCACCCCTTTCTGCACACCCTAGCTGTGTTGTGCTCGCGTCTTTATAGACCAGGGGAGGAGCTTGTATGCAGATTTGCGGATCAAAACGCTCTTGGAGGCGGGGCCACGCCACCCGACGTTCAGCCATTGGTCGGGCAAAAAGGGGCGTGAGCCTCTCCTGATCCGAATTCCCTCTTAAAAGGATTCCACATGCATCGCGCTTGGGGGCCGTGCCACACCACCCGACGTTTAGCCATTGGTCGGGCAAAAAGGGGCGTGAGCCTCTCCTGATCCGTTTTTCCTCTCCCGTAAAGGCATCCATTTGTACTCGTGGCTTGACGCGTTCGGCAAGAATCACCGAACGGGCCCTGGACAGCACGACGTTCGGTGTTGACTGATGGTGTGGTTGATGGTTGTGGAAGGAGAAAGGCGAAGGTGGTGGGGGGTTTGCTGTGGTGGTTTGGTTGTTGGTGGGCGTCCTTTGGGAATGGAGGTGAAGCGATGTTTGCGGGATGGAGTTGTGGAGGTAAAGAGGTGAAGGTGGTGGTGTTTGAGTTGTTGGCGGGCTTATTGGTCCAAAATAACGATAGAGAAAAAAAATGGCTAACTCAAAGCATCGCAGCCCGGATGAATCACACATATTCCCTCGAAACAACGGGTGTGGACTAACTACACATGAACTTATCGATACATCTAACCTGAGGAACTTTCTGGTGTATTTCAAATTTCCACAGCCGTAAGAATATATATATATATATATATATATATATATATATATATATATATATATATATATATATATATATATATATATATATATCCGATGTGCCACACATAGCGTTGGTTCTACCGAAGCAGATTTTTTAGCCGACCATCCCTGTCTCAGCCATCGTTTGGGTAGAATTATGCCAGCGTGCCGACGACAGATTGCGTACTCTTCACGAAGCATCATGGGATCTTTAATATCCACCAACAAATGCTGGCAAACAGGACTCCTCGTTTAATGCCAATCTGAGGGACAGCAAACACATTGATGAATCACCGTTCTTGTAAAATACCAGGATGACTGTTTGTAGGTCAGCCAAGATTCCAAACCAAGCTGGAAAGGCTGGTGGTGAATGTGCATTCCTCTAGGGGTTTAGGCCATCCTGCCACCCAAAATGAGCATTAGGTATTGTGAAAGGTTAAAAATAAGTCAAGCTCAAGAAGGAGGTTGTACACAATTTCATTAAAGACAAAGATATTGGAAGGTAATTATCAGCAAATTGTTGTCAGACAATCGTTTCAATCAAATATGTGTAAATAGTACTCGTTGCCAAATTCATTTTGTTACTTTGGCAAATCTTGAGTTTTACCTGTTGCTGTGCCACAGTATGTTTTCATTTCCATTGTGATCAAGAGCTTGTGTTGTGTGTTCCCTATTTGACAGGTGGTCATTACCAAACGCTATTACTTTGCTTCCTGCTTTTGGATCGTATTCACAATTTAACCAGGGATCTCTGCCTCGGTATAATAAGTCTGAAAAATAAAATTAATCGAAAGCTCCCATCTTATCCATGGCTTTGATGTTAATTGCGTCTTTTCATTTTTGTCAGTGTTACGAAAGGTGATAAAATTAATTGAATCCAGGCATTCTGCCCACCTACACACTGTTGTTCCTCTTTTCTCCTGTTTGTCGAACTGCTTTCCTGGGATGCTTCATTCGCCCTCTTCCCTCCTGGGCATCAAGCATACAGGACATCGCCATCTCATGGCATCCTCCATCATATCCAAAATATTCTCTACCCCGATTAACCCAACCCTCTCATGTCAACCTTCACTCGTATCCACAATATTTCCCACCACAATTTACCCAACCTATCCCAAGCCTCTTACTTGCAGATTACTTTTTTTTTCATTCCCTCCACTCTCTCCTCTTTGCTTTATTTCCAGATGACTCTCAGTGATAGCAATTTATTTCAGACCAGAGGTGACTCTTGAATGTTGTTTGTGGTACACATAGGGCAGAGGTAGAGCATTGGACTAAATGATGTTAATTAAGAAATGCAGGACACAGCAGGGGTTCCTCAGGCTGCTCTGTGTACTGCTTCAAATGCTGATTAAAGTAGCTAAAGGATTAAAGGTTGTAAGCAGCAATGGGGATGAAATCAAAACATTGGATTATGCATTTCTCTGAAATGTCTCATCGAGATGAAGATTAATTTGACCGAATTTATGCTTTATTAATTTGCTTAAGTGGTGCTTATATGATGCAAGCAATTTTGCAATCAGCACCACAATCATAATTGGAAGTTTTCAACAATTAAGGACAGACTACTTACAATAATCAGAAAGAATTCAGTGGTAGAAGATGACTTGGCTGATGTTGAAACCAATAATTTATGAGGAATTCTTTCAAGAGGAAGAGTGAATGTGGTTTCTGCTTTGAAGGGTCTTACAATTTTCTTTCCTTTCAAATCACGAGACAGGGCAGAAACAACTTTCTCTGTTTCTAGAGAGAGGGATATTTGAATGGTGCACATTTGAAAGGAGGAATCGTGAGCTTTCCAAGTATGAAAAAGTTTGTTGATGTACTCTACCAGTCAGGAGTTTTAGAACACCCCCATTTTTCCAGTTTTTACTGAAATTTAAGCAGTTTGATGTTTAAATTTACTCTGAAATTAAACCATAGAACAAATAAACAATTGCCTATATAAAAGAAATCATGGAATCGTTTTGTTGAACAAAATTTAATCTAAATTTTTGACTCGTCATAGTAGCCATCTTTTGCAGATATAACAGCCGAACATACTCGTGGCATTCTTTCTACAATGGAAATCAAATATTGTTCGGAAAGTTCTTCCCAACACTGTTGCAGAAGTTCCCACAAATGTGTTGCACTTGTAGGTTGCTTTGCTTTCACCCTTCTGTCCAGTTCATCCCAAACCAGCTCGATAGGGTTTAAGTCTGGAGACTGTGCTGGCCATTCCATAATTTGAAGCCTACCGTCTTGTTCTTTTCTTTCAAGGTAGTTCTGACATAGCCTGGAGGTATGTTTTGGGTCGTTATATTGCTGTAGGATGAACCCCTGACCAATTAGGCATAGACCAGAGGGTATTGCATGGTGCTGCAAAATGCTGTGGTCGCCCTTTTGGTTCAGGGTGCCAGTCACTCTGTTCAAGTCGCCGACTCTGGATCCAGCAAAAGAGCCCCAAGTCATCACGCTTCCTCCTCCATGTTTGACAGTTGGTGTCACACACCGAGGAACCATCCTTTCGCCTACTCAACGGCGTACAAAAACCCTGCGTCATGAACCGAAGATTTCACATTTTGATTCATCGGTCCATAAGACCTTCTTCCAGTTTTCAGTAGTCCACTGGCGATGCTTCATGGCCCAGGCAAGCCTCTTTTTCTTATTTTACCATCTTAGCAATGGCTTTCTTACTGCCACTTGACCTGTCAAACCTGTAGCTCGAAGTCTTCTCTTCACAGTTGAAACTGAGACTTCCTTACTTCGACCAGTGTTAAGCTGTGCTTGAAGCTGCTGTCCTATGAGCTGCCAATCACTCAAGCTGTTGACTCTCAGAAACTTGTCTTCTGATTGTGTTGTGGCTTTGGGTCTGTCAGACCTCTTCCTGTCAGTTTCCTCCAGTTTCCAAGTGCCTTTTGATGGTGTAGGAAACTGTACTCACTGACACCTTGGCTTCTTTGCAATTTCTCTGAAGGAAAGACCTACACTTTTAAGGGTTATAATGGTCTGTCTGTCTTCCTTTGTTACCTGTCTTTTTCTCGCCATTATGATCGAAATATACTACTTCCTGCAGTGCAATATTGTCCAAATAATGCTTCAGAGGGTGTAGCAACACAGTCTGTTCCAACACTGCTTTTATACAGACAGAGGGTTTGTGACTGATCAACAAAAGTTGGGACACCTGGAGGAATTGTTTGCATTAATTTTCAAGGCTTAATTTACTTCTATTGCTGCAGAACAGCTGCAGTTGCTAACCCATTACTTGTTCCCTGAAAAGGGCCATTTTAACAACTCTAAATTTACATTATTTTTCAGTTTTTGGTAACCTAAACTTTTTTTAACCTCTGGCAGTTTACCACTAAGCGTTGTACCATTTCAGGTTATTCACTGGACTTGAACTGCTTAAATTTCAGGAAAAACTGGAAAAATGTGGGTGTTCTTAAACTTTTGTCCGTTAAAGTATAACAAGAAAACGACCTTAACCTTTTGCTGAGGACACTGCCAGCTTTCTGGAATTTATCAGGTAAGAAAATGGCATCAAATGAAACGTTTGTTTGCATACATATGAGAATATCAGCAAGAATGACTTGAACCTGGCTTTGTATCAGATAATTTATGAAGTATGTTTAGGTACAAAATGATCAAATCCACAGGGTATTTCGATTGAAACTGCCTTGACATCTTCCTTGAGATTTGAGTCATCTTTCCGTTGATGATATCGTATTAATTACTTGCTGAGTGTTGAAGGATCACCTGAAAACGAAGTTTGTCTATTTAGAAAGATGAATGGTATTAAGCTTGTTGCAATCATGGTTTTCAACACCATGATTATAATGAGAAAAGGGCTTCGGAACTGTTTTGAGGGCTTCCCTTGGCACCTCTTATGTATTGACGTGATGTTTACTACCTTCGAAGCAGAATTAAAGCAGGCAGCCCTTTGAAAGGAAAGGTGGAACACCATATACATTTCAACAGCCAGGTAAGAGGCATGGATCTTGATGACTTGGTTGTTGTTACCATCAAGCTCTGTTGCATATTGGTCATCATTGTATGCCAGGAACATTGCCACCTATTCAGTTGAGAAGCTGACATTACATAGGGCGAACAAACATAGGAAGAGATAGTTTGGGAACCTGAGCTATTTGTGCTTTGCATTAATCTTTTCATGCCTCATGTTAAGTTGAATCGATCGTGGCTTCTGTCTTCATGAGTGATGCAGTATTATTGAATAAGTGTACTGTATACTGCAGATATTTGGAAACCCAGTTCAAACCAAGTCTTTTAAGCCTATGCAAATGGAAATCTGGAAGTGAAGAATGTAGCAAAACTTCTGAAAACTATGGCTTGCCAAAGAACAAGTACATACTGGTTTGCAATACTTATGGAGTGATTCAGTAGTTTCCATTTGTTGCATTAATCTTTCAGCTTGAGAAAGTAAGTTTGTGAATTCTTGCAAAAAGTTTTCTGCAAGGCTCACTTGGCTGTGCCTGGATAGGTTTGAGGGTAGTGGAGTAGCAGCTGAAACCCAAATCCTACCCAGGTCCCTCCTGATGACTCCAATGCAGTATTTGGTTTTCTATTTGATTATTTGACACCAATTACATCCCTCACATATTTATATAGACTGGAGTGTAATGGTTCTCCCAGGAAGCAGGATGTGAGTTGTAGGAAGTTGGTGTTTTTTGATATCCATGAATTTGGCACTCTTCTAAGAAATTTGCAATCTAACAAACAAATGGAAAATCCTTTTCACTTCCAACCTCTTGGCACACCCAATAATTTGACACTTTGCTGAATAATTTCCAAGTTGCAAGCCGACACAGATGACTTTGGCAAGCAGCCATCTAGTTTCCTTGCAACAGAAAACTCCATTCACCTTGCAGCTTTTGACAAACATGCAGCAAACTAAAAAATAAACTACTGGAAAAAAAGCATTTTTAATGTTTAATTTGTCATGCATCAGCAGCAAAAAGATCGGAGAGTAAATAACAGCTTTTCTCAAAGACATTGGTTAAGTGTTCAAACAGCAAGCAGAGCAACCAAACAAAAACCCAACAATTACCCAGCCCACAGATCCTGCTGATCCACACCTGCCAAAACTGACATCAGCATTCACTGAATACATCATACACTCCCTCTCATGAACCCAGAAACACAGCCTGAGCTGGCCAAAAATGATCCCTGGTTGCATTGGTTTTTACTGCCAACATCCAAAATGGCATCACTGAGGGAATATTCTGCCCTCGACCATCGTGTGAGGCTGATTAAGTAATAACTGGTTGAAGGCCCCACCCGAGCCGAGTGACACAGGGTCACTTGAATGTTTGCAGTGTCGGACACACAGGAGATGATACTCTCAACATGTGATATAGGATTCCCTTCACAAGGGTCATGGTCTTATTTTTGGATGTTGAAAAGTAACTACTGGAGCAGAACAAGCTGTTGGGGTTGCATTGTCTCCATAGTTTCATTCTGTAATTGGAATCGGAGAAAGTTCTGCATGTGGGGAGGACAATGAAGTCGGTACATCACTTTTGAATGTTCAGTTCAGAATCTTCCAACTTTCTGACAAAGCATTTGTGCAGTTTATCATGATGTCTCCTCATGAAACTACCATGACTCAGTTCCGTGACAAATGAAACGGGGTTAGTTTTCAACACGATCATCCCATGTAACCAACGATCACCTTTGTTATAGTTTCCTGCATTGACCAGAGCACCAATTGACAAAGCATGTTGAATCATGCATCTATTAATGTGCAAGTTCTGTTTCATGTGACGCCACTCCATATGAGCATTGATGTTAAGACAAAGTCGATTTAGTGGAGTTTTAAGTTGATAGTCATTGGGTAACTTTGCAGGAGTCGTGTGTGCGTGTGTGTGTGTGTGTGTGTGTGTGTGTGTGTGTGTGTGTGTGTGTGTGTGTGTGTGTGTGTGTGTGTGTGTGTGTGTGTGTGTGTGTGTGTGTGTGTGTGTGTGTGTGTGTGTGTGTGTGTGTGTGTGTGTGTAGTTTTTCGATATTTGAACACACGAGCCAGTTTCATGGTGAGAGTTGAACTTTTGATCTTGGTCAGACCAGACTTGAAAATGTTCACCGCCTTCTCTGTGAAACGATGAGAGGTTGGGTGATGTGCAGCATTATTGATATACTTAACACCGTTTCGTGCCATGAAGTCCTCAAGCTCAGCACTTGTGAAATTTGAACCATTGTCAAAAACCACTGTCAGACAAATCATTGGTGGCAAAGGTGGATGTGAGTCTCTCAATGGTTGAAGTATCAGTGGTAGAAATATGCACATCAATTCATTTTGAATATGCTTGATGCCGTGGAAAGAAAGGCCCACAAAATAATTCGGATCTCCCACGACGAATCTGAGTCTCTCGGCATGTTACTTTCACATCGCAGACAGGTTGGTGACCTATCTGTATTCCACCACCTTCTTTTTGGTCTTGCACCCTCTGCCCTTTCTTGGCTCTGACTCTCCCAGGTTTTGGCAGGGTACCAGTAACCCTCTTCTTGTTAAACTCCCAAAATCCAGGCTAACTGCTCACCTCCACTCATTTGTTCATCTTTTCTCTCACCTGTGGAACCACCTTCCCTCGTGTGTTCAGTCCCATTTTCCCCTCCAGAGCTTCAAGACGGTTGTTTACCAACACCTCAGGTCATTCTCCATCCATTCTCATGATGTCATCTTCCCCCCCCCCTGCAAATGACTCCATTCCCAAGCGCCCCCTTTTTCCAGGTTATTGTGATTTTTGTCCCCTCTCCCAACCTATTTTCGGTTGTTAGTTATTGGGTTTTTTTTCTTTCCTTTTTCTATCCCAGCTTTCCCCTTCCTCTTCTTTCTGTTTTCCATTCAGCTTGTGTCCTCCCCCTCACTTTGATCTCATTCTCACTCTCACTTGACTCTGCTGTTTGTTTCCCCTTTTCCATTTATTAACCTCCACCATCTTCGAAGATGGATGGAGGTTACTGTTTTCACCCCTTTCTGTTTGTTTGTTTGTTTGTTTGTGAACAGTATTACGGAAAAACTCCTCGACGGATTTCGACTGAACTTGGTGGGGGGGTTAGGTATGGTCCAAGGATCATGCCATTAAATTTTGGACTTGGTCTCCCCCCAAAAAAAAATTGTTAGAGAAAAAAAAAATATTTTTTTTTGCATTTCTACATGTTTTAAGTGATTTCCAACCCCCCCCCAAAAAATTTTTTTTTTACCCCCCCCCCCAAAAATAGAATTTTTTTTGTGCATTTCTACATGTTTTAAGTGATTTCCACCCCCCCAAAAAAAATTGTTACCCCCCCCAAAAAAGAAAAAATTCTACATGTTTTAAGTGATTTCCAACCCCCCAAAAATTTGTTACCCCCCAAAAAATTTGTTCGAGAAAGAATTTTTTTTTGCATTTCTACATATTTTAAGTGATTTCCAACCGCCCCCCCCCGCCCAAAAAATTGTTTGAGAAAAATTTTTTTGCACTTTTACATGTTTTAAGTGATTTCCAACCCCCCAAAAAAATTGTTACCCCTCCCCAAAACAAAGAGAATTTTTTTTTTGCATTTCTACATGTTTTAAGTGATTTCCACCCCCCCCATAAAAACGAAAAACATGGTCATTCTGTGAAGTTGTCCATTCTTGAAGCCATCCATGAAGCCATGTGACTATTTCTCAATTAATTATGTGCTGTTTGAATGTGAGTTACATCCTGAGTACATTATAACTATTAATTACATACTATTGGAATGCACCATTCAACCCTTTTGACTGCTGAGACCCCTTCGACCTTTGAAGACTCTTTGAGATCATTTCAACCTGAAAGACCCTTAAGACCACTAAGACCCATAAAACCCCTAACACCCTCAAGTTCCCAATGGCCCTTGACACACCAAAGACTCTTCACACTCCAAAGACCTTTAAAATGCCAAAGACCTTTCAGATCCTTAAGACCCTAAAGACCCGTTTTTACCTTTAAGACCCTTTCAACACTTCAGACACTTTTAGATCCCTTCACACTTGAAACCTTTTATCCCCTTTCGACGCTGAGAATCTTGAGACCTTTGCACCCCTGAAGTCACTTAGACCCTAAGACCCCTAAGAACCCTGAGATCCCGAAGACCCTCTCAGACACCAAAGACCGGTAAGACTCTTTAAGACCATGAAGACCCTTTATAATCCTCAGACCTTTAAGGACACCTTAAGACCCTTTTATACCCATTCACCCTGAGGACACTTAAGACCTCCAACACCCTTGGACATTTTATAACCCTAAGACCACTTAAGACCCCTAAGACCTTTTAGGACCCCAAGACCCTGCAGACCCGATGAGCCCCATTAGAACCCTTCACACCCATAGACTGCATAGATGCTGTTAGACATTCTGTCTGAGGGCCTTCTGCAATAACACTTGAGGTTCACTGGTCATAATCAAAAGTCTCTCCATTCATAAACCACCTCAGTACCAAGCTTCGCGGGCACAAAATAGAATTGATTCATTAAATTTATCTTTTTGTTTTTTCAGGTTCTGCTCATCTTGGTTCGTGGCACAGGGAAAAGCTCCACGTGACAAAGAGAAAAGCTCCACGTGACAGAGAGAAAAAGTCCCACGTGGTGAAGAGAAAACGGTATCCATGACAACAATTTCACCCCATTCTAATCAAATGGAATATTTTTGTGATTTTATCATTGCCAAACTTCAGGATTTTTTGAAATATATACAGTATATTACATTGAAACTTCCCCAGTTTATTTGTCTGCATGTGTGTAAAATTAATCAAAGGTCTGGGTCAGTGCCATCCAAACCATGTAAAACACCTATTCAGCAGTAACTAGAAAATGCATCAACCAAATTTGTTATGCACAATATGTAAAACACCTCATTGGTAAAATTTTCCGAATTTACAAATTGTTGTTTCTATGGCAACTATTGTTTATTTGGATTTCGCAAGAATCGTGCAATGCACGACATCTTTCTTCGTTGTTTGTTTTTCTTTCTACTAGTGCGTGTCCGTACGTGCATGTCCGTACGTGTGTGGCCGTACACGCAAAAAAAATATATATATCGAAAAAAGAAGAAGAATTGTGACGTCAATCGTGACATCATAGCACGTCAATCGTGTCCTGTCATTGGTTTGGTAAATAAATGGCCATAACTTTGGAACTACTTGTCCGATTAATATCAAACCTTGAAAAGGCACATACTCAGGTCCCCAGCGTCAATTGTGACGTCATATCAAAAAAACCAAAAAAACATTTTTATTGTGACGTCAATCGTGACGTTATAGCTCCGTGTCCTGTCATTGGTTGGCAAATAAATGGCCGTAACTTGGGAACTGCTTGTCTGATTAATATCAAACCTTGAAAAGGCACATCCTCAGGTCCCCAGCAATATTCCTGGCAAGTTTCAATCAGATCGGACCAGTGGTTGTGGAGAAACGGCGGTCGCAGACACACACACACACACACACACACACACACACACACACACACACACACACACACACACACATAGACACACACACACACACACACACACAAATAAACACACACACACACACACACACACATATAAACACACACACACATACACACACACACACACACACACACACACTCACAGACACACAGAGATTGCTGGAATTATAGACAGACTAGTACGTGCCCCTAAAAAAAAAAAAATAATAATTTTTTATAAATAAATATTCAAACTGCGAGCAACAAACAACAACCACACAGGCCATTTATTCGCTCTCGCGTGCCCGTACGTGCGTTGCCTGGAAGTTCGCATATTATTCGCAGTTACGATTATTCGCAATTTAGTTTTAATACCCAATTATTCAATTAGCGCCAACGTATTTTACCTTTTCGCAATATCGTGGCAAGGAAAAAACAAAAAGATAAGAGAAGAGAGAAAAAAAATTTACTTCCTGGTTCGGAGCATACCAGCACTCTGATGTTAGCGAAATTTATGCACCGTCTAATATGAAAACGATCATAACTTGGGGCATTGTGTTTATCTATAAATGCGCATAAGAAATCGAGAAATTATTAGAATACGCGAAGTCATCACTCTCTGGAAGCCCGTACGTTGTAACCCGTAATGGGGAACGCGGCTGAGGTTCTCTTCCCCATCGGCCACGCCCACGCAACAACGTGTCTTGTCATTGGTTTGGTAAATAAATGGCCATAACTTGGGAAGCACTTGTCCGATTAATATCAAACCTTGAAAAGGCACATCCTCAGGTCCCCAGCAATATATCTGGTAAGTTTCAATTAGGTCGAACCAGTGGTTGTCGAGAAACAGCGGTCGCAGACACAAACACAGAGATTGCTGGAATTATAGATAAGATAGACTAGTACATGCTTGTAGGTGCGGGCCCGTAGGTGCGGGCCCGTACCCGCGTGGCCGTACGTGCGTGCCCGTACGTGCAAAAGAAAAACAACTTGATTGGGGCATTGTTTCATTTATATCGGACCAACCGTATCATAAATGGCCATAACTTCAGAAACACTTAGGAAACAGCTGAAACGGATGAAGAACGATATCAAACCTTGAAAAGGCACATACTCAGGTCCCCAGCGTCAATTGTGACGTCATATCAAAAAAAACAAAAACATTTTTATTGTGACGTCAATCGTGACGTTATCACACCGTGTCCTGTCATTGGTTGGCAAATAAATGGCCGTAACTTGAGAACTGCTTGTCTGATTAATATCAAACCTTGAAAAGGCACATCCTCAGGTCCCCAGCAATATTCCTGGCAAGTTTCAATCAGATCGGACCAGTGCTTGTGGAGAAACGGTGGTCGCAGACACACACACACACACACACACACACACACACACACACACACACACACACACACACACACACACATAAACACACACACACATAGACACACACACAGACACACACACACACACACACACACACACATAGACACACACACACACACACATACAGACAGACACACAGAGATTGCTGGAATTATAGATAGACTAGTACGTGCCCGTAAAAAAAAAATAAAAAAAATTATAAATAAATATTCAAACCGCGAGCAACAAACTACAGCCACACAGGCCATTTCTTCGCTCTCGCGTGCCCGTACATGCATTGCCCGGAAGTTCGCATATTATTCGCAATTTAGTTTTAATACCCAATTATTCAATTAGCGCCAACGTATTTTACCTTTTCGCAATGTCGTGGCAAGGAAAAAACAAAAAGATAAGAGAAGAGAGAGAAAAAAATTACTTCCTGGTTCGGAGCACACCAGCACTCTGATGTTACCGAAATTTATGCACCGTCTAATATGAAAACGATCATAACTTGGGGCATTGTGTTTATCTATAAATGCGCATAAGAAATCGAGAAATTATTAGAATATGCGAAGTCATCACTCTCCGGAAGCCCGCACGTTGTAACCCGTAATGGGGAACACGGCTGAGCTTCCCTTCCCCATCGGCCATGCCCACGCAACAACGTGTCTTGTCATTGGTTTGGTAAATAAATGGCCATAACTTGGGAAGCACTTGTCCGATTAATATCAAACCTTGAAAAGGCACATCCCCAGGTCCCCAGCAATATATCTGGGAAGTTTCAATTAGATCGGACCAGTGGTTGTCAAGAAATAGCGGACACAGACACAGACACAGACACAGACACAGACACAGACACAGACACAGACACACACACACACACACATTGCTGGAATTATAGATAGATGAGAAGGATATCTCAAAAAGTTATGGACAGATTTGGACGAAATTTGATGAGACAAGTTGGGTTTTTATATGTTTTCAAACGAGTTACCTCTTTTTCTTTTTATCAGGTGCTCCAGGTGATCTTGTTCCCATCATGCAACACGTTCTTCAGATGCACACCTTTACTGGGCAGTGCATACACAACTGACAGGTCTGTATATGCAAAAAAAACCCCAAAAACCCGGAATAACCCGGTTACGTGCATGAAGCAAAGCATACCTACTGATTATAATTCAAAACACCTCACTGCAAAGGAGAATATGGGAGCAGGAACACTTCCCTCAAAATGGTGGAGACTTGTAGTACCCTCCCCGACCTAGAGGTGGTACTACATGATACACATTTACAAAGAGAATTCACGTTCACCTCCCCCTCACATCAAAGACCATTGGCAAAGATAAAACCTCATCAGGATGACAGGCTGAGCCAACCTTACTTGGTGTTACTTGAACAACCCGACAGGGGATTAAACTCATGATCCTAGGAACATTATCCAAGCACCTTAACCATTAAGCCAACACCAGGCCTCGACAAGGTCGGGTGTGTGATGAGGACTAATTGCCTTGATTTGGTGAAGATTCATACCCGGATTCGAAATTTTTTAAAGTGATTCTTCACCATTTAGTGATCGGGCCAAAAACTATACATAGCACGATATCTCAAATAGTTGCGTACGGATTATGCCAAAACTTGGTGGATGAGTTGGGGAGGTGACAGGAACAGGCCGATAAGATTTTGGTTAAGTTCCGGATGCAGATCCGGCTTATCAATGGGAGACAAAACGTTAACTGTTCATCCTGGCACAGGCATGTGCTCTATCTACCGAGTGCCATTCTAGTTTTTATTGCATTAACAAAGCAATTAAATTAGATTAATTTCTCAGATACTGCATCATACATATACATGTTGAACCCATAATTATTAGCAAGAAACAATGCAAAGAATCGAAATGTTGCCATGATGTGATTGATATGGTTTAGACTTTAAAACATAGAGGAAAGCAGATGAAGAGGGCGTACATTGTGATTATATACCGGACACGTCTTTTTAATTCAGAACAATATTATTTCAAAACAATGCTGAAAATTAACTGTTTCACCAATTTTATAAGAGTACTCAACATTACAGTGAGAAGGAATAAATATCTATTTTAACAATGGAAGAAATTGTAATCGGGTGTTTTTTTTTTCACTTTGTATTTTATTACCTCCGCCACCGAAGGTGAAGGAGGATCTGTTTTCACGCCTCGCTGTTTGTTTGTTTGTTTGTTTTTGTGCAGGATGTTTCAAAAAGTTGTGGACGGATCTGGATGAAATTTTGTGGACAGGTTCAGTATGTGACAAGGACGAACTGATTAGATTAGATTATGGTGAAGGCCCGGATCCGGATCCGGCTACTAGAATTTTTGAGTGATTATTAACGATATATAGCAAGATATATAGCAAAATATATAGAAAACGATATATAGCAAGATATGTCAAAAAGTTGTGAACGGATTTGGATGAAACTTGGTGGACAGATTGGGTCTGTGATGATGAATTGATTCGATTTTGGTGAAGATCCGAATCCGGATCTGGATGCGAGAATTATTTGATTTTTAAAGTGCTTCTTTACCATCGAGAGATATGGCCAAACCAATATCGTGCTGTATAACATGATATTTCAAAAATATATTGGGCCTGATATGATCTCGTGAATCAGGCATTATGTGGTGGAGGTATGCGCTCTACCGAGTGCCCTTCGAGTTCATAATATAATCATGGATGAATCATTTATGAACTCAAAGCTTAGATACACCACAGTTTCGAAAAGAAAGCAAAACCAGTTTTATACTCATTATTAACCTTTTTTAGGACGTTGCCATAAGCTTTGATTAATTATCTATATATTAAAGTTGTCAGATTTCTCTGTCCCTCCATCCGTCCCTCTATCTGTCACGCAATTTTCGATGGGATGTCATTACGGCATTACATACTGTATAGGGCGATCTAGGCCTCTACAGACATGTATGTCACCCCAGCATACAGCACTCAAACCATCCCATCGCTTTGCTGATGGCAGTTGAACACCATAACCCATACATCTGTTTCTATCTGACCACCTGCCGTCCATAGGCGATGTGCTGAATGCCAGACACTCGGGGTCGGGGTGATAGATGTAGTAAGATGGCGTTACTTCTTGGACGTCATTGTGGCATTTTGTCTAATGCTAAGCTTGGCCTTTACGGCTGTGTTTTATTCATTACTTTATGAGAAGCAGTGTATTATTTCAGAAACCACTTCTGATGACTGCTCACAAGCCATAACGAATTAACCTTCGTTTATTAATATTATCGTTTTCTGATGGCAATGTAAAAAATATGATACCCCTGGGATGCTAACTAGCAAGGTTTGTTTTCATGAGATGTATAAACAACTATATATATATATATATATATATATATATATATATATATATATATATATATATATATATATATATATATACATATATACATACGAGCAGAGATACCCGTGCTCCGCACAGGAATCCCGTGGATGACGGCGGGTCTGAAGGAGTATATGTCACAGTTAATTGTAAAATTGTAGAGGTTGCCACCATTATTATTTTTTTTCATCACCACTGTAATATTATATTTTCCCGCCATGTTTTATATGCAGAAGACTCGAGTTCAAAAATGTTAAGATTTATTGCCGCATCAGATAAAAAACCATAATGCCTCAACAATGTGAGGCTGGTTTCATGTCATCATTTGCGACTTAATTTATACGTCGGGCATAACCCAGCCTGGCCCAGCGTATTTGATGTATTTACGTCTGTTATCCTGATAAAAAAATGTTATATTATGTATACGAAGTTACAACATACCTACGCCCATAACCATTCTATAAAATATCGACATAGCCCATAACCATTTAATTATAAAATATTATACACATACGCCATACGCCATCACCATTCTATTTATATCTGTAATATGTATATATACAAACCACCACCACCATTTTTTTATTTCCCACCACCATTTTTATTTTTCACCAGCAACATGTATTTCCTTCATCACACATCCTATTCCCGTTTATGAAATAACTGAAGTAGCTCAATAATTTTAGTGGAGTGCTCGAGGATAAACAATATTTGATGTCTTCCCCTCTGGGGCCAATATGAAAAAGCCTCCGATGATCCCACTCTGGAGCATCCCACATATAGCTGACCATGGGAAAAGCAAGGAGTGGATAATTCCAGCCCTGCTACTTTCAATGACTGTCCTTGTGCCTTATTGATTGACATCGCAAAGCACAGGCATACAGGTAATTGTTGTCTCTTAAATTCAATCGTTGAATTTGATGGAATGAGTGGAATTCGCGGAATGAATACATCTTCTCCTTTCGCACATCCTGTCATGATAGTGGCCTCAATTACATGTGGTAGTAGTCTTTTCACAATCAGTTTAGTTCCGTTGCAAAGTTTTGGTGCATCTAGATTACGTAATAACATCATAGGGCATCCAACTTTTAACGACACATTGTACGGAGGCAATCCTGGTAATTCCAATGAGTTTAGAAATTCTGTGGGATAATGTATGGCTTGCTCAGTATCCAGTGTGGTGTCAATAGACTTGTGACTATGTTGTTCGCCTGGAACTACTTGTAATAACTGATGGTTTATTACATGGACTGTTTCATTAAGTGGAGCCAGGATTGTTCTTTCACAGAGCCACTGTATGTTTTTGTAATTAGTCGCTAAATTGGGATACACATGAGCCTCTAATTCTTCCATAGATGAAACTATTGTACCACAGTCATCGGGAATAGATATTACATCATTTGTGTTTGGGATTTCACCATTTCCAAGTTTGAGAAGTAATTGTGTGAAATTGCCAGCATCTAAATCACCATATAATTTGACCCTCATATTTGTTGTTAGATGGATAGTTTGTACGAATGTCCAGAGGTATGAAGATTTTATACTGGCTTTCATTTCATCAGATGGAGTGCCACGGGGTACTACAGGTAAAGTTTGTCTGAAATCGCCAGAAATAACCAGCGTAACTCCACCTATAGGCAGGTCTACTCCTCTTAAATCTCGCATAGTTCTATCTAATGCTTCAAATGCATCCTTAGGCGACATCGTACCTTCATCCCAAACTATGAGGTCGCAATTCTTAAGCACTTTTGCTGCTTCAGTTTGTTTGCCAATGCCACAAACCGGATATTCCATTGTAGCTAAGTCGAGAGGCAATTTGAAAGCAGAATGCACTGTGAGGCCACCTGAAAGTAGTGTTGCGGCTATACCGGATGAAGCAACGGCTAATGCGATCTTTTTTCTGGCTCCTCATCTTAGCAAGCAAAAGGTTGAGGACAAATGTTTTGCCAGTACCACTCGGGGCATCCAAGAAAAATATCACACCACTTCCCTCTTGAACCGCTTCAGAAATCAGTTGATATGCATTACTCTGATCCTGTACCAGAAGCGGCTCATTGTCAGAAACAAACTTTGCGAGAGTATCTGTGTTGTAGTTTGTTTCACGGAACCATTCTCCACTGATGGTTGCGCTTTCAGACCTATTAGAAGAGGGAAGTCCCCACTTAGTTAAATCTTTCCCACTCATGTATAATACCAAATCTTCAATGTATATCAGAGCCTCATTGAACATATCTGGTGTGTACTGGATACGGTATAATATACATACGGTAATTTTTGCATCGGCCTATACACTAGAAATAAAGGTTGGTCGACTTACGACCAAATCGACTTACGATTGGTTGGTCGGAACTGATCGTGGTCGTAAGTCGACGACTACCTGTATATACAATAAAATATGACTTGTGTTAATCATGCATTAAAAGAGGCGTTTGTTGATGTAAATAGGGCCGATGATAAGTGTGTTGAATGCATAAGTCATAATTCGGAAACGGGAATTCGGAATTGACTGTAGCATTATTTTTTCATTCTATTGCAAATGGAGTTGGCCCCATGTCAATCGGCTGAACTTGAAAAATTAGCGTTACGCAATCAGGTGATGACGTCATTCGGAAACCGGAATTCGGAAGTACAATTCTTTTACATCGGGACACTCCCGGGTACATGTTCTGTCAGCATGTGAAGTTTGGTGAGGATCAGTCCAGTACTTTTCGCGTGCATAGGTCACAGAGAAACACACAGACAGACACACTTTCAACTATATATATATATATATATATATATATATATATATATATATATATATATATATATATATATATATATATATATATATATAGTCTAGGCTCATGAAAGAGCTAGAATGAGTACACTGAACGGATCAGGACACAACAGTACAAAAGAAAAATTGAGAGAGGGGGGAAACACCAACAGCAGAGTTGAAATCCAAGATAGAGGCAGAAGTTGACAAGGACTTGGACAAGGAATGAGGGGCAGGAGTGAATGCATCTAGTGTGGACAAGATTGATAAGGAAATTCTCAGGAGGGAAAAATAGAAATTCGGAAGGAAGAGGGATTGGGGGTGGAGGGGGGTTATCAGGGGTGGGGGAGGTTAACAGTGGTAGAAAAGATGATGGTTTTGGATTTGGGATGATTTGAGATGGTGGTGAGCAGCTGTCTTGATGACCTCGAGGGAAGAATGAGCGAAGAGAATGTGGAAGTTGGTTCCACAGGCAGAGGGAAAGAGGAACTAAAGAATGGAGGTGAGCACGATCCTGAATTTAATTTTTTTTAATTTAGGTAGTTTAACCAGAAAGGGTTGATAGTGGACTGTGTGTGCCCTGCATTAACCTGGAGGGAAGTGGGGGGTGGGGGGGGGACGACAAAGCATGGAAAGAGCAAAGGGTGCAAGACTAGAAAGGAGGTGGTAGAATATATATATATATATATATATATATATATATATATATATATATATATATATATATATATATATATATATATATATATATATATATATATATTTATTTATATATATATATATATATATATATATATATATATATATACACACGAGGTCCGTCTAAAAAGTAATGGGACTGAGCCTGCTGTGTGCTCCACTTGCACAACTTGAATGAATGGGTTGCGTCACAATCTTTCGCAACATTCCAGCAATATATATATATATATATATATATATATATATATATATATATATATATATATATATATATATATATATATATATATATATATATATATATATATATATATGATTGGTGATGGTTGACCGCTCATTGTGTGATTTTTTTTTTTACAGTTCGTGCTTTCCACATTGTTTAGTCTGAGTCGTCGCGCTATGAGTCATGAGCAGAGAGCTAATCTGAAGTTTCTTGCCAAGCTTGGCAAAACACCTTCGGAATCCTTCGCAATGCTGCAGCAAGTCTACAGGGAAGAAACGATGTCATGTACACGTGAATTTGAATGGCACAAGAGGTTCAAAGAAGGACGGGAGGAGGTTGAAGACGATCCACGGTCTGGAAGACCTTCAACGAGCAAAACTGCAGACAACATCGAGGGTGTGAAGCAGATGGTGTGTGCAGATCGACAACTCACGGTGCAGATGATTGCTGAGGAACTTTCCATCAACAAGGATACTGTCTGGAGCATCGTCACTGATAATCTCGAAATGCGCAAGGTGTGTGCAAAGATGGTCCCCAAGCTGTTGTCCGAGGACCAGAAACAGCAAAGAGTCACTGTCTGTCAATATATTATCGAGCGTCTTGAGGACGATCCAGACCTGCTCGGGGGTCATTCTTGGCGATGAATTGTGGATATTCGAGTAGGACCCCGAGACCAAACGGCAGAGTCGTCTGTGGAAAACTCCGGCATCAACAAGACCAAAGAAAGCAAGGATGTCGAAGTCGAACATCAAGGTGATGCTCATCGCATTTTTTGACATCAAGGGCATCGTCCACTTCGAGTTTCTACCACAGGGTCAAACAATGAATCAATACATGTACAAGGAGATCCTCAGGCACTTCATGAGATCAGTCCGGGACAAGAGGAGGGATCTGTGGGAGAACAACGCCTGGGTGCTCCACCATGACAACGCCCTTGCTCACAGTGCCCTGAGCATCCGACAGTTTCTGGTGGAGAGGAACGTGCCAACTCTGGAGCAACCCCCGTATTCGCCAGACTTGGGCCCTTGTGATTTTTTTTCCTCGTCCCCAAGCTCAAGGGGGTGATCAAGGGGACCTGATTTCCTGATGTGGAGGACATCAAAAAAGCCGGGACAATGGAGCTCCGGAGTATTCCAGAAGAAGCCTTCCGGGGGTGCATCGAAGCGTGGAAGAAGAGGATGGACAAGTGTGTGAGAATGGAGGGAAACAATTTTGAAGGGGACAAGCTGTGATTTCAATATATTTTTTGGAATAAAATTTCTGTGAAGTCAGTTCCGTTACTTTTTCGTATATAAAATGTTGTGCAACTTCCATCAGCGAAACGACAGGTTTATTGCTAATAATCGTATAAGTGGAAAATTTTACATAGTTCTGGGGAAAATGTACCATATTTAACAACCACAAAAGCTGTATTCATCCAGATGTATAATTCACAAATTGGATTTGGGAAGTCATCTCTTTTTAATAATACTTCTTACGCCAAACTTTTCAGATTAGATCAACTTAATTATTTCCACGAAGTCAAACTTTCAATTGGAATCTTGTATCAGTTGGTGTGAAGCTTTTAATGCAAGTGCTAAAAAGGAAGTCATTGTTGATTTATTAAAATCCTTAAAGTTTTGTTGTAATCCTGGAAGAGTGGTTACAATGCAAGCACAATATATCCCGTCGAATATGAAATCGCTCAGGTATCATTTGATATCCTTTGTCTTGTGAGGAAACAAAGCGATGACCTTGATAATGCTGTAAATATTTAGAATATGCTTCAAAATAACGATAAAGTTGATTTCACAATTAATAATTCACTTTGAGAGTTATTACATTTTAATGCAAAGGAGATTGAAAACAAGTTTTTTTTTTTCACTGATAATGCTATTCAAATCTTTTTTCTAGAATAAATTGTGTATTGATTTAAACAGTGACATTATTGATGGAGCTTACAGTAAATGGATGACAACGACCATAATTTTTTTTTTTCATTTGGTGCATAATATGCATCATTTAGTTACAAATTTGATATGCAGCCCAAACATATTTGTCGTCTGCCCATGTCAGAAATTTTTTTTGAGGGGTATAATCACCACTGCGGTATCCACCATGGGTTGACGACCCCTTCCCAGCTTCAAACTGCCATCTTGGTATATTTTCATGATTGTTGATGCTTCAACGTGTAAGCCAGCCATCAGAAGGCCATTAAACCAAAAGATCCATCTGCAAACACGGGTTGTTGGTGGACGTTAAATAGTGCACGGTGTCTTTTGCAAGGAGGAGGTGAGTTATCACCTGCATCCTTGCCAAATTGCAAATTCCCGCACATTCAGTAGAATATACTGTGTTGCCGAGGAAACCCATGTACAATTGATTTTCATGAAGAAATGTTTCTTGATGTATGCCCCAGAGCTCTCAATGGAGTATGAGCCTCTAAATAAATAATTATTTAGTGAATTATTATTGTATGAATAATTTAGCAAAGAAAGCTTTATGATTTTTATTTTCAATTAATGTATAGTTCTTGTAAGGACGTCTGAGAATTAGGCAGGGATATTACGAGCCTGAGACTTCCTGTAAGCATCGGTGAGACGTATAGAGTTGAAAGAAAGAGACTCCTTGACCCCATAATGGTAATGCAAGTAGGCAATACCATTGTGAAAATAAAGATGTCATAAGAAATATTATGAATGCCATAAAGATTGTGAAAGGTTCCCAAAGAGAATCAAAAAATCACAAGCAGTATTTAAAAATGAATTACATCAAATATACTTCATATGAGAAATTATCTCTACAAAGAATAGCTGAGAATTTTTGAGATATTCGAGTCAGTGATTGAAGAGTCTTACTTCTGTTAACTACATGGTATGCTGATTTCTGTTGGAGTATTGTTATTAGCTACATTATTATTGCTTCTAATTGTTTTTACATTTGTGATTGATTGCATTTATTACTTGGATGCTGCTACTTTTGTTTCAAACTGCATAAAAGACATTACTTGGAATTAAATGCCATCATTGGAATGAACGAGAATACAAATGGAATGAAAGATCTTTGATTCATTATAAAAAAAAAAGCTTCCCTTAATCAAGTTAATCGTTTCTTGCTGTGAAAATTTTGATTTGGTCAGGCTGTTGATAAAATAAATGATTTTGCTTGGAAAATGTTTGACAGTACTAATTTATATATCGGACCAAAGAGATTGAAGAAATTGGTTCCACGTACGAAGCATCCGAAATGACACACGCCTTGTATTAATTTAGCGATATTATGAGTAAGGGAACTGCTGCAGGTTCTGTTCCTGATATGTCAGTGGGAGCTAACACAGACCCGGGTCATGCTTTTAGATGGTTCTCGGACTCGGTAGAAAGAACTCGATTTGGAACTGGCTCGGTAAGTTTGGCAAAACAATTTTCCGGATCCTGGATCGGCTCGGAGCTTGAATAAATTTCCATTGTATCCTCTTCTCAACAATCATCTTGAAGAAGTCCTTTCATTCAAGCTTTTGGGTCTCACTATCTGCTATGATCTTTCCTGGGAAAGCCACATTTCCAACCTGGCCTCAAAAGCCAATCACCGACTGGGTATCCTCTGGTTTGCAAAGTCTTTCCTTGGCACACGTGAGCTCCTGACCACATAGAGAGCTTTTATCTGCAGCCTGATGGAGTACTGCTCTCCGCTCTAGGCTGGTGCTCCCGCTTCACACCTTTCTCAGCTTCACGCTGTGGAAACCAAGGCATTTAGCATCGTTGGTATCTCCCACTATGACGCTATCTTTGGGTCTCTCACTCTCTCACCACAGGCAGCTCAGTGGTCTTTCTTTCTTCCACCGTCTCCTCTATGGCCACGCCCCTCCCCCAGCCCCCCCCCCCGTCTGTGATCTTTCCCCCCCATATTTCCACAGGGCGCTCAAGGTCCATCAGCAACCCCCTTCTGGTAAAACTACCAAAATGAATCGCTGCTCACCTTCACTCTTTCATTCCTCTTTTTTCCCACCTCTGGAACAAACTCCCACAATCTCTTCAATCCCACTCTTGCTTCCAAGTCTTCAAAACAGCTGTTCACCACCACCTCTTATCATCCCCCATCCAAAACCATGACCTTTCCTCCCCCCATTAATCCACTCCAACCCCACCTCCTTAACATTCCCTGCTTTCCTTCCTGTAAGTCCCTGTAGTACCATCTTGTTTACCCCATGTACCTTGTACCCCACCCCATTCCTCTCCCTTCCTCAGATCTCCTAATATTTTCTGCTCCCCATCATTTTGTGCTTTCCTCTCCTGCCTCTCTTGTCTCCTGCTCCCTTTGTTATATGTTCTGTGTGTCAGCTCTTATACGAGCCTCCACATTGTATACAAAAAAGAAAAAAATTGTCTCAACTGTATGTAAATCAATCGCATGAGGGTACATGGCATCAAACGAAGCTGAAGTATCCGATTAAAGTAAATGTTCCTGCATGCATTGGCTGATATTACAATCGCTTGTACTCCTTTTCTCTCCACTCCCCATTTCAATTTCTATGTAAAATTAAAGTGGGTCTCTTTTTTTTGAGTTATTCTTGCTGGCAAAGAACGTTTGCTCAGGTTTCACCTTGGATGAGGAACCCAGCAAGGCAGGGTACCCAGCAGGCAGCCCAATTGGCTGCCAGGCATTCCGATTGAATCCGGTATAGGTGAAGAAAGGCCCTTAATCCAGTTTGGAGTGGCTTAGCTATTTGGCCAGCATGACCGCTGTTACATTACTAATTAATTTTGAACACCGGGCGGCTGATCAGGCATTGCACCGCGTACCTCGCGTCGCCGACGTCCTAATCCAAGATGCAACCCAAGCAGAGGTTCCTAGGCGGTGAGGAGGTGAATTTAATGATGAGTGTCGAGCACTCAAACCTAAGTATCGTCCAAAAGGATTTATGGAGAGTCTGCTATTCTAAAACCAATGATGTTTGGGGATTGGGGGCAATAGTAAATATTACAATTATGGTACTGTAGCTGCAGTGCACAGTTACGTTGCCCGATTTCAGCAACATTTTGCTTTGAAACTCACAAAGAGAAACACAATGACCATTCTATGGCACATCCGATTCATGTATACTAACACACATTTCTACTGCACACACTTGCAAAATACTGCAATTACTACATTTCATGTGACTGCAGGTTTTGTTCTACATTTACAAATAAATTACTACATTTATTTTTCGAGTTGACAGCCAAACCGGGCTTGATTCAGAAGTAGCTTGGAAGTGCAAGTCGTGGAGTTCAAGTTCAGAAACTCGTTTTGTGTACAGCATTACCTTTATGTAGGGGATGTCTGATGAAGCAAAGGAGCTGAACTCTCACAACTCCAATGAAAGAAGGAATATTTGGATTTTGTGAGTATGATAAAATATTGTATCTCTAAAATTTGATTGAAACTACAAAAAAAAGAAATTGAAAATGGAATTAATTTTATCATGTTTTTCAAGATATTAATACTCTTCAAGACGGGGAGAACAAATGTTTGTTCTGGATGAAATGACAAGGCAAATTAAGTGAATATAGACCAAAACACACCCACAAACAGACACTTCTCGAATTATAATATGATTTTGTCTGCTCGCCTGCAGCACTTACTTGGTTTTCAGAGCACTCTGCTAACACCATGTCACATGAATACCGCGTGATGCCAATTAGCTGACCGCTGGATGGCTGATGACAACAACAGTAAAATCATTTTTTTTTTTTTGAGCAAGTGGTGTGAGTGGAGCTTGTTGACAAATGAGGGAAAGCTTCTCCATCCACCTGTGCTGTTTTCAGACCAGCAGTGCCAATTCCAAAAACGAACTCGCTGACGGCATGTATTTCTCAATGGTCATTGTTCACCCATCCTCAGCGACAGCGTTACAGTTGGCACTTTCACCAATGAATGGTCAAGAAGACCCTCGGTAAACAAAAGATGAATTTGAGAGGGAGGAGACGATAATGGTGCATATGATCATATGGAATGGAGAAAGCGATAATTTCGAGGAGATCCTGGCCATAGAGTTGATTGGCTGGAAGAGACGTTGCTTCACAGAAGGCTTTGGCTTCTATTCCATCGTTTGATGTTAGACTCACCCCTGTAAACGGTTGGATCAGGTTGAGTTGTAGTCACAAAATACAAGAGATCAGGAACTAGCCGTGTTCTGCACAAATGACAAATTGGAGAGATTTTTAATTTGAGTTGAAATGAAGTAAGAACTGTGAAACAGAATCTGCAAAGTGAGGATTTCATTGTAGGCTTGAGCATTTAGTGTTGTTTTTCTGAATGTTTGAAAGATAAATTTAATTGGTTGTATAATTTCATGTTGACCCAGAGGATATGTACTTAAGCTTACTTACGCTGCTGTAAAATGTCAGTAAATATTTTTCTCATGAAGCAATTTATTATCGGACAGTTTTCAGAATATGAGTGGCTTTCCAGAAAGCAGGGAGGTTTAAAATCAACATGGACTCCCCACATAGTATAATCTCTTTATACAGAATGCTATTGGGGTTTAAAGGAGAGCTCATAAGTAGCACACTCACCTTAGAGATGTTTCATCTGGGGTTCAATTCACACCTTGACTATAAACTCTTTCTGATGCTTCACCGGCTGGGTGAGCGAGCATTTTGTCCTTTGGAAGGATGTTAAGCTAGGTGTCCATTGGTCTAGCATTCCCTGATGGATGCTAAATATACCTTTATGTCTTACGAAGAGTAGGTATAATTATGCATCTGTAGTCAAGCACCCTGGCCAAATTCCAAATTCCTGCTCCAACCGGCAGCACGCTGCAAAACAGTGGCAACCTGCTATCAGCCATATAAACGTTCCCAACTTGTAGGTAAACCGTCGATTTGGGAACAGAGTACGGCTGTGGGTGGATTAATGAAAAGGCTCATGTAATATTAACAAGCAAACGTGAACACCCTCTAAAATTCATCTCGCAAATATCATATCACGTGACCTGTCATACTACCTGACATGCAAATTTCATGCACTAATGGAAACGAACCATCAGAATACAGGCAACACAGTGCAATTTATTTTATTTTTTATTTATTTTACAGCAACACAAGATGCATATACTGCAAGTGAAACTTTCCCAGATCCTCAATAACATACTTGCTTACACACATTGAATTGGTGCTCCAACACTGAGATAGTGGCCATATGAAATGAAGCTATTAATTTGACTAATACACTTCAATGGCTATTCTTTGTATACATTTGCTTCAATTCACAGCAAACTCGCACGAACATTGGGCCATTGTAATTTGAACAATGCTCGACCAGTCAGACTGCCTCTACTCACCTTCACTTTAATGGTCCAAATGGCTGAAAACCTATTCTCTTGTTTTATGAGTGCCAATAAAGCTTGAAGGTTGGCACCAACTTAATCTTTTACTCAAACATACTTCCTTCCATGTCTGAAAGAAAGTTTGAAGCCACAAAGGATTTATCAAGTTTATCTTTTTTTATGTTATCTGCTGATACATCAGTGAATTCCTTGATGGTGTCTTGTTGCTTGACATGTTTGTGGTGTAACGGGATCAAATGCAACGGCTCTGTAAATGACAGCAATTATTCTGCCGGTCCCAGAGATCATATCCCAGCACAAGCTAATTAATCACTAACAGAACACAGCGATGGCAGGTGGAGCGCAGCCGTTTTGCTTTGCACACAAAACCCAGACATCTGGCAGGGAGCTGGAAACGTTCATTCTTCCACGACGATGATATGGGATCTGTCTGTTCTGCAGTTAACATATTGCCCCCGACGTTGCATCAGCACACAACGAGAGAGAGAGAGAGAGAGAGAGAGAGAGAGAGAGAGAGAGAGAGAGAGAGAGAGAGAGAGAGAGAGAGAGAGAGAGAGAGAGAGAGACAGAGACAGAGACAGAGACAGAGACAGAGACAGAGACAGAGACAGAGACAGAGACAGAGACAGAGACAGAGACAGAGACAGAGACAGAGACAAAAAAAAAAGAGAAAACGAAAGAAAACTATGCTTTGGGATAGTCCCTTTCTTTGCAGTCCATCACACACGATGCACACAAAAGACTAAACATTGGAAAAGATGTTTGCAGAAACATAAAGCAATATCGGGTCATATCAGAACATGCAGACCGCAGACCATGAAGTTTTTGTTTGAATTGTTGTTGTTTTTCTGCGTTCTGTTTGCACTCCACATTTATATGGTTGGTATATTGTTATTTGGCAGGAAAAGGTTCTTGCAGATGCATTCTTTGGTGGAAAAGACCATTCATTAATTACCCCATGTTTGGATTTGTTTCAAGCATTTTCATTCCTTTCTCAGAGTAGCAATTTTTTTGTTGTTGTTATTTGGTTGTTTTGACTGTGCTTTTGCACCGCTTCCTGGCACAGAGGAAAACATCATCACCTCTACATTTTCTATTCCGTGGGTGTGATTTCTGGACAATCTTTCTGAGCCTCCAAGGTATATTATCCAATTATCCGCTGTTATATATTCTTTCTGATTTCCCCAATGATGGGAAGCGGGCATTGAAAATCTCAATAACAATCGCTGGATATTACTCCATGGAGGACTTGTAGGAAGCAAAGGAGGACATTGAATTTGCACTCAGTTGTATCCATTACTGGAGAGGGAATATGATTCCTGAACATATTTAAGAGCCCAGGATATTAACTGCAATATGTTGGTAAAATATCACATTTGTATGAAATGGGAATGGCTAAGAAAGCGATATAGCTATATAAGGGGTGCAGTCTGAATACCTGTGAGAGATTCGACAAGGTATCAGAGCCAGCAGCCAATGAGTAGAATGTTAGTGGGCTCGAGTTTTAGAATAATGAGAGAACAATGTTGTACTTTGCATGAAAAGGGAAGTATTTTGGCAAAGCATGGGGAAAATCAATTGCGGTATATGTTTGGGTGTAAGGTGTGAAAGGTATTTTTATATTGTTTGTTAATGGTGTCACATTTGTGCATTCAAACAATTTATTAAGAGACTATGATTTGATATGGTAGTGGGCAGGGAAGTTAGTGGAAGGGGAGGGGGGGGTGAGTCAATATCCTGTTTCCTTCTTGGAATTGAAACCAATCCACACCATCCAGTGGCAGATGCAGAATATCTTCCACGGTATTCGGATCAGATTGAAACTCTTGCAAGTATCCATCTTCCCCCAATACCACCACCTCCCATCTTCATATCCAGCCCATACATTCCCAGCCTCGTCCTCCTCCCCACCCTTCCCATTCCACACCCTCACAATGCCTTTCCCCCTGTCCCGAACTATATGGACCTCAACCATCCGAGACAACATGGACCAACTTTTAACCATTCATTCTCATTCTCTCTCTCTCTCTCTCTCTCTCTCTCTCTCTCTCTCTGTCTCTGTCTCTGTCTCTGTCTCTGTCTCTGTCTCTGTCTCTCCGTCTCTCCGTCTCTGTCTCCGTCTCTCCGTCTCTCCGTCTCTCCGTCTCTCCGTCTCTCCGTCTCTCCGTCTCTCCGTCTCCATCTCTCCCTCTCTCCGTCTCTCCGTCTCTCCGTCTCTCCGTCTCTCCGTCTCTCCGTCTCTCCGTCTCTCTCTCTGTCTCTGTCTCTGTCTCTGTCTCTGTCTCTGTCTCTGTCTCTGTCTCTCTCTCTCTCTCTCTCTGTCTCTCTCTCTCTCTCTCTCTCTCTCTCTCTCTCTCTCTCTCTCTCTCTCTCTCTCTCTCTCTCTCTCTCTCTCTCTCTCTCTCTCTCTGGGTGGTGTAACGGAGTTTATCTCCAGACAGTGTTTGTCTCTGGACTTGTCTGGGCAGTGTTTGTCACCAGACAGCTTAGCTCTGGAAGCGTCTGGACAGTGTTTGTCTACAGACATGTCCAGGTGGTTTATGTCTCTGGACAGCTCAACTCAGGACTCGTTCAAATGGTAGTTTGTCTCTGGCCAGCTTAGCTACAGATGCGTCTGGGCAGTGTTTGTCTCTGGATGTATCTGGGCGGTGTTTATATCCAGAAGGGAGTTTGTCTATGGACAGCTTGACTCCGGACACGTCCGGGCAGTGTTTCTCTCCAAGCAGCTTTGCTCCGGACATGTCCAGGTAATGTTTGTCTCCTAACCTATCAGGGTGGTGTTTATGTCTGGATGGGAGTTTGTCTCCGGACATGTCCGGGCGGTGTTTGTCTCTGTGCGGTGTTTGTTTCAGGACTGTTTATCTCCGTACATTTTTGGGCGGTGTTTGTCTCCTGGTGGTATTTAGATTATGACCAGTAGAAAATGGATTTCAAACATTATTTTGTTTCCATCTTCACTGTTATTATTTGCAGAAGCGTTTTGTTGAGACAGTATGAATCATAATTAACGCTCCACCGCACGTCTGCCTTCCCTTCCTCTCACCTCTCGCTGCCTTCCTTTACCCCACCCCCTCCTCGCTCTCCCTCCCTCCTCGCCCCCACCCCTCCTCGCTCCACCCGAATGCAGTACAGGTACCTCGCTAGTATTTTTTTAATAGGCTCCAACAACGTAGGACCAGAGTGGTGAAGAGTGCAGGTGAGGGGTTCAAGGAGGCCAATACCGTTAAACAGGATAATAAAATGTACAACTTGATTCAGCATTTATGCCTTTATAAAGAAAATTATTCATTTTTCCCCAAGGATTATTCTCTGCAAAGATTTCCCATTCTGCTAATATATATTCTTGATCCCATTTTCATTCCAGTGCAATGCATGCGATGTTTTAAAAGCAGGGCAGATGGCATCGTATACTCGATGTGTCCGACACAGCTGTTTGCCCCCAGTTCTGAAAGTCTTAGTTTTGATCTGGGCCAATAAAATATAATCTCTTGAGAAGCGAGTTGACAATGTAACGCATAATGCTTCTCTGTAAATTCAGCGTTTGCTTTGTAAAAAAAAATCTTTTGTTTTTAACTGATCGATATTCGTGACTCGTTAATTTGAAATCAGTCATTCAAGAACGACGTGCGTAAAGCCATGCCATTTTCACAAGCCTATTAATCATTTGCTGCCAATTTCTGTTGTCTCAATGCACATTTAAAAATGAAGAAAATATTTTAAACAATTTTTCTTATGATAAAATGCATTGTACATCTCTTGTCCATCGGTGAGTCTGCATACATACAGACAGCACTCGTTAATAAATGAACCAAGTTTGTGGTTTCTGAGCATCTTCCATCTCAACAGTATGCTGTGTGCAAGCTTGATGAAATACGCTTTTCCACTAACCTCTTTTGCAGGTAGTTTAGGCTAAGACTGTGAAGATCATTGCCGTCCTCGGATTGCAGCCAAATAGTTTCCAACCACAGATAGGTTGGTAGCATCCTCGTCCTTTATCACTTTTTTTTGGTCTTGTCCTTCCTGCTCTCCCTCTCTCTCCCTTTTGCAATATTTCTCTGCTCTTTGTCCCTTCAAAACTCCACCAAGCACCTGTATTCATCCAGTCTCAATAGACAAGGTGTTTCCAAAGTCTGGAATCATAGAAATATTTATTTTACAATTTTATTATCATAATTGCTCAGCCATTGACATGCATGCACATATCAATCATTATAACCTCCACCCTCCCCCCTCTAGGAGCATCATCATCCTGAGCTCAGTCTTGTGTTTTCTATTTACAACAGAGTAGGTAATATGTCTACCCTCACAGACCTCACTGGTTTGTAAAAAATCATGTCGCTGTTTTGTTTTCAATTTATAAGGTAAAAGTCTTGTGTTTTGGGTTGTTTTATACTGTATTTATTTTATTTATCTATCTGTTTCAATGTCAACATTATATATATATATATATATATATATATATATATATATATATATATATATATATATATATATATATATGTTTTACAAGTTTATTTAATGTGTGACATGTTTATTTCTGGCTGCTGCCAACCTTCCTCTATTTTCTTGAAGCTCAGGAACCGAAACCCCTTCTTCCAATTGGTTCTTGCTTTCCACTATTACAGTTTTAAATATCGCGGCATTTTCCATGAACCTAACCCCCACAATATTTGAGGGTTTACTGTATAGTAAAACATTATGGACTATTTTTTTATGGGCTATGTGATTGATATTGTCCAAGGTGTAATGCTGTGATCAATCAACCTTTGTTTGAAATGTTTATTGGAATGTTAATTTTCCTGTTTGATTGTGTATGATAGTAAAATTGCAGTGTGGTAATAACGGAAAAAATATATTGAATACCCATATAAATAGTGCAAAGATGAATACTCACAGAAAAGCAAAACAATTAATGCACGACCTCTGCTTTATAACTTGTTACGTAACACAATGAGTGTTTGATGACAAGGTTAGAAGATTACTATACAAGGGTGTTGATTATTACAGAATGTCACAAACAGCAGTGTCTGAATGTCATTACCTCCACCACTGAAGGTGAAGGAGGTTATGTTTTTACCCCTTTCTGTCTGTTTGTTTGTTTGTCTGGGTACAGCATATTTCCAAAAGTTGTCGACGGATCCGGGTGAAATTTTGTCGACAGGTTTGGTGTGTGACAAGGACGAAGTGATGAGATTTTCGTGAAGATCCGGATCCGACGATTTGAATATTTTAAGCGATTCTTCACCATTGAGAGATTGGGCCAAAAACGATATATATTGCACGATATCTCAAAAAGTTGTGGAGGGATTCGGATGAAACTTGGTGGACAGGTTGTGGATGCCACACGGACAAATTGATTCGATTTTGGTGAAGATCCGAACCCGGATCTGGAGACGAGAGTTATTGAATTATAAAAATGATTCTTCACCATTGGGAGATCGGGCCAAAAACGATATAGTACTGTATAGCACGATATTTCAGAAATGTATTGGGCCCGATATGTTCTCGTGGATCGGGCATTACATGGCGGAGTTATCCACTCTACCGAATGCCCTTCTGGTTTGCATTCTGTCATAGTTTGTTTACTTTTTAATGATTGTTTGTTGAGTACATATCATTGGAAACACAAGGTCTATGTGTGGCTCTTGTAACAAATATATTTCCAGCTTAATATGAAATGATGTCATATAAACATAAAAGAATAGCACATGGGTTTGTACAAGTAAACCGTCCACATTTTATACCTGTCAGTTTTACAAACGCTTTTACCAGTTAACGAGCACATTGTATATGATTTCATAAAAACCTGCAGGTGTGAACCTACATCCACTGGTGATTTCAAACTTGAAAATATGCCTCAGCACCATTAAACAAAGCCTTTTGCAATTCATAATTGCACACTTTTGTATGGGGGAGGGAGATAGGTGTCAGCGTGCTTGAGCTCAGGAGGGGAGGATGTGAGGGGTGCGGTGTATCAGAGTCCAGCAAATCGGAGAAGCGTTCAATCATTGCTGCCATAAGATAATTATATGAATGCTTGGGGAGCAGTAGTAAAATGGACTGTTTTAACAGCAATGTAATTAGTAGTGGCTTTGCTTCTCATCATGATGATTGGAGATTGATGTGCTGTGGTGATCATGTACATCCGTCTGCAAATGTATGCATGTTTGGAGGTTGACAACAATTACGAAACTTGGGTTTGAACTTGTGAGTAGTGTAGAGATAACTATTTACCATAAATATTCGGCATTTGAAGATTGTTACATTATACTGAATGTGATTTTGCAGTTTCCTGTACAGAAATCTTGGCTTCTAGATGATCTGAATGAAAATGCATAGAAGGTTCACAGACTGATAGAGAATCTAAGGGGGGAAATGGAGACAAAGACATTGCACGTAGAGGTGGAATGACCACGATAGGGCATTTGTTGAGTAATCTTCCCTACCCCATAGCCCCATATATACCCCCCGCAACAAACCTGGAAACCCCCAGAAGCAGCAGGGTGGCCTTACCGCAGCAGCAGCAGGGAAACAGCCCATACCTCAGCCTGCAATTTGTGGCCATAATTGCCATGTCTGAAATAATACAGGCTGACATGGCAAGGGGTCAGGTTGACAAGGTAAAGGGCCAAGCAGAGCTCATGGTAAGTTGGGCGGCGAAATGAAAGCGAGTCACACCGAGGTGACAAAAAAATGGATGTGAGACACACGGAGCTGACGGGGAAAAATTGATAGCAAGACAGGCCAAGCAGGATAAACTGGAAGCGGAGCTGATGGCAACAATTGATGCGGGCCATGCCAAGCTGAAGGCTGAGCTGGTGGCCATCCATGGGGAGGTGAAAGGGTGAGCAAAGACAGTCGTGGGGTTAAAACGGGAATAAAAAGTGCTAAGTAAAGAAAACAGGAAACACGGGAATGATGGAGGTGTTAAAGAAAGGACAAGATAAGTTGGAGGAGGCCTAGAGTGGAGTACAAAGGGAAAGAAATGCCTTAAAGAGGGACTGACTGTGCAAAGAAAATCATGGAATAGTAGTAGCAAAGAAGACAGAGGTGATGGGAGAGATTATGGAGGCAAATAGGCGGGTGATAGAGAAGTGGATACAGAGGGAGAAGGTGGTAGTAAAAGGGGAGTTTGTTGGAGCAAAGAAGGTGGTGTTGTGGGGGGGGGGGGTAAAATAGGAGTTAATGAAGACCAGAGGGGAGTTAGAAAGAATGAAGAAAGGTGGAAGGAATAAAGGAGTCGGTTGAGGAATGCGTGGCGGCGGTGAGAAGTGATTATGTGGTGATGGTTTTGCATGGTCAGGAACAGAGGCTAAAAGCTCTCGAAGCATGAGATAATGGAGCAACAAAGAAACAGTTGAGAAGGTGCGTAGCAAGAAGAGTTTGAACACAAGTAAATGGAATGTGTGGGTGCTGGGAAGCATGCCCAAGCGAGAGGGAGTGGATGAAACGTCAACATGGATACGGAGCATAGCTCGGGGTAGCTGAGTGAGAGCAGGGGATGCCACGGAGCATGCATGCGAGCAGTCCCCTGGAGATTAGATAGGGTTGGATTTAAATGCTCTCCCCAGGCTTTGTTGAAGGCCTGGAGGATGAAACAGAAACACTGTTGCTTTTTAACACATTTGATGGGCCCTGCAAGTCTGGTAGAGAAGGGAAATTTGGGTGTAAATAGGACCCCTCCCCCCCCCCCGAGCCTTTCAGGAAAGGAGGGAGTGGACAAAGAGAAAATTTGCGCGGTGTTGCTCACGCACATTGGCATAGGAGTGGGGGCACTGGGACACGAGAGGAGGTGCCCCATGGGAGTCCTGAGTGGAGGCTGCAGCAGGGCCGCCAACGGGTGGAAAGTGCGGCATGTAGTGGAGCATGCACGGCGAATTGCAAATTGTAAAAGCTGAAATTGCAAAAGGCTGGAATTTGGAGTTGAATTGGCTGATGTAAGGTTAGATGTTTTCCTCCTTTTCCCTTCTTTGTCCTGATGGAGTTCATAATTAAAGGGAGACTGAATGAGTTTAAGGATGAGGTGAATGAGACACATGACTCAAAATTTATTCATAATGGAGAATTGAATGGATGGTGTGAAGTGAGGTATGTGCGAGGAGAAAGAGGAAGAACCCCCCCCCCCCATCCCCTCAGTTGAGGGAATCCCCGCTTTTGTTCACGGTGGATAGATAGCGAGATTCAGCTGTTCTGGAACATGGATGCCATTCCGGTGTTGGTGCTGGTGGTAGTAAGATTTTTTTTTGCGGGGCTCGGCGTGTGGAGGAATTTGGAGAAAGTCACTTTGGATGCTGGGAGCAAGCAAGCCCAGAGCAGGCCATGGGCCCAGAGGGGCATCCAGATTTGTGGGCCCGGTTACCCTGCGGCTGTCAGATTTAAACAGAGTAGGGTAATTGGATGTTGAGTGGACCCATTGTGTCCCCAAATTGTTAGAATGGGAGTGGATACACCCCTCATCAGGCTGCTCTGTCGGTGAGCCTTATGATCCATGCCACCTCATTGTTTATTGCCACCATGCATGCCTTAATCTTCCTCCCAGGAGATAGTTTAGCTTATGGACTAGTGTGCCCCAGGACAGATAGAATAGTTCATAGGTATTTGGAGGGTCAGGAGCTGCTGTATATAGAGTATAGGAATGATTGGGGCTGGCAGGAATAGGATAGATAATGACTAAAGCCAGCCAGCTTACCTTTTGCCACCACACAATCCTGTCGGAATGTACCATCTGCACTCACCTGCATGTCCTTTGCCAGTCAGCCTTGCCTACCAGTCTTGCCATGCCACCTGCTGTGTTGTTACTTGCTTGTGGGCCACATAGGCTAAAAGGACATGTTTGTGGGTCATATAGGCCATTTTGTGCCCCCTCCAGGCCATTTCAAGTAATTTGGTGTGTTGGGGAAGGGGTCTTATACCGGGTAGGAATGGCCAGAGACCTTATTAACTTGAAAGACTCTTTTGAGATAGAAGGAGAGCTCCTCCTGGTGCATCCCCCCCCCCCCATTTTTTTTTAACCACATGTTAAAGTTACATCTAGATATGGAGGTATAGTGAGAAGCCTTCATGATGCCACACAGTAGCATAAGAATGAACTTTCTTGAAATATTTTTGCATGGGGGTTTAGAATAGTGTAGAGGTTGTACTGTATGCTCAGACCCCAATGCTGCTCTCCCATTTTGAGCACAGCTTTCGGAGTGGCTGAAGGAGGAAGGTGCTGATAGTGTTGTGGGAATTATCTTTAGGGGTTAATAAAACAGTTTAGTAGAATGATAGTTATTTCTTATCATTTATTTAGATAAGTGTGAGGGACAATTTGTGCAATATATATGCATTGTGTATGTGCAGTGGGATGTTAGTTTTCCCGACCCTCCTGTTTTGTCCTCCCATATCCAAACCTTTTTCAAGAAATTGCAAATTATAAGATTATTTGAAACAAATTTCTCTGAATTTTAATATACCCTAAATTTTTTTTTTTTTTACCTCTGCCACTGAGGCTGAAGGATGTAATGTTTTCAACCCTTTCTGTCTGATTAATTTGTTTGTTTATTTGTTTGTGTGCAGGATATCAAAAAAAAAGTTGTGGATCGATCCGGCTGAAATTTTGTGGACGGGTTGGCTGTGTGAGAAGGCTGAACTGATGAGATTTTGATGAAGATCTGGATCCTGATCCGACTACTAGAATTTTTGAGTGATTATTCATCATTGAAAGGGTTAAAAATGAGATATAGCACAATATCTAAAAAAAAGTGGTGGATGGATTCAAACAAAACTTAGTGGATACGTTGGGTGTCTGACAAGGAAGAATCGATTCAATTTTGGTGAAGATCCGAATCCAGATCTGCATCTGATAATTTTAAGTGATTCTTCACCATTCAGAGATAGTGCTAAAGTGATATACAGCATGATATCTCAAAAAGTTGTGGACGAATTTGGATGAACCTTGGTGTATATGTTGGGTGTGTGGCAAGGAAGAATTGATTCAATTTCGGTGAAGATCCGAATCCGGATTTGAATACGAGTTATTTAATTTTGAAAGTGAGTCTTCACCTTTGAGAGATCGGGTCAAAAACGATATAGTACTGGATAGCATGATATTTCAAAAATGTAATGAGCCTGATATGTTCTCGTGGATCAGGCATTACGTGGCGGAGGTATGCGCTCCACCGAGTGCCCTTCTAGTTGTTGAAATGTATTGAGCCTCTGTGAAGGTCTCTCCGAAAACAGGAAAATGAGGCACAGGTGGCATAGCAGAGGGTCTTTCTCAAACCATGACGAGGGGTGCTGTCCACTTTTGCAGGGCAAATTGACGTCAGAAATAGTTTTTCATTTCCACTGTCCTCAGCCATTTGTCTTTGAATTTGCTCATGTCCCAACTCGCCCAATATCTATCCAAGGTGTGGTCAAAGCCATCATGTCCATTTCCCAATGACTGGATATCGGGACAAGGATGACAACAGCTATTTCACTTTTATATACCTTTCAGGATATAATCGGTTTGAAATAAGAATGTCTCCAGAAAGAGAATACACGTCATCAAACAGTCCTTTTTTGACCAAGACATCTTCATGAAAATGGTACCTTTAAAATCAAAACAATGTGATAAAAGAGATCCGTTTTGATTTATAATTCAGGTTGAAATAAACTGGTGTAGAGAGCATTTCCAGGAGGCTTCATCACAATGGTTTTTCCACTGTGTGCAAGCAAGATCTGATTGACTGAGCTAAGTAATTAATCGATTTGCATGAAGACATCATTGTGGGATGACATGAATTTCAATGGCACGAGTAGACAATGGACAAATAAAGATTGTCTATGGGTTTTGAACGTGGGTTCGCAGCATTATGTTGAGCCATTGGTTCACATGAGAATGATGAATTGTTTATCAAATATTTCTCATTATGAACAATTAATAGCGAAAGGTTCATACCTGGCTAGTTGTTTAAAACAGACTAAATCAATGTATTGGACACCATCAGGGTATAATATGTAAAATGTTATTTGGTACCATTGTTTGGCATCACTCAAGAAGACTTGTTTTGAGAGATCTCTGGGTGTCTCAGACAGGCTCATTGGACCCACGCTTTGTGGGTGGACACCCGTTAAATTATTGCGTGCAAAGCTTTCGAATTGATCTTTGATAAATGTTTACAGTGCTGCTAAATTTCAGCTTGTAATTTTATCCAGATCTGCAAAGAGTGAAGAAGCTGCTGCTTGCCAATCTGAGGGATGAGAGATGGTACGACAGAGGGTGGAGTCATCAGCAAAGAGATAATGAAGATTTTCCAGAGAGTCGGAGAGATCGTTGATGAAAACCAGAAAAAGAACAGGGACCAGAACGCTACCTTGAGGAACTCCAGCCTTGAGGAACTCCAGCCTTGAGGAACTCCAGCCTGGACAGGAAGAGGGGATGAAAGAACTCCATTCAGGGTCACACGTTGGCTTTGACAGGAGAGGAAGTCTGTGAGCCATGCATGCAGATATTTATTCATTACCGAGACTTAAATAAAGCCGAACAGCCGTAAAGTATCGTCGTGCCTTTGTTGGGTAATTACTGAATGGCGAAAAGGAAATAATTCTACCCGTCAGTGAGCTTTTTAACCTCCACCATTGAAGATGGATGGAGGTTACTGTTTTCACCCCTTTTTGTTTGTTTGTTTGTTTGTTTGTTTGTGAACAGTATTACGGAAAAAACTCCTGGACGGATTTCTACGAAACTTGGTGAGGGGATTAGGTATGGTCCAAGGATCATGTCATTAGATTTTGGACTTGGTCCAAAGTCCAATATGGCCGCTATGGCGGCCATTTTGAAAAAATATTTGAATTTTTGTTTTTACATTTCTACATGTTTTAAGTGATTTCCAACCCCCCTCCCCCAAAAAAAATTTGTTGCAGAAAAAAAAAAATTGCAACTTTTTTTTTCAAAAAAAATTCGATTTTATTTTTTTGGCATTTCTACATGCTCATCGATCTAGTTTAGTTTATTCAATCGTGGTTCAGTCGAGTCTGATCCGTTTTGACCTACAATGAATAGGACATCAGGTTCACTTACATGACCCAGCAGTATTGGCGGCGGAGGTTTTGCACTCTACCGAGTGCTCCTCCTCTAGTTGTGTTTGGTGTTGCTTCCTCAATGGCAAGGTATGGTTTTCTCTACTGGGACTGTACGTGATATCATCAGAAGTGGAATATAAACAGACTATGCTTTGCTGTGAGTCAGGTACAGATGCTCTGTGATAATTAAAATATTTATTGGCTACGTTGTGAGAGGCAGTTTAAATCTGAAAGTCATGTAAAACTGTGATGATCATTTTCAGGCACCAGAACATAAGAATTGACTTCCGCTTTGTGTCGGTGGAGCTTTTCTTATTTTCTCCTCGTTCTCTGCTTCCAAAGCTGGAAGCATACCATTCTGGATTTGTGTTTGTTATCGTCATTTGTTGTCCACTTGGTCGTGTCAATTGTTGTTTGGATCGTGCGCTCAATACTGTCCTACTGTATGTATGTCCGTTTGGTTAGTGTAGTCGTGTGTGTGTGTGTGTGTGTGTGTGTGTGTGCGTGTGTGTGTGTGTGTGTGTGTGTGTGTGTGTGTGTGTGTGTGTGTGTGTGTGTGTGTGTGTGTGTGTGTGTTTGTGTGTGTGTGTGTGTGTGTGTGTCTCGGCTAGTTAAGCCTACTTATTTAATGCCTGGCTCAGATCATGAATCATCAACGAAGTATTGCTGAAGCTTAATCACATTGATCATTTTTTTTTGTTGAAAATCGGTATGGAAGCACTTCTTGCCGTTGGTGATTCAGCTCTGCCTTTGTTTTTGTTCTGAACATATTGTATACAATATCTTTTATTTTTATTATTTTTTGTTTCCTCTGTGTGCCAATTATGGTGTTTGTATCTTTATTATTACCTCCACCGCTGAAGGCAGACGGAGGTTATATTTTGATCCCTGTGTGTCTGTCTGTGAGCAGGATATATCAAAAGGTTTTGGACGGATTTGGATGAAACTTGGTGCACGGGTTGGGTGTGTGACACTGGCGAATTGATTCGATCTTGGTGAAGATCCAGAAAAGGATCGGATAATTTTTTAAGTAATTCTTCACCATTGAGAGATGAGGCCAAAAACTATATGGAGCATGATATTTCAAAATGCTGTTGATGAGTTGTAAGGAAACTTGGTGGATGAGTGGGGTAGGTGACAAGAACAAGTCGATTCGATCTTGAAGGTCTGAATGCAGATCCGGCCTGTTAGTGGGATACAAAATGTAAACTGTTCATCCTGGCAGAGATACGTGCTCTACCGAGTGTCATTATAGTTGTTGCCTGCTTTTATTCAGGTCAGGTCAGGTATGGGAGCATGCGCCAGAGCAGCGCGTCGCTGCGTCCACTTTGTGCCGGTTCTCCAGGAGTCTCCGTCTGGCCATCCCCCAGGCACATGCCTGGCCCATACCCATCTCCTTGAGATGCCGATCAACCTGCTGCAACCACGAGGCACATTGTCGGCCCATTGGCCTCCTCCACTCACGAGACTCCCTCGCTGAGTGAATCTGGTGAGCAGGATCAGCATCAGGAAAACAAGCCACATGTCCATACAGCCACAACTGACACTCACGGACTATGCAGGTAACAAATCTCATTTGAGTCTCTCTCAGCAACTGCTCGTTGGACACAACGTCTGACCAGTGATAGCCAAAGATTCTCTGAAGAGACCTGGTACCAAAGGAATTAAGTCTCCGTCTCAGATCCTTGGTCAGAGTCCAAGTCTCGCATCCATAGAGCAAGACTGGAAGTACCAAGGACCTGAAGACTCGGACTTTCGTCCTCCCACACAGGTACCGGCAGCATCACACCCCATTATCCAGTGAATTAATGCCTCCCCAGGCCCGACCCAGATGTCTGTTGACCTCTGACTCACAGCCAGCAGAGACATGAATATCACTGCAAAGGTAAGTGAGTCTCTCCACGACCTCAACATCCTCACCACAAGCAGGCACAGACAGGACAGCAGCATCCAAGATGTCATTGAAAGCCTGGATCTTAGTTTTGACCCAGGAAACGCGTAATCCCAGCGGATCCCAAACCTCATTCAGCACCTCGAGGGCCCCCAAAAGGATATCTATAGTCTCCGCAAAGATGACTGCATTATCTGCGAAATCAAGGTCAGAGATCGTGACTTTCACAAACGATGCACCGCAGCTTGATCTCTCTGACATCCTCCCCAGCATCCATCTGACAAGCAGATGGTGGCGAACCGTATCAATAATTATCCGAGCAAAGACCTTGCCCAACACTGAGAGCAGTGTCACCCCTTAGTAGTTGTTGCAGTCTTGGCGACCAGCCTTCCCTTTCCAGAGAGGGATAACAAGGCCTCTCTTCCAGTCAGTTGGGATGATGCCTGTGTTCCAGGCAGAGCACAAAACTGCATGCAATGACACGAGTGCAGCATTTCCACCAGCCTTGAGAAGTTCAGCATGGATGCCACAGATCTCTGGAGTTTTACCCATTTCAACCGGTTCACTGTAGCCTGTGTTTCCACAAGCGAAGGTGGACCACAGTAGATTGGAGGGTCAGCAATAGGGATAGTAACACACCTGACATCCAACTCAACAGCTGGTGGATCAGCCTGGTACAACCGCTCAAAGTAACCGGCCCAGCGGGCCTTCTCTTCAGACTCCTCTGTCAAGAGCCAACCACTCTCTGCTCTAACTGCAGTGCTCCGAGGGATGGGCTTGGATGAACTTAATGCGTGAATTCCCCTGTAAGCAGGGCTTTGTTTCCCTCTATTGTTTGTTTTTTTTTGCATGGTTTACAATCTGTACTGCAAAAATAAATAAATAAATCATTGCATCTCATCTCGTCTGTTACTAAATAATATTGTTTTGCTCATCCATCCACACAGGTTGATATTGATTTCGGATATAATGGTGTTTGCTTGGGTATGGTTGTATGTGTATACAGCATGTTTGTCTGCTTGAAGCAGTTGTTGTTGGTAGAGCTCAGTGGAGGCTGAAAAAACTGCTTACTGAGAGAAGGTGGGCCTGAGTGGGTGGACCCGATTTGTAATCAGTGACAGGAATTTTCTCTGTCCGCATAATTGCTTCATGTCTGTGATTATTCCATTTGTGGAAGCTTGAAATCTGCTTGATTTACATTTTGCTTCTGCTCATTTGGATTCTGTCAGCAAACCTCATGTGATCTGTTTCTTTTCTTATTTTTTTTACCTTCCAGAAGAAGCTGTAGCTTTTGACTCTCGTTCCTCTTTGGAAATCATGTGCTCCTCAGGGGACAGCTTTCAGCTGCTCACAACTGTGTTCACAAATCATGCAACAGAGTGCATTTACACAAGTCCCTGAAATCAGGCAAAACTGCTGCTTTCTTTGTGCTGTTGTGACAACCTAAACAACTGCAGTCGTTCTGTATTTATGTGCAGTCCAGTCAAGATATTAGTAATGTCACAACCAATAGCTTTGCAATTCATGAGGCACCTTGATTGCTAGCTGAGGGCAAACATTTTTGAACCGATTGTCGTCAGACTTGTATTCCTATAGCACATTCAATGCGACTTCTGTAACGGGATATGCATTGCCAGATGCAGTTTAACGTAAAGAAATACAACGTGCTGGGGATTGGTAAGAACAATGAAAATAGAGATTACATAATGGAGGGGCAATTTTGAAGCATATCACACAGGAAAAGGATCTGGAGTGGAGGTGGTAATACATACGAGAGGGGTGGGGGGGGGGTAGCTGGGTATGAATGTTGGTGGAGCTTAGAGCAATTTCGTTGTTTAATTTTTTCAGGTGAGTCATTCTGTGAACTTTTTGAGGTCAGATGTGGCTGTGTTTATGTAAGGAGAACACACTGAGTTTAGCAATCATTTTTACCTGCGCACGGTATCGCCATAAATCATCACCAATAAGGGGGCAGAGCACATTGGTCATGTGGATCTTCCATAACTGTGCATGAATACTAATGTTAGACAATGCTGTTTCTGCCTTGTTGACTTCATCAGGAGGAGAAAATGGACAAATTGATATTTGTACAACTAGAACAGCACTCCGTCAAGCGCGTACCTCCACCATGCTGAACTGTTCACATTTTGTATCCGACTGATAGGTTGGGGATCGGCATCCAAACCATCACCAAAAACGAATCGGCTTGTTCTTGTCACCTACCCAACTCATTCGCCTCGTTTTGTCGTAATCCGAGCACAACTTTTTGAGATATCATGCTAAATGTCGTTTTTGGCCCATAAATGGGCCAATGGTGAAGAATGCATAAAAATTTAATTTTTTTTTTATCGTATCTACATCCAGATTCGGATCTTCATCAAAAACGAATCAATTGGTCCTTGTCACACATCCAACCTGTCCACCAAGTTCTGTCCGAATCTATCGATAACTTTTTTTTTTTTGAGATAACGTGCCATATATTGTTTTAGCCCCATCTCTTAATGGTGAAGAATCGCTTAAAAAATTCTAGTATCTAGATCTGGATCCAGATCTCCACAAAAATCGAATCAATTTGTCCTTGTTATACACATAACCTGTCCTCCAAATTTCGTCCAAAACCATCAATAACGTTTGTGTTTGGTGTTGATTCCTTACTGGTCGGCTATCAATGGCAAGGTATGTTTTGTTGGACTGGGACTGTATGTGACGTCAACATAAAGAAGAACTGAAAGAGAAACAGACTTTGCTTTTCAAGGAGTCAGATACAGATGCTCTATGATACTTATTGGCTACATTGTGAGAGGCAGTTTAAATCTGAAAGTCGTGTAAAACCATAATGATCACTCCCCCCCCCTCCTCCAATATTTCCACAGACCACTCAAGGTCCACCAGCAACCCCCTTCTCGTGAAACTATCAAGAATCACTGCTCACCTTCACTCTTTCATTCCTCTTTCTTCCCACTTCTGGAACAAACTCCTACACTATATTCAATCTCACTCTTCCCTCCAGGTCTTCAAAACAGCTGTTCACCACAATCTCGTATTGCAAAACCATGATCTTTTCTACCCCTGTTAATCCACCGCAAATTCACCTCCTTCAATTACCCTGTTTTCCTTCCTGAAACTCCCCGTAGTACCATCTTGTTTACCCCGTGTAACCTGCCTCATTCCTCTTCCTTCCTCGAATCTCCTAATGTTTTCTGTTCCCAACCGTTTTGTGTTTCCCTCTCCCCCCTCTCATCTCCTGCTCCCTTTGTTAGGTGTTCTGTGTGTTAGCTCTTATATGAGCCTGAACATTGTATCCAAAAAACAACTTTTTGAGATATCCTGCTCACAAACAGACAGATAGGGGTGGAAACATAATGTCCATCTCCCTTCAGTGGCAGAGGTAAAATACTTAGACTAAAAGCCAAAGGTCACCATGAATGTAAGGGTGCTAAAAACACAACACATATTGCCGTAGATAAATGACACAAAGGTAGAAAACACGTAAAAACAGAAAATCACAAAAAGACAAAATATAAATGCCCAGACATGCAAATGTTCTCCTATCCTTGTATATCAGTCATATTATGGTTGTATTAAACACTCACAAGGAGGTTCTGGATATTATTCTGCTCAAACATCAAAGATTTTCTCCAATGTAGCATGCCAAATACAGGCAGAGATTTGTCACAACAAATGCCAAGGTAAGTGAGACAACTAAGAGAGTTGACCTATTTACAGGATGTAAGGCAGTGCACAAGCGAATAATAACTCTAATTGCTGCACACATGCTGAGTTACATCATCCAGGTCATGCAGGCTGCCCTGGCAAATGCCTCAGACGGGAGTGAAGATGACGTGTGACCTCAAGCTGAAATGTCATCTGACCATTATTTTTCTCAGTTGGTCAGAAGGTCAAGAGTATAATTCATTTACTCAAGTGATTATATTTATGAATAAGCCAATTGTGTTCACAGTATTTTGAGGTTTTATTTTTATTTATTTATTATTTTTTTGCCATTTGGCATCAAGACAATCTTGACTTGTACTCCCCATAATGTAGCATTGCTCTGCAAGAGGCCTTGTTTCGGCTTTTATTACACACATGCATTCTTCCAATTGGTAACCTTTTTGGAGTCTGTGATCTGTCTTTTTGATTATACAGTAATCTTGTAATACTATTTTGGAAGAAAAAATTGATATCTTGAAACACAAACAGGCCACATCTCTTCCTAACCTAACCAGCTCAGTTTCTGTCACATTTGTACCTAAACAAAGGTTATAACCCTGCTCAATGAAATTGTGAATTTGGAATTAATGATCCTGAACTTTATCCTGGCCAAATACAGTGATGTTTCTATATTCTTTCACAAGGTCTACTTTACTAATGCCACTATATTCTTGAGTGGTAATTCTTACAACTCTCCAATTACTGAGTATATTAGTCATGCCCTCTCCTTGGCTCTTCATAATACAGCAAAATTCCATTAAAAGGAACAGATTTGTTCCACAGACCATGCAAATTAATGAATTTTCAACTTAACAGGTCCACAATATTAGATATTCAAATTGAGTTGTGAGCAACCATCAAGGCTTCGAAGTACAGAGTGATTTATTTTTTTTATTTTTTTATTTGAGAATCCTAAATAATTCCCATACACTAAAAACTATGTCTGTTTGGTACTTAATATTTTGAGTAAATGTGGCCGAATGTTACAGAAAGACTAACATGAGGCTACAACTTCCCCCCCCCCCCACACCAACCCCAAGTCAACAACACCGCCTCCTTCCCAAACCCCAAGTCATCAACCACCGCCTCTCAATTCCAAGTCCTACTCCTCAACCTCACTCACTTCAAACCCCTCCCCACTCTCAGCCTACAAACCCTCTCCCCTCCCCTACCCCCAAACCCCAAGTCCTCAACCTCTGCTTCTCAATCCCAAGTCCTAGTCCTCAACCTCCCCTGCTTTGAACCCCTTCCCACTCCAAGCCTTCGAACCCTCCCCCTCACCACAACTCCTCCTCCCCCCCCACCCCATAACTGAACACTAAAAAACACAATTGAAACAGAGCAACAGCATGGTTCCTACATGTCATGGCCCATCACGGTCAGCTGTCCAACCCACAATCCCGCAAGATATGCAGAAACCCCATGGAATTTCAACTCTCAAGTGACCATGAGCAGCCTAATTGTGCAAATGAATGACCCAAAACCAATTATATCCTTCCTGATGCAAAAGTAAGTCACCGATTTACGTTGTCAATTTTTCATCATTTTGATAGAATGTTGTTAAATTATGGGACAACAGTCGATTCCATTTGTCCGATACTCGGGGTGCATATGCTCCAAAATAAACTGTAAATAACAGCTTTTGTGGCCTTTGTTCTCCCTCCCCATTTATTTATTAAATTCGCACATGAAGTCACTTTGTCTCTGATTGATTTGACTTGCCACGATTGCAAATAGCTTTAGTTATTAATTATTCGTTCAAGGAGAGATTGAGTTCAGGATGATAAGCATCCACAAATAAAACACCCCGTGCCTGATAAAGCACCGCTCAAACCACCATTTGGATGCTGAGTGTGAGAGAGTACCAGTACGTCACTTCACCGGCTCAGATGTTCCACCGAAGCGCGGCAGCTCCTGCCTCTCCTTCCCTGTTGTCCCTCCACTCTCAACCCCACCATTTCGTCTGGGAGCTAACCTGTGTACGAGGCTGTTTTAGGGTTGGACCTTACAGCCTCTGCTATAAAATTTTACACCCCCAGGATGTTTAGATATATGTTTGCAGTTCATGAAAACCAATGTTGGCAATTCATAAGCTCTTGCGAAAAATTTTGGCGGACGTTTTTGTTTGAGGAAGATTTGAAAAATTTGATAAAATGGCAATTGTCAATAAAATTTCTAAAAAAATTTAAAAATCACATTCATTAAAAATATATGTGAACTAAATGTAAGAATTCAATCAGTGCATTGTAAAATGACAAAAAAAATTTCCTTTGTGGAAGTAAACGTCGTAAAAGTACATAATTTTGTGAAAAATGCCTTAAAAAATAATGGTTTTTAAGATGGGCTTTAGAACTTTTGTTATCATAGGCAGATGCTGCATTAGAATACTAATTTCTCTTAATGTGATATGAACATGGTATCCATGGCTAATTAAAACAGCAAATTTGATTGAGTTCTATCAATTTTAAAAGAGAAAATTAATGTTTTTGTCAACCAAAGTTACCCCTACCCCCAAAATCCTCTTACACTATTGAACACAGTTCGGTTAAGGTTTACTAGATCCAGATCGGGTGTGACCTCTATAACCGTATCATATCCATCACTAATGGTTGTAAACTTATATGAACAAATATTTTAATAGTAATAATCTATAATTCCAGTAATGTGTGTGTGTGTTTGTTTGTGTACGTGTGTGTGTGTGTGTGTGTGTGTGTGTGTGTGTGTGTGTGTGTGTTTGTGTGTGCGTGTGACCGCTGTTTCTCGACAACCACTGGTCCAATATAATTTAAACTTGCCAGGTTTATTGCTGGGACCCTGTGGCTGTGCCTTTTCAAGGTTGGATATTGTTATGAATTTGGAATTCATTTGCACACAACATAAAGGTTCCCTGAGAAAGGACACAACTTACCATTTTCACACAACATACCATGTCGATAAGTGCATGTTCCCAAGATAGCTTACCTTCCATTGTTTAAATGTTCATAGATCGATTAGATGCTCTGCAGATCGATTTAATAGTTAGGGAACGAAACAATGGAGACGTCCCTCCCCCTCTTCTGTAAAGAGGAAGAAGAACCCTGCCATCCTATGACGTCAACAATTCCCTCCCACCCGTGCTTCAGCGGGGGGTGGATCACGAGGGCATGAGTCACGCCGGGTGCAGGGGAGGGGGTGGGAAGGATAAAGAGGAGATCCTTTCTTTTTTCGTGGTGGGAGTCCCGTGGCAGAGTTCATAAAGAGTCCCGTTCTGAGTCCCATGTGCAGAGTTCGTTTGCTGAGTCCCGTGGGAGGAGTAAGCTTTTTTTGCTTTGGAGAGAGCAGTCGTTCAGCAGGACATCGGGTCCTGCTTGGCTTGCTTGGCTTGAGGCCTTCGGAACCTTTTTGCTTCGGCTGGCTCAATGAGCTTCGGCCGCTGCTTTGTTTTGGAAGGAACTTGAGCCGGTTGTTCGGCTCGAGCTGTGAGTGGAGGCTTCTTCCTCTTCTTCCTATTCTTCTTGGTTCGTGGAGCTTTTCGTTCTCCATTTTGTTTCCCGGCTTGGTGCGACGCATCGGCCTCTTCTTGGAGTTGGATCCTCGGGGAAGCGACGATCGACAGGAAGGATCGGCGTCTTATCTCACCGGCACGTGTTGAGAAGCGCGGGAGCTCGGGAAGGATCGCGGCGATTGGATCCAGCTCGCTCTCGCTGGAGCCCGGGTCCGGACAAGTTGAAGACCACACGAGGTGGAAAGGTTCGAGTCAAGCTCTGAGTTTCAGCTCACCTGTCCTCCGAGCTGGAGCTCGTGATTAAAAAGGCCTCAGCCAACATTTCGTGTGTGTGTGTGTGTGTGTGTGTGTGTGTGTGTGTGTGTGTGTGTGTGTGTGTGTGTGTGTGTGTGTGTGTGTGTGTGTGTGTGTGTGTGTGTGTGTGTGTGTGTGTGTGTTTTTTGCTCGCTTTATTTTTTTTTTCTCACTTGCGGCCACGAACGTATGGGCACGTACTAGTAATAAATAATAATAATATAACTGCTAGTGGACTAATAACAACAATACTGACATACTATACATGTAAATTTCTAGTTTTCTTAACTGTTTCTTGAACAACTGGTTAATTATTGTGTATTTCTTTTTTTTTTTTTTTTACAGGTGCGTTCCAATGACAACATGCTGATAATCCAAAAATGCTAGTCTGCAATTCCTTGGTGTTAGCGCTACATTCACTAACCTGTGTTAATGGCGGTAGTACAGTAGTATAGTTTCAACGTAGTTCTGGAAAACTGAAAAATCATGGATCTTGGTCTTGTATCACCCAAGAGAAGAGCTTCCCATGAAACTGACTTTCGGTTATGCATTGTATGCCAAACAATTTCTAATGATGATCTTAACAACCTTACCAAAAGAGGTATAGATTCTTTTGTGAATGCCTTGCAGTTACGTCATGATGATGTTTATGATAGACTGCAACACAGTATTCAAGATATAGATGCATTTTTGGAGAGAGCACCAAAGTGTCACAGGTCATGCAGGAGCAGATACACACACAAGAGGGACCTGGAAATGATTGAGACTAAACGAGTCAAACTTAACAATGACCCAGAAATCGAAAACACAACAACATCAGTAAAACCCAACAGATCTTCACCAGTTTGCCTGAAGTCACATTGCTTCATTTACCAAAAAGAACGTGATTCAAAGGGTCAAAGGCAACTTATCCTTGTTGCCACAGAACAGCGGCAGAGAGCTATCTACTGGAAAGCTGTTACTTTACAAGACCAAGCAATGCTCTTGAAGATTCAAGGAATGGGAAATGAACCAATTGACATGATTGCTGCAGATTTCCGATATCACAAATCATGCTTGGACAAATTCATGAACAGAAGGCCATCGATTCCTTCTTGTTCAAGTTCAAACACTGATGTATATGAATTAGCATTTAGACAGCTCCTCTCAGAAATTACAGATAGATTGATAAAGGACAGGTCAGCATTTTATATCACTCAACTACGTGACAAGTATCGTCATATGTTGAGAGAACAAGGAGTTGTCAATGCAATGCAGTACCGGACTGATAGGCTCTCCAAACGACTATTGGATCATTATGGACCAGAAATCCAGATTATTCCACAGAAGGGAAAGGCCAGTTTAGTTTGCTCAGCACACATAACAGTAGGAGAAATGTGTGCTCTTGCAATGAAACTGCAGGAGGAAGCTGAAGACAATGCTTTGCAAACAGAGTCTGGCAGCAGTGATGAAGAGACACCACTAATAACCAAAGTGAGGACACAGAGTGATTCACATGCATTGGCCAAACATTTACATGTAGAAATGAAGGAGAAAGCCAAGACACAGAGAAAATTAATGAAGAGAAAATTAAGTGAGGCATCTACAACAGAGTCTAATATAGTTGTAGATTTGAGTAGTCAAGAAAATAGAGACTCAACAGAGCTATTGATATCCTATGAGGCAGCATCCAGAAACATTCCAGATAATTAAATTGTGTACTTGTGCACAAAAATTATTTTGATCGTGTTCTGAATAGATTTGTTTAATTTTTGGTTCTAATATGTACTAAATGATAGTTAAGTTAAGTGAGGATGACCAAACATTTTTCCCTGGCAATGTACAACCCTTCTTCCCCCCCCCCCCTCCCCACCCCAATACTATGGACAGTGCATTCAGAAAGTATTCACACCCCTTGGCTTTTGTCACACTTTGTTGTGTTACAGCCTGAATTTAAAATGGGTTAGATTGAGATTTTTTTTGTCACTCATCGACACAAAATACCCCACAATGGCAAAATGGAAACATGTTTGTAGAAATTTTTATAAATTAATTAAAAATGAAACGCAGAAATGTCTTGCAGCAATAAGTATTCAATCCACTGATTCAATGCTTTGTCGAAGCGTCTTTGGCAGTGATTACAGCTTCGAGTCTTCTTGGGTATGTCTGTATCAGCTTTGCACATCTGGATTTGGGGATTTTCTCCCACTCTTCCTTGCAGATTAGATCAAGCTCTGTCAAGTCGGATTGGGAGTTTCGGTGAAGAGCAATCTTCAAGTCTTTCCACAGATTCTCAATGGGATTCAAGTCAGGGCTTTGGCTGGACCACTTAAGGACTTTCACATTCTTGTTCTGAAGCCATTGCAGTGTTGCTTTGGCTGTATGCTCGGTGTCATTGTCCAGGTGGAACATAAATCTTCACTAGTCTCAGTATTTTGCACTCTGAAGCAGGTTCTCCTCAAGGATTTGCCTATATTTGGCTCTATTCATTGTTCCCTCTATCCTTACAAGTCTCCCAGTCTCTGCTACTGAGGAACATCCCCGTCGCATGATGCTGCCACGGCCATGGTGTTATGTGGGTGATGAGCTGCGCTTGGTTTCCACCAGATGTAGCCCTTTGCAATAAGGCCACAGAGTTCATTTTCAATGTCATCAGACCACAGAATCTTTTGTCTCATGCTCTCAGAGTCTTTCACGTCCTTCTTTGCAAACTCGAGGCATGCTGTCATGTGCCTTTGACTCAGGAGTGGCTTCCTTCTGGCCACTCTCCCATAAAGCCTCGATTTGTGAAGTGCTTCATAGATCGTCCTTCCGGAAGGTTCTCCCATATCAGCCAAGGAACGCAGTAGTTCTGTCAGAGTGGTCATTGGGTTCTTGTTCACCTCCTTGACCAAAGTCCTTCTTGCCCAGTTGCTCGAATTGGTTGGACAGCCAGCTCGAGGAAGAGTCTGGGGGGTTCCCTATTCTTTCCATTTCATAATGATGGAGCTCGCTGTGGTCTTGGGAACTTTCAACACTCCAGAAACTGTTTTACACCCTTCCCCAGATTCATGCCCATCACAATTCTATCTCGGAGATCTACGAACAGTTCCTTGGACTTCATGGTGGAGTTTCTGCTCTGAAATGCACTGTCAACTGTGGGACCTTGTATAAAAGGCGTGGTCCAATTAATTGAATTGTCCACAGGTGGACTCCAATCAAGCTGTTGATACATCGCAAGGATGATCAAAGCAAATTGGATGGACTTGAGCTCAATTTCTCGTGTCATAGCAAAGGAGTTGAATACTTATTGACGCAAAACATTTCAGCTTTTTATTTTTGATCGATTTGTAAAAGTTTCAAAAATCATGTTTTCACTTTGTCATTGGTGGGATATTTTGTGTATATTTAAATGACAAAACATTTAAATTTAATCAATTTTAAATTCCGGCTGTAACTCAATGTCACGTGACAAAAGTCGAGGGCTGTGAATACCTTCTGAAGGCACTGTCTATTGGAAATCCTCCCAGACGTTGTACATGGGGAAATTTATAATGTACTGGATATGGGTTTTATGTAACTTCACAGTTTCGAGGAATGCATCCACCACTTGCTTTTTCATGTCGTTAAAAGTAAATAATGAGGATGTTTTCTTTCACAATGTCGCAAGATTCCTGGAACTCCGCAGACAAAAATCTTCATCGTGAGATGGGTTTTATGGTCCCGAGTCAGGCTGTTTCAGACAAAATAGCCAGAAACAGACCGCTGCCTCGATCCCACCCCAAAATCAAAAATCCTGTGGGTTTGAAGTAAAAACATGCCGACTGCCTATGTGTACATATGATACATCATGGTTACATAGGTTGGATGGATTACAATGGCTCTTACCCATCGGCTGATATCAGAGGCCTGAAGCATGAGGCCTATACTCACGGTGGCCTTCACAAGGCCCGTGGCGCATTTCATCTCCAACCTTACGATGTTTGATGATCCCTTTAACAGTCGCTTTGGTCGTTTTACATTGAAGGAAAAACTTGTAGGGGAGAGCATGGCAATTGTGAATATGACAGCTCTGAGGATGTATTGTTACGAATCTGGAAACCTTTTGCACACAAGCAGACAGCAGTCCCTGTAGCTAAGTGATTTCGATAAGTATGTGTTTATAGTTAGAATCCCTCCTGTGTAATGGGAATTTCGTGTGTGCGCTGTGAGTTATTTTATAGTCAGGTTTTTTTTTAGTCAATCACCTTGAATGATTTTATAGTCAGTCAACCCCCCCCCCCCCCCCGCAGAAAAGGGGAAGGGGTTCAACATCACCCGGAATTAAGTTTTGTCGTTACACACTCAGCAGAATCAGAAAAGGGTCCGAGGCCGAGCACATGTGCTGAGTTGTGTTCCGCTACCAAACAGCTAGCTAGCGCTCGCCAAGTGGCTTAAGCATCAAACAAAACGGTGAATAAGGGACAGAGCTCGGTGAGCTGTAGCAAGTTGATTGGTAATGGCGAACACCGCTGGATCAGGTTTTTGGCTAACTTTCTATTTACAGCTGGCAGTGTCGGTGAGATTCGGGGGTTTTCCGTTATTCTTATCGCATAAAATAAATTAAAAATTATTGACGGGAGAGGGGATCACGTTATTCTTTTTATGACTGCCAATTCTTGTGCTATTATTATTGTTAATATTTTGATTAATATTATTATTTTGCAATACTGTAATATTATTACTATTATTATGCTATTATCATTATTCTTATTACTTTTGATATTTGAAGTGACCTTGGAAAAATGCGACGATAAGGTGGAACGATGCTCAAGCTGTTATATTATTACAGATTTGGAAGCCTTGTGCACACAGACAGCCAGAATCCCCGGAGTTCAGTTATTTCGATAAGTATGTAATATGTATTTATAGTTAGAATCCCTCCTTCTGTCTAATGGGAATTTCGTGTGTGCGCTATGAGTTAGTTTTTTTAGTTAGCTTTTTACAACAACAACAACTACAACAAAAACAACGACGACTACATCCACCACAGGAACGCCACCGTCCCGCACTCGACCCGGTCACCATTGCCCACGTGGTTTTGGCTGAAGGTGTGGGCGGAGCCTCCATCGCCTCAGATCGAGGCTCCGCCCCAAGGCAGGGCATGGACGTTTCCTCCAGCGAATGAGCGAAGGACGAGCATGACACGCACGTCCCAGTCAATTGGGAGGTGACCACGAGTCGTCCGACAACCCCTCGTCCAATCAGGAGGCGAGTGGCGAGGAGAAGGGACCCTTCCCACCTCAGAAGAGTAGAGTGGTTGTGAGGACCCGGGTTCGGGAGAAAGGTGATCGTGACGATTGCCGAGCGGTTTGTCGTCGTGGCTGAGTGGTTGTCGACGAGGGCTCTACAGACGGTCGTGGTCGTGGTTGGAGCAGTCTGTGGTCCTTTGGAGGGCAAGTCTGGTGACCGAGTAGCCAGGGTCGTGGTCCATGGACTTCGGGTCGTGGGTTCGAGTCGGTGTGACTGCACGAGGCGGGACAGGTACCCCGGCCCGGCGCTACCGAATAGACCCACGGGGTCCAGTTTCTTTTGTGCGTGCGTGTGTGTGTGTGTGTGTGTGTGTGTGTGTGTGTGTGTGTGTGTGTGTGTGTGTGTGTGTGTGTGTGTGTGTGTGTGTGTGTGTGTGTGTGTGTGTGTGTGCGCGTCTGTGTGCGTGCATGTGTGTGTGTGTGTGTGTATGTGTGTGCGCATCCCCGTGAGCCCCGTCTTTAAGTAGGATTGTAAAGTGCTTTTGCTCATTGTACATTGCTTGCCTTTTATTCATGATAACTCTGCTCTGTGTTCCGCTCCCCGATTATTCTTTGTAAAATAAACCCCTGTTAAATGTACCAGCTCGTTTTCTGTGCTTTCCTCCATTGGCCTAGCAAGGTGCGTATTGAGAATTAGTCAGGCCGTTCGTACCGTAGGTTGTTCATTTGGTTGGGCGTGGCTTTGGTAACTTCCGCTCGGTTCCACCGGATCCGAGTCGGTGGTAGCGACTCGATTCAGACAAAGTTGGTCGAGGGTGTGGTTTTCCCCGGAAGTTGGACGACGTGGGTATTTAGTTATATTGAAATTAGGCAACTAACCCAACCCCACGCCGTCAAAATATTGGCGACCACGGTCTGCTAAGGGACCTGTGAACTCTCGGACTTATCCAAGAGTCACGACCTAAATTCCAGACGACTCCACTGCCTCACCTAGTGGTCGTTTATCGCCGCCGAACCCTGGCCCACAACAATATATACACCTTTCCAATGCGGAAAAAGGTAATAAAACAGGAATTCCTCTGGATTTTTTGCAATCAAATCGAAAGCAACATCAGCTAAAGATGTGTGAAAATAACAGAGTCCTCTTACTCGTGAAACAATTGAGGGTTCTGAAGGGTGACTTGTAATACCTTCTACCACCAAAACCACCGAGAGCGGCATTACACGGTACACATTCAGGAAGATGATTTGTGTCACCTCACCTTCGGAATTCCTGGTGAGGGGTACATGGGGGGGGGCAAATGAAGTCTCTACAACCTTTGCCTCATGACCAATAGTCCCCTTGGCAAGTTTAGTTGGTTGAAATTGTACAAATAACGACCGAATACGTCGACATCAGACAGTCGGCCATGAAATTGTGCATTCTCGTGTGATGATATTGACAGGGCTCACAGGGGTACTTGCGTTTTGCATGGGGCCTCCAAATGACTAATGTCGCCTCTGGCTGGGGGCGTGGGGGGGGGTGGGATTGGTCTTGTGCCTTTCTTAACACACACATTTGCATCTAATTTTCTCAGTATTCCAGCCTGTGTTCTTCCACAGCTTGTTTCCATGGCTTTCAGTACAGTCGGCGTGTGCGATGCTCATAATAAATCTACATTACAGGAATGATACTTGTTTGGACTCTTGTCGTGACTCAGTCGGTCATGTCTGCAATACATGACTAATCCACTGCTTAATGGGTAATGAGTCAGCATCAGTGTCACTGTTGACATCCATTGATTGTTTTTTTTTTGATAGTGCCCTTCCTGTCTTTGAAAAATTGCCTCAGATGTTATGTTTTATCACCAATCTAAAGTGAGCACCGAGGAGCCTTTTTACTTTATATACTGAAGTGAAGGGAATTTTGTGTTGGAGCGTTGTCGACAAAGGATTTTCACACTTGGACTGAGAATCAAGTGGGTGGGATGAAAGCAGCATCATTCTTTAGGGAAACCAGGCTGAAGGCTGGTCATGGTTTTCATTGAAAACTTATGAATCTCGATACTTTGATTCCCATTCTACTTCCCATTTACTTTTTATCGTGAAAAGTTACAAAAGCACTTCTACGTTCCACTGGTAGTTTAGAGCAGGCCTAAGGCCTAGCATTTTGGACTGACATGAGCAGTTACAGAACTTTTTGATCAGAGTTTGATTCTATAACTGATGCAAGTTCCACAAGGCACTAACTAGTACAAACGCAGTGATTTACCAGAAACCTCAATTCAACTGAATTGCCACTTTTGTCCTTGTTTGGCCATCATGACAATGCGTAGAGATTTGAGAGCTATGTTACGAGGCCTGAAGCTTTCTTATGATCTGTCCTCTCAGGCTGGGGTTCCATAAGGCAGCATCATAACACCTAAGCTTTTCTTGATCTATCCGATTCTCTTGAAAACCAACTTTACCATTTTGCTAATGACTATTCTGTGTCAAATGATGCATCACACTTGTGAAAGGCTGGCTGCAGCCAAATTGCTTTTAATCAAAGCTGAATAAGATAAGCCGGTCAGCAATTTGAAAAATAACATTTAATGCCAGCAAGTCATACTCTTTCACACACTCTCTCAACAACGATCGAAAATCGAACTATCCTTCGGTATGACAATTGGTACAGTCTCTGGAACTCCGTGATCTCATTATCTGCTGTCACCTTTTATTGAGAGGATCCTATCACCAAACAAGCTTCAAAAGCTTGGCGCCATATCTGTATTCTCTGTAGAGCTAAGACATCCTTGGCTGGACCGAGCTCATCACAGTGTACAAGGCTTTCATATGGAGCGCCATTGAGTATGGCTTCCCACTGTGGGCGGTACTCCTGCTTCCCAAATTGCTCCTCGAGTCGGTCGAAAACAAGGCCCCCTCTACCATTGGAGTCTCAAGACAAGAGGCAGATTCCCAAAGACTGTGACTCTTCCACTTTTGGCATCTTGGTGGGCTCTGTTTAATACAAGCTTACATCTGGCTTTGCTTATTCGGTCCTTCCCAAGCTCCCAGGATTGCATGCATTTTTCAAAAAACCTTCAACTGCCTACCCTCCCAAGTCCAGGCTGGTTTCCCACTTCCATTTACTTTCTCCCTTATTCTCCCGATTGTGTAATTGTCTCCCTGTGTCCGTTATCTCATCCTCCTCACTTAAATCTTTCAAATTTACTTGCCATCACCACCGCATGCGGTCGCCGATGTATGCCCATGAACTCTTGCACACACAATGATTCTTTCCCATTCTATTTTTATTTGGGACATTGTTTCTCGTTTTTGTGTTAATCATTCCATCTTTCTGGTGCACTGTCCATCCCTTCCCTTTCCCATATACTTTGGTAGTCTGTAAACCTGCAGCCCTTTGTCATTTAGGTCATCCATGAGCTGATATCCTTGTGTAAAAAGGTCTGTTGCAATGCCTTGTTAAATTAAAAATTATAGGAAGTGAGCTTTCATTTATTTTTAGTGTCAGTTGTAAAACATTGTTTGATAATTGAGTTATATTCTGCCCCGAGCTGCCATCATGGATAAGACACGATTGCCATTGGGTTTATATAAAACCACTTCATCATCTTAATCAGCGTGTTGTATGCCTTTTTATGTTCCACTGATAATTAGAATCGTTAACAATAAAATGAAATATTCTTTTTTGGGGGGAAAAGGTTTTAATTTTGAAATGCAAATTTCTAGGCTTGAGGAAGAGTTGAATGGCAGAGTGCTGAGGAGGGTATACAGTGACAGTGAGAAGAGAGGTACAAGTAGATGGAAAGGCTGTTGTAGGTAAAGTAGAAGATCTCACACATACTGTAAGCACACAACATGAGGATGAGCTGACACCTTAAATGACTGAAGGGAAGAGTTTTGGCCTCCACAGTGTCAACAAGTTGGAGATGTCGTGCAGACACTCAAGCTCCAAGTGGGGAGCATACTGCATAGCACCAATCTCTGATCCTCTAAAGATAAGCTCCTCATGAATGCATTGCATGTTGTGATCAGAACTGCAGATCATCAAGGAACAACCAGACTCTGTGTAGGATGCCGAGACAGCATCTGCCTCTCGACTCCAAATTTTGAATTCTGTCTGCTTCAGACAAAATAAATAATTTGCCATGCCAAGAAGCTCCAGCAATTGAGCATTAATAAGTGCTTCTACAGAGAAGAATGAGGAATTTGATGAGATATTCCTCCTGAAAGAGACACTGATTACAGGAGACTTCTCTGCATTGAAATTCCGTCGGAGCCTGACATTCGTGAATGCTACACGTTCGCGGTTCAGAAAGTGTGACCTGCTTCTACATTTGTGGCTCTGTGCCTCGCATATTTGCGGTTTCCGCAGACGTATTCGCGGTTTTTCTGACCTGCTTCTACATTTGCGGCCATGTGCTTCACGTATTCGTGGTTTTTCTGACCTGCTTCGCGGATTTATGATTTTACGTGGGCATGCTCATGGTTTTTCATGGGATTTTTGATTTTTTTTTGTCATGAATCAGCTATTCCCTATCCAGGAACCTATTCCCCTTTTTCCCATTGAAACAATGCCCCCAACACTTGTGGATTCGACATTCACGGCATTTTTCAGGAACATATCCCCCGCGATTGTTGGGGTCTGACAGTAGATGTTCCATGTGGTCAACCAATCTCTGCTCCTCTGGAGATCATCAGAGAGAGATTGGATAATATTTTTGAATACAAGGTCAAGGCTCATGGAGGAGCTTTTTTAACCTGACTGAGACTCATGGAAGAGCTAGAGCAGAATGAAAGGGAACAAAATGAAAAGGGGGAAACGCCAACAGCAGAGTAGAAGTGAGAATGAGATCAAGGGGAGGGGGAGAAAGACACATGGGAGTGAACAAGTTGCACACAATCTGAATGAAGCACAGCAAGAAGAGAGAGCCATGTTATGAGGCCGAAGGTTTTCCCATGATCTTTCTTCTTAGGCTGGCATTCCATAAGACAGCATCATAGAACCTAAGCTGTTTTTTATCTATCTGATTCTCTTGAAAACCAATTTTGCCAATGACTATTCTGTGTAAAATGATACATGAAACTTGTGAAAGGCTGGCTGCTACCAAATTCCTTTTGTCAAAGCTGGACAAGATAAGCTGCGGATATGAGACAGAAAAGGAACAAACCAACTGCCAACTCATAAACAAAAAGGAGTGGGGGAGGTGGGAGGTGGGGGAGGGTGGAAATCACAATAACCTGGAAAATGAAATGCTTGGGAATGGGGTCATTTGAGTTTGAAGAGATCATTAATATGGATGGAGGATGACTTGAGGTGATGATGAACAGATGTATTGAAGCCTTGGAGGGAAGAATGGCACTGAACAGACTGGGAAAGTTGGTTCCACATGTGAGAGCAAATCAGTGGAGGTGAGTTGTGAGCCTGATTGGGGGTTGGGCGGGGGGGAATTGTTTAAATTTTTTTTTTATTAAACACCTGCTCATTGAGGTAAATGTAACTTGACATGCGTTAAAATGTATGAGGATCGAGAACATTGTCATATCATGGCCTAAATAACACTGTGTTGAAACTTGACATGATTACTTTGCAAAGTCGAGGTTGTGTAAATTAATCACAGGCCTGTAATTCACTTTTCCATGTTTTTGAATCTGTTCATCCTCTGGAATCCAAAATAAGGATCTCCAGACTTGGCTGTTTAACAAGCGGCTTACTTGAAAATCTGGCCGCAGGTTAGATCTGAGCATTTATCAATCTCGTTCCAAATATTCCACTACTTCATCAAAAACGCATCATAGATGAAATTTCTAATTGATGGGAATCCATCAACTTCACCACATATTTATTTATCTACACATAGGCTCATGTAAGAGGTTGCATATCACATGCAGGCCAAGCATATGAGAAGCCATCAGTGTACAGTACTTGGAGTAACATAATGGAGAGAGGACAAATTGGCACGGTTTACAAGATTTCCATTTTGGATCCCAAAATCGCAAGATTAGTGCTCAGATGGGAATACCAAACAGGCGAACCTGGAGGATAGCATTACGATAATTCATGGACCGGTGTTTGTTGGGTGGTCGCGAGACTACCCTTATTCTCAGGTTTTCCATCTGTCTGTATGTATGTCTGTCTGTTTGTTTCTATCTAATGGACAGCTCTGGAGGCCAGAGGAGTCAACCGATTTTGATGAAACTTGACTGCTAGGTTCATACCAGGATCTAGTTGTATGCTTTTGATCACCGTTGCTATGGACGCCACCGTTGCCTCGCAACGGGAATTTGAAATTTTTGAAAAAATCCGAATTTTTTTTTCGAAAATCAAAATTCGGCTTCCGTGCTTTTATGCGCACTCTAATCAACCTCTTTGTCAAAAAATTTCAGCCCAATCCGTCAAAAACTGTATGACTAGTATACAATTATATTACTATATGCTTTCACCCCAATGCTCGCGTTGGGATTCCCTAACGTAGGGTTAGGGAATCGAACACAAATGATGAATGGACAGTTGCTCGTCATGTTCCTATATGGAACAACGTACAGCAAAAATGCCATCTGATATGTTCTCTTATCTACATATTTCAAATTCGTCTTAGTCCAGCGACCACCCATGTCTCGTACCAGCTTGCTTGTGTGTTTGTTTGTCACGCTACTCCTCCTACAGTTCTGGGCCAATTACATCCAGACTTGTTACATAGGATCAGCATGACCCCAATTAGTGCAAAAGGGTGGTTTTATCTTTAGTCATGGTCTTGGGGGAGTGAGGGGACAACACATTCTCTTTGTAAATGTGTATCATGTTGCACCGCCTCCATGTGGGAGACGGTATTACAAGCCTCCACCCTTTCCAGAACAATATTCCTGTCGCCACGTTTTCCAGTGCAGTGAGTTGTTTTGAATTTTAAGCAGTAGTTGTGTTTTTGCTTCGTGCATATAACCCGGGTTATTTTTTATTTTCGGGAGCGATTTAGGAAGCTGTCAGTTGCCTATACAATGCCCTAATAAAGGTATGTGTCAGAAGAATTTGTTGCATGCTTGAAACAAGATTGCTCATAGGGTGGGTTCTCTGCTAGTTATCATAATGGAAAACTAATCTTTATGAGGACTCCAGTCGGTTTGTGTAAGTGGAAAAATTAGGACAATTAATTTTCGAAACCAAATATTGAGAGGTGTACGCCAACGACTGTGAGAAAAAAAAGGAGAAGCGATGTTTCAGTTTTGAGCCCTTTTCATCAAAACACATGAGCCCTTCTTCAAAGCTTTCTTTTTAAGAAGCTTGCTTTGATGAAGTGCTGGTGACCAAATTTCCGCTTTACATTGTTTTTTTCTCACGCTGGTTAGCATACCTCTGTCAACATTTTGTGTCTTGTCCACCATGCTTTTATGCAGAGTAAGTAGATTCTTTCTTTGTCCAGAGTTACAATACTGAAAGGGTTGCCACTTCGACGCAGTGTCAACATTTTCCTGAGAAAATTTGTTGTCCAGGTATTATATAGTACGAGGAAAACTACCAGTCCCCAGTGACGGGAAAAGCTAGCAAAAGCATCAGTCTCCAGAGATGGGAAAAGTCAGTTAATCTTTCAATTTAAATTATTTCAGGGACTTTAAAAAGGATAATTGTGTTGCACTCTTAGTCTCACTCAGAGCCAAAGCTCTGTGCTACTTATACCACTCACCGCAAAATGGTGGTGAAACATTGGGTGGCGGAGGTTCAATTTATCTCACAAAACAAAAAGAGGGCAAAATATCCTCGTTGCAAAATAAAATTTGGCAGCAGTATTACTCATACCTGTTCTTCCATCATTTCAAAAGTGAATGTTGAGCTTTTCAATGCAGCATGAGAAGAGGCCGCCGTAAACAAGAGACAGATGAACACACAGACAGACACCAAGCTGTTAGGTTCACAATATACAGGGTGTCCCAAAAGTCTGGATCCGTAGGCAAAAATTTATTTAAACGTTTTATTACAGTAAATGCTCAAATTGATGGCCTTGGACTTCGTGACACTTGTTTATACGGTGAACATTTCTGAACCTAAAACATTTAAACACTTTAACAGTGGCATGTGTTATTGGATGCTTATCAGGATGCTTTCTGTTGAATTCGGCAGCAATTCCTCGATGTGAAGAATCCTGCCTTGCGTACATGAGAATGAGTTCAATTCGATCTTCTATTGTTATTTTCGAAGCAATCTTGGATCTGAAAGAAAAAGAAAAATATCAAATTGTGTATTAGGAAAAATGCCTATGGATCCAGACTTTTGGGACACCCTGTATAATAAATCCCTTCCCTTCCAAGGAACTTCAACACAGAAAGATCATTCAGCTCATCAAGCCTGTACAATTGTTGCCAACCTATGATGGTTGTTTTTTTGTATGCAGAGTCGTGGAAGAGCTAGAACAGGAGGCAACAACATAAGGAACAAGAGACACAGACAGACAGACAGACATACTAGGGGTCACCAACAGCGGAGTTGAAGGAAAAAAAATTGACTGAGACTTGGACAAATAACAGAGTGGACAGGATGGATACAGCAGGAAAATTCTCCTCCCCACTCCCTCCCTCTCTCTTTCCCCCTCACCTCTCTTACCCTCACTTTGCTCTCTCCCCCACTCCCCTCTGTCTCTTCCTCCCCTCTTTCCCCCATCCCCTCTCCCCCATCCCCTCCCTCCCCCATCCCCTCTCCCCCATCCCCTCTCCCCCCATCCCCTCTCTCCCCATCCCTCACCTATATATCCATGATATATGCTTTGGAGCAGACAATCTACCTCATTGAAGTAAGTGAAGTCCACCAATAATTAAATTTAAGCTTATTTCGGACATCTTTGGAGTTCATTATTAAACATTATTTTAGGTCACAATGCTAAATGTACTTTTTTGCATGCAATGCTAAAAGCTTTTTCTTTAATTAAATGATTAATACTGCAACCTTTGTTCAAAGACTTTCAGTATAGTCTACTGTTAATAATAACACTGACATGGTTTGGTCAACTTTATGATAATCATACTCTCACAAGCAGCTTCCTGAGCAAGGGTTATACTGTGTGGTTTGCCATTGCCTTCCCAGCAGTAGTTCGGGCAGGATTCGGTAATTTGGCCATGGTGCCACTGTTAGCCTGCCCACTTTTCGCGAAGGACACAGTGGGGATCTTAATGTTGAATTTTGCCTGTGTGCGGAGCTTTTCAAACACAGCAAAGGAAGTGGCCACCAGAAAATGGAGACAACTAACATACAAACACACAAATGCACAGACGGAAACCACAGTTTGCATTATATAATAGATTAGTGGTTCTCAAAGTGGTCCCGACCACCCCCAGTGGGTGCTGGGAACTTTCAGGGGGGCGCTCCAGACTCCATGAGTGGTAGGGGGGCGCTGGCAATGATTTGGGGGGGGGGGGCACTGGCGATTTAGAGGAGCAGCGGCGATTAGGAGCGCTCATTGGGCTTCCTGTAGTCTGAACAGGTTACCCGGCGCCATTCGGCAAATTGGCCATACAATGTCCGTTGCGGTCCTCCTCGTTTGCCGTGGCGCCGTCCAAAGAGAAATTAAAGACAGGCAATGGGACAGGTAGGCCTTTTTGTAAATAATACACATTTTAAAATGTATTTATTCTGAAAATCATTAAGTTCTTCAAGCATATTACAGACTTGTTTACCAACAATGCAAGTCAGTGTTTTTTTTTAATACACACATGGTGTGAATACCATATACATGTGTTATGATCCGGCAGCGCAATTCCCAGCAAGGCGCGAGTACTGAGGCGGCGCAGCATTGTGTTTTTGGCGCGCGCTGTTGTAGCTACCGTTGGAGATGTGAAGAAAATTTTTTTGGACGCGCAGGGTGAAAATCGATGCGCGCGCTGACCAGAGACCGGAAATATATAATTATTGTTTGGCCTTCTCACTGGTGTTAGTCTTTCGACATCTTGGCATATTGATTTCGTTATTCAAAAAAGCTTCACGTCCGGTCGGCTTCAAGATGTCGGCCTCAAATAAAAAGTGTCGTCAGTATTCCGTTGAATACATCAAGTATGGATTCATTCCATCCCTGACGAACACGCAGTTACCGATGTGTTTGTTGTGTGGTATCATGCCGTCCAATGAAGCAATGAAACCATCTCGACTGAGCGAGCACCTGAGTAAAAAGCACAGTGATCAGGCTCGCACAGAGGTCAGCGATTTCCAATCGCTGAAAGAGAAATTTGAGAAGCGATCCACGGTAACGACAATGTTCAAAGCCAGCCAAAAGCTCGTGGATAAAGGATTGGAAGCGTCGTATAAGCTGTCATTGCTCATCGCCAGATCTGGAAAACCGTATACAATCGGCGAACAGTTGATCAAACCGGCTGTTGGGGAAGTGATAAAAACTGTTATGGGCCAGGATCCGTATCCAGTTCTCTCGTCGATTGCGCTCAGCAATGATTCCGTGGCCAGGTGGATTGATGAAATGTCATCAGATGTAGAAGATAAGCTGTGTTGTGAGCTGAGAAGCACGCACTTCGCCATCCAGCTGGATGAGTCCACTGTGTGTGACAGTGAAGCTCTGTTACTCTGCTACGTTCGCTTCATCCGTGATCAGGAAATGGTGGAAGAATTGTTGTTTGCCCGCTCTCTCCAGACCGATATGAAGGGTTCTTCCATCTTCCAAATGTTGGAGAAGTACTGTACTGATAAGAACATACCGATGGAGAACATTCTCGCTTGCGCGACGGACGGGGCACCAGCGATGGTTGGCTGCCAGCGTGGTTTTATTGCGCTTCTGAAGAACCAGGTACCGCCCGTGTTCGCCATTCACTGTGTCGTGCACCGCCAGCATCTTGTAGCAAAAGCTCTCAGCACCAGACTTCATACATCACTCCAAATAGTAATCAAAGCAGTGAATAAAATCAAGGTGTCGTCTCTGCATGATCGGCTGTTTCGTCAGCTTTGCCAGGATAATGATGAACCATTCGAGAGGCTCTTGTTGCATACTGAAGTTCGATGGTTGTCCAAAGGTACTTGTTTGACCCGTTTCCATGCCCTCTTCTCGACAGTGGTCGAGTTTCTGTCGGAAATTGATACAGAGTTATCGGAGAAAGTGAATGTGATTGAGCATGATGTGGCTTACCTCGCAGACATATTCAGTATCCTGAATGATGTCAAGAAACAACTCCAGGGTGACCATATGACGCTGATTAAAGGAAAGAAAGTGATCGGCACATTCGTAACCAAGGCGACTGCACAGGGAAACCCTCGGCCGCAGAGATATGTACCACTTTCCCCGGTTGGCAAAGGAAACTGCTGTTTCTGATGAAGAGCTGCTCGTTTATTGCAATCACCTTGAGAAGATTCGTGGAGCAGCATTTCAGAGACATGCTAGAACTGTCGGTGCCAGCATGGGTGATCAACCCATTCAAATGTGACATTCGAGATGTGAAGCGTGAATTACAGGAAGAAATTATCAACTTGTGGAATGATGATGAGGCGAAGGCAAGATTCTCGCAGCATGAATACGGCAAATTCTGGATTCTGGAGTGGGGCGAATACCCCGCAATGTGGACAGAGGCAGAACTGCTGCTGATGGCGTTCCCCACATCATACCTCTGAAACAGGGTTCAGCACCGTGATGGTACTGCTGACCAAGTATCGAAACCGCCTTGACATTACCAAGAGGGGCGATCTGCGTCTCTACCTCACTGAGATGGAGCCAGATGTTCGTAATCTCGCAGCGAGTCACCAGGCCCACCCTTCACACTAACGGTATTTGGGCCTGTGATAACAGATTCCCAGTTTGCCTCACCTGGACCTGTTCTGCTGAAACATTGTAGGTAGTGCAAAATAAAATAGAAAAGTAAAGTAAAATATTATTCAGAAAATATTTGGCTTCTGTTATTTTTGCTTCCTATCTATCTATAATTCCAGCAATCTCTGTGTGTCTGTCTGTCTGTCTGCGACCGCCGTTTCTCGATGACCGCCGGTCCGATCTCATTTAAACTTGCCAGGAATATTGCCGGGGACCCGCGGATGTGCCTTTTCGAGGTTTGATATCGATCATACGAGCGGTTCCCAAGTTCCGGCCATTTTACTGCTTTTTCAGTGTTGAAAAGGTGTATATATGGCAGCTGAAAGTGTCATTCCACCTTCTCACCTTATCATGCCAATTTTTTTCCAAAATTATTAATAACTGGACGATCACCGGTCCAATCGGATTGAAACTTGCCAGGAATATTGCCGGGGCCCCGCGGATGTGCCTTTTCAAGGTGTGATATCGATCAGACAAGCGTTCCCAAGTTACGGCCATTTATCTGTCAACCAATGACAGGACACGGTGCTATGACATCATGAATGACGTCACAATGAATGTTTGTTTAATTATTATTATTATTATTTTGCACGATTGACGTCACAATTCTTTTTCTTCTTCGTTTGGTATGACGTCACAATCGACACTGGGGACCTGAGGATGTGCCTTTTCAAAGTTTGATATTGTTCTTCCTCATCCATTTCAGCTGTTACCCAAGTGTTTCCCAAGTTTTGAAAGCTGTTCTTTCCCAACGTTTTAATTAATTAGTTAATCCCAAGGTTTGATTATTATTTACTTATTAATTTATTTAATTATTTACTCCCAAGGTTTGATTATTATTCAAATTATTAATTAATCCCAAGGTTTGAATTTTCCCGAGGGAAACAGCTGTTTCCCAAGGGTTTGAAAGCTGTTTTTCCCAAGGTTGGAATTAATTGTTGTGCTTGGTAAATATTTGTGAATACATTTACAGAGAGAGGGGGGGGCAAGAGAGGGGAGGGAGAGAGGGGGTGAGAGAGGAGGGGTAAGAGAGGAGGGGGGACAGAGGAGGAGGGAGAGAGGGGGGGGCGAGAGAGAGGGGTGTCACTATTCTACTTCTTCATTTGATATGACGTCACAATTGATGCTGGGGACCTGATACTGCAGGCACGAAGCTGCACATACTGGCACGCCCCTATGGGCCCGCACTAGTCTACATAAATTCGGACTATCTTATTGCCCACTGGGTGTCCAACCACGAACGATAGGCCAAGGGGGCATTGGGCTGGTCCAAGAGGGCAGAAGGGGTCAGTAGTCAAAAAAAGTTTGAGAACCATTGTAATAGATGAGGAACGAGTATGGAATGTCATTGTAAGGATAATTATTTATGTTTAACGTATGTTATGAATGTGAGGTTTAGGGTTGAGGAATTGCTAAGTGAAGGTGAGATGTGGAACTGTTTGTAGCTGATTGCTATCCTTGCTGAGTTTGGGCCATGTGGATATGATTCCACTCCCCTTGTGCCTTGTTTGATTCCACAATTCCACCAGGAATGGTTACAAATGGAAGTTTTGTATCACCTTGTATGCACTGGCAAAAAAGGACACACAGTGAGGGCATGAAGCTAAATTCATTTTGCACTGAATGACAGAATGAGGGCAGAAGACTCAGTGGAGTTTCATGGCAAGAGGCATGTGAGAGAAGACCAGAATGGGGGTTTTTTTTCTTTCCTCCTTGTACTGTGAGTAGGAAATCGAGACAAAGCAAGGCTGGTGGAATGTAGTTGCTTTTTCATCATCCTTACTTCATCTGAACTTCAGCCAACTTACTGACATTCTTTTCTAGAACCAGCCATCAAGAGCACTGTGCTGTTATTGGCAAGGGTAGGCATAGTTACAGGCTGGTGAGAATGGATTAATTATGTAGATATATATATATATATATATATATATATATATATATATATATATATATATATATATATGTATATATATTACACTCAAATACTGTATGTTTAACAGAACCTTTGTAAATGTGTGTTGGATGTGGTCATAAAATACCTCAAAAATACACCGTTTTGATCTCGTGAAAGAGCCCATGTCTCATAATGGCTCACTTTTGAGTGTATCGTCAATCTTTTTTTTCTCTAATGGAATAACATTCGATATTCTTATAAAAATCTGCATTCATAAAAACTTCCACGGTAATCCAACTGTGATTTTTTTATTTTTATTTTTTCAAAAGCATGGATGCTGAATGAGGCTTCGAGAAAGACGTTGGGCGAGTAAGAGTGCCACTTGAATCTGCATTGCTCAGAGAGATAGAGATAGAGATAGAGATAGAGATAGAGATATAGAGATATAGAGATATAGAGATATAGAGAGAGAGAGAGAGAGAGAGAGAGAGAGAGAGAGAGAGAGAGAGAGAGAGAGAGAGAGAGAGAGAGAGAGAGAGAGAGAGAGAGAGAGAGAGAGAGAGAGAGAGAGAGAGAGAGAGAGAGAGAGAGAGAGAGAGAGAGAGAGAGAGAGAGAGAGAGAGAGAGAGAGAGAGAGAGAGAGAGAGAGAGAGAGAGAGAGAGAGAGAGAGAGAGAGAGAGAGAGAGAGAGAGAGAGAGAGAGAGAGAGAGAGAGAGAGAGAGAGAGAGAGAGAGAGAGAGAGAGAGAGAGAGAGAGAGAGAGAGAGAGAGAGAGAGAGAGAGAGAGAGAGAGAGAGAGAGAGAGAGAGAGAGAGAGAGAGAGAGAGAGAGAGAGAGAGAGAGAGAGAGAGAGAGAGAGAGAGAGAGAGAGAGAGAGAGAGAGAGAGAGAGAGAGAGAGAGAGAGAGAGAGAGAGAGAGAGAGAGAGAGAGAGAGAGAGAGAGAGAGAGAGAGAGAGAGAGAGAGAGAGAGAGAGAGAGAGAGAGAGAGAGAGAGAGAGAGAGAGAGAGAGAGAGAGATAGATAGATAGATAGATAGATAGATAGATAGATAGATAGATAGATAGATAGATAGATAGATAGATAGATAGATAGATAGATAGATAGATAGATAGATAGATAGATAGATAGATAGATAGATAGATAGATAGATAGATAGATAGATAGATAGATAGATAGATAGATAGATAGATAGATAGATATAGATAAGGACAGAGATCTCGGGAGAGTGCTATCAACAGAAGGTGAATATGAACTTTTCAATGAAGAAGGGCAAGAAAAACATCCTTGCCTTCTTGAATCACTTTGATGAAATTTCAGCCCTTCCAATTTGAGCTTTTTGAGATCACTGATGCTGATATCACTCATTGCATTTGCAAGAGCTACTAAAGGTAAACCAACCAGTCAGCATTCTCAGGGCCTATAGCCAGAGGTCATTTGATCTGACAATGTAGACTACACTGCTGACAAGCCACAGCCAAAGGTTGCATCACCTGCCCCCTCTCTCGTCATTTTTTTTTTTAAGTTTCAGTCTTAAAAGATAGTGGTGTTCCCCATTACATGAAGCCCTGGAGGGAAGATAATGATTTAACCACATTTGCAAGGCGTTCCACAAATGGAACAAAAGGGGAACTGAAGTGTTCAGCTGTGTGGAAAGCCTGGACTTTGAGAGTTTAATAAGAAGGGGGTTACTGTAAGAATGCCTGCCTCTTGGATAAGCAATGGAAAGGTCAGAGGAGAGGGAGCTCGAGGAGAGGCAATAAAAAGAGTGGCCATCGACCTGTTTGAGATGTGAAAATCATCAACAATGTCATAGAATCCGTCATCGCAGTTGACATCAAATCCTTCCATTTCTTCAACAGCCTCATCTCAAATGAGCAATTGGGATTCAAACTTGTTCACTATACCCTGGAAAGCTGCTTCTGCTCTCCGAAAAATAGATGGAGGCCCTCTATGTCAGACATGAGATCAGGGCCGTCAAACTTGTCTCCCTCCTCTAATATCTGGTGCCGCCTTGTTAAGTCTGTCTCGAGTGTATGCTTCCCCCTGCATCCCTTCCTTGTCTTCAAATGGCACTACTGCTGACTCCACTCATGAGAAGGCCAGATGCCTCAATTCTGTGTTTGCTTCAAAATCTTGTGTCCCAAACCCTCACTCTTAGTACCCATCCTTCCCTGTCGGACCAAACGGCATCAACACATGTATCCCAAAATCCTTCTCTGCTGCTCTTTCACATCCTCTCTGCTTTTTCACCCTGTCATTTGCCCAAGGTTATCTTTCATTTGCTTGGTAGTCGAGCAACATCACTGCATTACATAAAAAGGTGCAAAAACCAATCCCATTAAATATAGACTTATCAACTTGCAATCATTCGCAAGGCCATGGAATCCATAATTGCAGTCAACATAAAATCATTCCTTTTCTCCAACAGCATTCCTTTTCTTCATCTCAGATCACAAACTTTATTTGGTTTCAGACAAGGTAATTCTACCTTGGACATGCTGCTTCGACTCTCCCAACAATGGATGGAGGCCCTCAATATCAGACATGAAATCAGGGCCATTTGGACATATCTCAAGCTTCCGATACAGTCTGGCATCCTGCCTGGCTCTCAAAACTGTCTGCCTATGGAATCCAAGGCCAACTCACCTCTTTGGTTGCTGACTTCCTCCACTATTATTGATTAATGTGTGACACTCAATGGAATCCTTTCATCTCCTCTCCCTGTCAAGGCTGGAATACCCCAAGGCAGTGTTCTTGGCCCAATCCTATTCCTAATCTTCATCAACGATCTTACTGACTCTGGAAAAACTTATTTATCTCTTTGCTGATGACTACACCCTCTGTCTGCCATGGCATCCCCCATCCTTCAGATAGACAGGCAGCAGCCTCTTCCCACTCTTCAGATCTTGACAAAATCCCAAACTGGTCAAACACTTGGAATGTTGCTTTTAATCCTGACAAATCTCACACACTCTCTGTCACCAAAAAGACTCCGATCTACTTTCTCAACAATCCACTTGAAGAAGTTCTGTCACTCAAGCATTTGGGTCTCACTATCTGCCATGAACTTTCCTGGGAAAGCCACATTTCCAAGCTGGCCTCCATAGCCAGTCAACGACTGGGCATCCCCCGTCACACAAAGTCCTTCCTTGGCACACTTGAGCTCCTAACCTCACACAAAGCTTTCATCTGCAGCTCGATGGAGTACTGCTCTCCCCTCTGGGTTGGTGTTCTTGCCTCACACCTTGCTCAGCTTCATGTTGTGGAAACCAAGGCTTTCCGGATCATTGGTATCTCCTGCAATGAAGCTGAGTCTTTGGATTTTTCACTCTGTCACTGTAGGCAGGTCGGTGGTCTTTCTCTCTTCTACCGACTCATCTCCGGCCTTACCCCCTGCTCTGTCCCTCCCATATTTCTGCAGGATGCTCAAGGTCTGCCAGCAACCCTCTTCTGTTGAAACTGCCAAAATCCAGAATCAATGCTCACCTTCACTCTTTCATTCCTCTTTTTTTCCCACCTCTGAAACGACCTTTCACATTCTGTTCAATCCCAATTTTCCCCCAAGGTCTTTAAAACAGCTATTCACCACCATCTATTATGGTTCCCCATCCAAAACCTGATCTTTTCTACCAATTAACCCACCTCCTTCAAATTCCCTGTTTTCCTTTCTGAAAGTCCCTGAAGTGTCCATCTTGTTTACCCCATGTACCCTGCTCCATCCCTCTCCCTTAAACAGATGTCATTATGTATCTGTCCCTCCTGTTGTTGTGCTTCCCTCTCCTGCCCCTCTTGTCTCCTTCTCCTCTTGTTATATGTTCTGTGTATTAGCTCGTGTACGAACCTCAACAATGTCAATGTATACAAAAAAAAAGTTGAAAATGTTTTTTGTTTTTTTTATTAATGGGGGTGGGGAGGGGTGTGGTGTGCCATACGAGCTGGCGTCTTTGAATATATTTTTCAATCTAGTTTAGACGGAAGACCTGCGAGGAAGGGGTTCCAGTATAAGAAATTTTAAATATAACAACCAGTTCATTGAACATATCTGTTGGCATGAGCATGTTGGAGTTATCTTACTTGGTTGGAGTTGACGTGACGATGTGAATGCAAAGTTTCAAAAACGTGATGCTACATACCTGAGGCATCTGGTTGTTAAACAGTTATTGCCATTGGGATAGTGGCTTGGTATGGATAATACTCTTTTCTTCACTCCCAGTGGAACAGACCCAGGTTGAAATACAATAGCTTTGAACACTATTTGAATAATAAGGTCATCGCAATTTGTAGTCTTGGGTGAAATTAGCTGAACGTGAAGTTTGCTCATTTCACATGAACAAAACTGCAGTTTTCTAATTTTTGTCAATTGGGAATTTATGCACATTATGCCCCCTTTAATTATCTGTATCCGCAGACATGAACAACACAACATTTCTGCATCATTTGCAAATCAAATTGATAATGGTAAATCAAGGAAAGTACAGCGATGAATATAATGAACAATAACACAAGATCCGCTAATCTCGACAGCTCACATGTAGTTAACGGTCTGTTCACACTGGAGTGACTTAGTCAAGTCACATCACCACTGCCAGGGGAGGGAAATCTGACGAACTGTGCCAGAGGTTGCCTGGCAGTGATTTTAATAACTGGGTCTAGAGACCTTCCATATTTGTGCTCTGTCTCTTAATTTCAAATCCGTAAATGGTTTCGTCACACGTATACCTGTTGATTTCTATAAATAATTTCTTTTGTTTTGAAATACCTGCTTCACTAAAAGGGGGCAATGTTTTTAGTTGAGTCATTGGTGATTTTATGATAGATCGGCCATGGCTGTCTAAATAATAGAGTAAATGATGTGCACTTTTGTACTGTTACGGATCTGGAAACCATGTGCGTAAAACATACAGGTGTCCCAAAAGTCAGTTATCCCATTAAGTACATGTGAGACAGGTCCCTTCCTTTTGTCTAGTGGGAGAATAAAAGGCACGCGTTGCGATTTCTTTTAGTTAGGTTATTAAATTTTCCCACAAACAAACCAACAACCTGCTACTGAACAAGCGCTTCACTCACCTAACCGGCAACTCACTGTCCGAGGCAGAATCTCTGGCAGTTCCTTCTTGGTTTCCACAAACTTTGTAACTTCTTTTTGACGAGTATGGGCACGCGTGGAGTGGGGGCGGAGTTTTCCCAGCCTGGCCGAAACCCCGCCCAGAAAGGGCGGATCCATGGGAGCCCCGTTCAATCAGGGCAGACAGTGACGTCTGTTCCACCGAGCCCCCGCCCCGTTCAGGGAGGTCCATAAAAGTTACGATGCCATCTTCAGTGAAGAGTTCTTTGGAAGGTTTGAGTGCTGAGAGAGTTCGTTGGTTCTGAAGGAGTTTGTTGGTTCTGAAAGAGTTCTTTGGTCCTTGCTGAGACGTTTGAGTTCTGAGAGGGTTCGTTGGTTGTTGCTGAGAGAGTTCTGCATGGGGCGTTCGTTGGAGCTTTGCTGGGTCTTGTCCGTGACCCTGATTCCCGCCCTGGGACTCCGACCACTCAACTCGAGTTCCTCCGCGGGCACGAGCCCCACTTATGTGACCGTGGTCCGAGCTACACGACTATTGGTGGGTGCCGCACCGCAGAGCACTCCCTCCATTCAACGTGCAGGTACCCACATTAACTGCGACCCCCAGCTCGTCTCTCCCTCTCTGGCTGCGAGGATCTTTCAATAAACCATCTGAGTGTGCGTCTGATGTGTGTGGGCCCGTCTTGTAAGTAGAAACTGTTTAAGTGCTTGAATCCTTGTAAATCCTGCTTGAATATCCACGATAAGTCTTGCCCTGTGTCTTTCTTTATTGTAAATAAATTACCATTATTAGAAATGTTCCCAGTTCGTTTCCGTCCTTTCTTCCGTCCAGCATGGTTCAGATCTGAGATTTAGCCGGGTTTTTATACCCGATAATCCGTTCATCCCAGCCGGCACGGCTTTGGCAGTTTCCGCTCAGCCGCACCCGAACCGGAGTTGGTAGTCGGTAGTTGGAACTCTACCACAGTCGGTCGAGTGACCCGGTTCGAGCAAGACGTGCCGAGGGCGTGGTTTCCCCAGTAGTCGAAATCGTGTAGTTAATTAGGTAAATTGGTTCTCGACAAAAAGACCCTACGCTACGCGGTTGAAATATTGGTGACCACGGTCGGTTCCGCGACCTGCCGGCTCGCGGAATTATCTGGAGTGATGGCCTACAATTCCTGGGAGTCTGGTGGAGACGACATAGCTTTCCCCACCCAGTGGTCGTTCTCGCCACCGGTCCCCGGCCCACAACAGTTTTCACCAATTTTGTTTTGTAATAGTTTTGGCCTTCACCACACAGTTTTCCATTTTGGATTGGGGAATTTGCGGGGGGGGGGGGTCAGGTGGGTTGGGATGTCTGCATGCTATTATGCCAAATACTTCACTATTCCTCAAATAATTGTGATCTAAACTCTGACGGAGTCATTCCAAACTCTTTAACAAAAATGGTATGTGCTACTTCCTTGCTTAATACTCAGCTTTCAAAAGGATAGAGCACGGACAAACAATGCTGGGAAGGCAATGGCAAACCACCCAGGATAACCCTTGCCAACAAACTGCTCCCGCAGTAGCAACGCTCTGCAAAGAGTACGGTAAATCAAAAAATAAAATTCAGGCTTTAATAAAATCTCTTTTCTTGATTTTGAAAACTGCCAAAGTTGGTTTGTAACCTACCCATTTAGTTCTGACTTGTATCAGGTTTTATTTTAACTTGTACTTGTTCTCCCACTCATCGGTCCCTCATTTGCAATAGCACAAAGAAGAAAAAAGAAAAACGCACCCGGGTGAGTTTTCATTCTCTCTTTCCTCAAATCAAAGCTTGGATTTTATTTTCACTCATCAATAGTGTACTTGCAATCACCATTCTTCCTAACCCTGCAAATTCCTGTTATCCCTATGCAGCATTTATGGTGACAAGTCATCATACAATGTTTGTTCATTGAATGTTTGTTTCTTTTAGTTCTAAATGTCTTTCTGTGATGTTCCAAATCCTTATGCACATCAGTTTTCCAAGGTATTATATATATATATATATATATATATATATATATATATATATATATATATATATATATATATATATATATATATATATATATATATATATATATTTTAACAGTTTATGCTTTATTGTCTTGGCTGTTATTGCCAAATGGTTGATAATTGTTTAAATTATATGATTCACCTGATATAATTTCGATAAAAACACATTTCTCAATTATCTTCAATTTTCTGACCTGGGTTATCGGTGAAGGTTCTGAAAACAACATTGCTAAAAGCCTTGGCGATGAGCCCAGACAGCATCAATGCACATGTTCTCAATTCTGCTGTGCTGTCCTTGCTTCTCCTCTGTCTGCTCTCGTCAGCCATCCATTCACCTTTGGTCACCTACCTCTGCTTGGAAGACAACAAACATCAATCCTATATACAAGAAGGGTGTAAAAATGGATTCCTTCATCTACAGCTGATAAGTTTGCCTACTCAACAGTAAGTGAGGTCATGGATTAATCATTGCAGCTGACATCGTCTTTTCTCCTCTGAAACAGCCTTATGTCTCATCATCAGTTTGAATTCAATCCAAAATGAATCAAATGGAAGACCAAATACTGCATTTGGAGTCACCAGATGGAACCCAGAAAAGAAAAGAGCAAAGATGGAGTCATCAGGAGGGACCTGGATAGGATTTGGGTTTCAGCCGCTACTCCACAACCCTCGCACTCATCCAGGCGCAGCCAAGTGAGCCGAACAGAAAATTTTCTGCAAGACTTCACTTCTCGACAGATAGATAAAGAAAGAGAGAAATATAGAACAAAAGAGATGAAATAAAACAAGTCACTCAACTTTGGACATTCTGCTGTTTTCATCTAAACAATGCATGTAGGCCGTGAACCCGAAGCATTGGGTCATGGTTGTCTCCAGAGTCATATCTCGAGCATTTGACATTGTCTGGATTCCACAATCAACCACTGGACGAGGTTCAGTCTCTTAACCTTCTTGAACTCACCATCAGTCATGAGCTTTCCTCCAAGGCCATGAGGACAGACTCTCCATCCTGCCGCAGAAAGTTCTTCCTTGCAATTTCTCAACTTCACTTGATCGAAGTGTCCTTTAGCTATAGATTCATGAAATACTACTGTCTTCTATGAGCTTGTGCCCCTGCTTCTCAGATCTTTATTGGATGTGATAACATCAAAAGCTCGAAATATCATAGCTATTATCCACAAAAAAGCTGAGCCCAGGCAATAATAGTAGTATTCCTTTCCTATAGTAATTTTCTGCATACTACTGTAGTTTGACCCATTACCAACTATAGTATACGAGAGTACAACTCTCGTGTACTATAGTTTTAACTATTGCATTTTTGCCTGGGGAAGCACAAGTTCTGTTGCTCTCACATCCTCAAGGATGTACACATTATTCCAAAACCCCCTCATTAAACTGTCAATATTCAGAGTTACTGCTCACTTCTACTCCATTGTGCCTCCTTCTCCCAATTGTATAATCACATTCTCGAAGCAGTGAAATCCCACTCTTTCATCGAGAGCTTCAATGTGGCAGTGCACCACCATTTTACAATAGGTCATCCTCAATTTCTACCCTCGATCTTTTTTGCGTTCATTAACCCCTTTTCTTCCGATTCAAACTTTCGTACTCGCAGCTTACGAGGTTCCTCCCCTCACATCCTCCATTCCTTCATTATTCATTCTCTTTCTTGATCGGTCTCCCTGCTGTCACCGTCTACACAGACTTTCTTTTCTTAGTATCATTACCCTCCTGCTCTTCCATGACCTTAGACTTTGCATAGAAAAACCTTTTTTCCTTCCTTATATATTTTTCTGCACTTATTCATCAAAAAATTTGGAAGACCAGATTATACTTTGAACATGCTTCCAAATTCCAATACCCTTGTTTAAAACTGGCCTATTTTGAAGACCATTGTCTTTCAATTGCTCGTAGCAACATTACTGACAAATGGGCCTACAATCAAGTTCAAGATCATGTTGTTATTGAACACTGTAATTAAAGTAATATTGCTGATGTCAATGAGCTTTGTCGAGCTTTGGCAATTCATGTTTTCTTGTAATACAACAATTAGTTTAACAATTCAGTCCTGTTTACTGACAAATTATCAGCCCACAGTGTTATCTCTCAAAATGATGCTAACTCTCTGGGGCTATCTATTTCACATCACAGATAGGTGGGTGGTCTCTCAGTCTTCTACTGCCTCCTTTCTGTTCTTGCACCCTCTCCTCTGCCCTTTCTGTGCTTTGACCTACACCCCTAGGTTTCCGCAGGCCACACACCATCTGCCAGTAACCCCCTTTTGATGAAACTCCCAAAATCCAGACTTATTCCTCACCTCCACTCAATCGTTCCTTTCTTTCCTGCCTGTGGAACAAACTTTGATCGTCCCTTCATTCTCATTCCTCCCTCCAGAGATTTAAGACAGTTGTTCACCACCATATCAGGTCATCCCTCATCCACGTCCATGCTCTTTTCTACCCCTATTAACCCACCCAAAGCCAGCTCACCTCTTTCCAGGTAACCTGGTTTTCCTTCCACTCTTTGGTTGAGAGTTTGCGGCTGTATCTATTTTGTTCAATCACAATGTCCTCCCCTTGGTCTCACTCTTCCCCATGTCCCTTATCCCTCCAAATCTCCCTCTATTTTGCTCATCAACCCTGCTGTTGGTGTGTCCCCTTAAACCCTCTTTCTACTGTTTTTTTCATTCAATTTATCAGTTAAATCCTCATCCGTGTTATAGCTCCTCCATGAGCCTCACCTCTGTATACAAAAAACAAACAAACAGTGTGGCGTCTTCCTCAGGGAAGTCTTCCTGGTACATCTGACTCATAAATATAGCTGGTGCAAGCTGTGTGTATTTTCACATTGTTGAGGTGTCCTTTGTCAAAGAGTTGTTAACCATTACTTTGTCAGCAATAATGCACACCATCATCGTTCCAATTGCTGATGTGCATTAAATAAATCACCAGGCCTGCCATATTCAGAGGAGGCCACAATATTCAAAGTCTACTCACTGGTAGCGATGGTTAAGGGTTTGGGTTGCACAGGACCATCCACATTTATTTGGGCCTTGCACCGGTCCACAATGTCGGGTGTCTGCAGTACAGGCAGCTGTAAACTATCAGCCCTGTTGGCGAGCTGAGAAAGTTCTCAAACCCTTTCTTTATGCACAGGCACACCAATTTCTCTCAGGTACTTTTCCAAGTATTCTTGACTCCTTTTATAAGCTTTGTGAGCCATTTTACTCAACAGTCCTTATCTCGTATCCACAATATATTTAAACATGCCTCGGTGACCACTTTTTCTTGGGGTTTCTGCACATGTGTTAACAGATGTAACAAATCTTTCTGCGGTAGATTGCATCGTTTCAAAAGTCCTGTATTGCCCAATGGGCAAATTACACTAAAATGGGTGTTGTTTACAGTGGAATAATATGTTGTCCGACAGTGGTGACAATAGAAAACCACTCTTAAGGGTGGGTGTGGTTAATGGTCAATTATTATGCACAGTCCAACAACCATTGTTGCCAGATGAACAATGATTAAAATCGTATAAATACAATAATTACCGCAAGCATGATGGAACGTGCACATGGTGCAGGAACTTTCTTCCATCCGTGAAAATGGCATGCACGCATGCAGCCAAGCACTGTTTGTGTTTGACTTGTCTTCATTGAAGTTCAACAGGCATCAAAAAAAAAGTTGGTGAGTAAAAACTGAAAATACATTAAAGTATAGTGCAGAAACAAGTAACAAAAAACATTTTAAACAAGTGGTGCCAGGCACAACAAATCCCGCCCATTTAAGGCATAAAGTTATTTTGGGGATCATATTTAAATTTGATACATCTTTAACCTGAATGTTGATTATAAGGAATATTTTAGTCTTAGTTTGAAGTCAATTAAACAATTTTTGATGAAGTTATGACCGTAAAATGATTTTGACCTTTTCGTGACCTGACCTTGACCTTTGACCTAATTGGACCCAAAAGTTAATGGGGTCGTCCGAGGTTCATTACCCACCTGTGGATACAATTTGACAGTGTTTGAGCCAGCTGTTTTCCCGTAAAGTTGTATTTTTGTAACCATGTTTTAATTTTAATGGAAAATTTGTAATTTTGACCGATGACCATGACCCCCAAAACTTCGGACACTACCGATCTTCACAAATATGAATTTTTATCCCCCGCCGCGTGGTTGAAGGGGGATATTGTTGTCACCCGGGTCGTCCGTCCGGCTGTCCGTCCGTCCGTCCGGCTGGCTGGGCGTCAACATTTATCGCTGTGAGTGCGATAACTCATAAACTGTTCGCCCTATCGATTTGAAATTTCGGTCACACATGTACCACCTGAAAAGGAAGAACCCTATTGATTTTGGGTGTGGCCGGATCCAAGATGGCCGACTGGGGCGGCCATCTTGAAAAAAATGTTTTTTGTAATGGAAAACCGCTTATCTGATTTCAATTATTTTTGGTTACTACGTTCCTCACCCCTGGGGAACTTTTTCGAGATGATGACCAAATGGTGTCTTGTTTCCAATTCACCTCCCTCATTATCTGGAATATGTATGACCTTTTTCATTCAATGGTGGCGGATTCCCGATCTCTGATGCTATATTTCACTATAGGAATGGGTAGGATAAGTGACAAATAGAATAAGGTTCACTATAAGCTTAGTTTGAAGTAAATCAGATCATTTTTGACGAAGTTATGAGCGAAAAACGATTTTGATCTTTTCATGACCTTGACCTTGACCTTTGATCCAATTGGACCCAAAAGTTAATGGGGTTGTCCAAGGTTCATTGCTAACCTGTGGATTAAATTTGATAGTGTTTGCTAAAGCCGTTTTGCCGTAAAGTTGCTAACAGACAGACAGACAGACAGACAGACAAACAAACCGGACAATTACAATATCCCGCTCCCTCCCTCCGGGGGGCGGGATGACAAGAGAGTTCACGGAACACCTTACCCCACAGTCTTGAGAAAAGGGATTTGGGAAGTGTCTCTTAAACTCTTGCCTTGCATTTCCAAGCACAATCGATATTTCCTACGAGCTGCGATTTTGTCTGAATCTCAATCTTTCCTAATGCTGAGACAGCGAGCGTCAAATTTGATTGGTCGAGATGGCATCAATTGGCGTAATATTTTGTCCAAGTACTGATAAACTGGAGGTTTTTGAAGTGCCAAGAAGGCGATTTGTGTTTTGCAGTGTTCAAGCAAATAATTCAACTGAAATTAAATAAGTTTTTAAAGGGTGTAGAAAAGAAAAACCTGTTTAGGAACTTTACCGCTGTTGATGTACCATCTTTTACAGCACCTTATTTAACATGTTAAATTAGTTCTTCATGCCTGTTTCTGTCCTTTATAATGATTTTCAGTTTTGTTTGACTGCCAGGCAGACAGAATAAAATAGTTATTTCAATCCTCTCTGTGCGTGTGGGGTTGGGACAAATTCAGAGCCAAAGTACTGTTGCAGCTGTTGTTTGTGCGTCCTGTTGTGACTTCCTGTGCCGTTTTTTGAGCGCTGTAATCGCATTCTTACACTTCAGTTTTATTCCCGCCAAACTGTTTGCTCCTGAAGAACGAAGAAACTGATCGGCTCTGTTATCGTCATTTTCTCTTTAATACCCGACCTTGGGATAAAGGAAAGCTGAATCTCAATGTATTATTGAACTTCTTTCAGTAACTCAAGTCAAATTATTCTTGTGTGTGTACATATCATAGTAGGTTTTATGTAAAGCAATGGACTGTACATTGAGTAACAGCATGGACTGAACGGCTATATTTTCCTTTTCAGTTTTTACGTCAATTAAAAGACACGCTTTTGAAACCAAGATGAGTCTCGTGACCTCCGAGGATCACAGACCGTGTGATAACCACCACAACTGTTCAAAGGCAAACTTGTCTTCTTATATTTGTTTTAAATAAGTTAGGGTTACGGACATAAACTGATTTGATCATAAACATAAATAAATAAACTGATCAGACAGACAGACAGACAGACAGACATGAAGTAATTGCTTAACCCCGCTTTTCGCTTCGCATTTGCAGGGTGAAAATGTGCTATGCATGCACGGACAGATGCACAGCCGGACAGACAACCGTAAAACATAGTGCTTCCAGCTCCTTCGGATGTGGAGGCATAAACACTGTAAATTAGATTTTTTTTGGTTACAAAAGGAGGGGAATATGCAATCCATTTAAAAAGAAATGCTCGTATATCTGAAACCAGATTCTTAAAGAGCAGGTTTTGGGTCGCTGATGACTTCGTGTGATTCGAAGGTTGTCATCACATTAATAATCATTGGGCAATTATTTTCTTACATTTGAAAATCAAAATATGCTAAAATTAACTTTTAAGTCAAAACTTTTGTCGGTGATCGAAAAACAGACCGGAATTTACCGAAGATGCTATGACGTCACGTTCTCCGAAAACTTCGTTAACATTCGGAAACAGGGTGTGAACAATGGCGAGATGCGAATCAGAGAGTGATTTCAGCGGCGATGAAATTGAGTGTTTTCATTCCGATATTGCCGAGGACGAGTCGGAGCATGATGGGAATTTGTACTATCGAGTTTCTGGCCCTGAGCCATATAAATTTGAGCCACTTGCAAGTGCCAGAGAACAGCCTATTTCGTGTACAAGTGGCAGGACTGACTGCCCGGCAGTTCACACTGATAGACTCTACCAGACAGATTGGTTTGTAGATTTTCATTTTCTTGTTCGATGCATAAAATAATGTAAAGTTTGATTCATCTGTGACTTGATATAATAATTTTTAACCCTCTCGTCACTCGAGAGTCAGAAATAGAATGAATCAATAATGGACCCAAATGTATAATACACCGTAGCCTTGGTGTTGAAGTCTTTCTTGCAGCTGAGCTTGACCCCAGCGAAAGTGAACAGTGAGAACAAACCCCAACTTTCAAGAGACTGGTGTGGCATATAAATACCAAAACATGTTTTGCCTCATTGGGAAATATTCTACCAAATTTAGAAAAAAAGTGAAAAATTGATTAAGTTTTTACAATTGAAATTAAATAGCCCAATTTGCTGATGCTGTTAAAAAAAGTAATTTAATCAACAATAAGTTGATTTGTTGAGAAATTTTTTCATGCTTGTGTTTTACAGAAAGTTTATTTATGTGTTTTTCCATGTACTCTTAAAGAATACATTTCAAGGTTTTTCTCACTTAAACGCAACAATTGATTCTGTGACAGAGCAGTATCTGGAGAACTTGTCAACCAACAACTCGTATTCACAGAGTGTTTATGTGTTTATGTGATATCAGATGTGTTTATGCCTTCGTAATCCTCGGCTGTGAAATGGTCACCACAAATGACAAGTCTATCCAAAGGGTCCTCTTTACTAGTTTTCTTTGGGGGAAAATTCGCCCGTTTTGTTTGTACAAATCTTATCCACTGCCGGCGAATGTTTGATTCCTTCGAGAATCGATGGGAGTGATTACCCGTTTTCCAGCTATTTTCGCAAAACATGACGACACACATACGAGGCATGATGTACAAATATCCAAATAACTTTGTTCTACAATAATTCAAAATAAAAAAGGATAACATAGACAGTTGCAAGCTCAAAAAAAGCGAAATAATGGCCCGCTGAACTGGACACTTCTTCAATGAGCGAGTGACCATCCGCTTTGTTTTGGAGAACGTGACGTCACCATCCATATATGGCACGCGGCTGTTTTTTTCAACAGCCTTGAGAAATAACTTCGGAGTTAAATTTCATCAATTTTCCCAATAGTTAGGCAACAATAATAGTTTGCATGAAACTATTTAATGCACATATAATCATATTGATATTTTTTCCGAACATGTTTGGTGACCCGCAACCTGCTCTTTAAACTTTGGACCAATTTTATTGTTTTCATTTGTCGCATGACAGAAGAATGTCTGTGTTCTTCCATGAGCAAATGAGCCTTGTTTAAAAAAACATGTATAAAATTAAAATCAGATCTGCCAAAAATCAAACTCAATTTCAGGGTGTATTAAAAAAGAACACAGATATTTGAAAATAGCGAAAACCACGAAAGCACAACGAATTGTGGATTTTTTTTTTTTTGAGAACTTGGGCAGAGGTCTGATGTTTTGACTTTGTGGGATGAAGTATGGCACACTTCCAAACCTTATACTTCTCAAACAGGAAGGCAAAGGTGGTGGGGAGGTGGGTGTGGGAGGGTGAGGGATAGGAGAAACATAGGGAGGAGAAAAAGAGACACGTTGGGGGAGGGAATGACTGAAGGGTACAGGTGGATTTGGTGGACACGTTTTTTTTCAAAACAATTTTTAGTTTATTTATTTTTTTAAAGGCTGTTTGAACGACGAACCTGTTTCATCATCACCTTTTGAAAAATAAAACCTCAGTTTTCACCTCTGCGAGCTTCAGTATCTCCAGCAGAGACCTTCATCCCCACAGAGCAATCCTGCAAACCAACTTGCATTTCACAGATGAGCCCCACATGCTTTGTAAAGAGCATGAGAGACACATACATGAATCGCATCATACACACATGAATCACCTTAAACCTGTTTACATGCTGTGTATGAAGTGTGCAAAACCCAAACATAAATCACATACATGCCAGCATTTTTCATCTGTATCTTCTGTTGTGCACTGTGTAGACAGTGCGGGGATGCTCCTCATCCAAACTACCTGTCTGATTATCGAAACAGTTGTAAGATATAGTTTTATAAAATCAATTGTGTGATCTGTGATTTTAGGTTGCCCGAGTTTAGTATGTTAAACTTCCACTGTTTACTTTCTGTGCTTTTTCAAATTTGAATCCACAATTCTTGTTTTCCCTCCAGAGTGAATCAATTCATACTGGTGGAGTCGTACCCACCCTGTGGGCGATCTTTTTCCAAGCATGCAACACGTTCTTCTGATGTATACCGTTATTAGGGCAGTGTATAGGCAACTGACAACTCTGTGTTGGCAAAAAAACCCAGTTTATGTGCATGAAGCAAAAACATACCGACTGCTGATAATTCAAAACACCTCATTATACAGGGGAACGTGGGGACAGGAACACTGTACTGTAAATGGTGGAGACTTGTAATACCCTCCCCCACCTGGAGGCGGTGTGACATGATCCACATTTATATCGAGAATTTGCATCCCCCCAACCCTGCTTCTCTCCCCAAGACCACGGACAAAGATAAAAACATTCCAGTACTGTGTATTAATTGGGATAATGCTGATCCTCCAGCAAGTCTTGACGTAATCAGCCCAGAACCGGAGAAGGAGTAGTGCAACAAAGAAGCACACAAACACCGGTCCGTGAATTATGGAAACAATACGACCTCACCCAAGTGGTTTGTGACTTGTGATTGCTGATCGTGCTGAGTACCCCAGTACATTATACAATCGTGCTCCTGGAGTCTTGTGCAAAGCCTTCTTCCTGTATCTAACATTTACTCTGTTCAGAATCTTACCAGTGTGTTCAGATGAGGAGGGTTGTGGTCGTGGGAGTTACATGAATACCAATGAATGCATGAATGAAATGGGAACTGACGAGGTGGAGCTGAGAGTGATGTAAGAGAGTAAGGGCAGCAGGAGACGCCATTAAAAACGGTTGAGCTCAACATCCTTCATGTGGGCTGACTTTGCTGCACAACATATTGGCGACGAGGATGGCTCACCTTGCTCTTACACCACCTGCTGCATTCTTACCAAGTCCAGGTGGTCCTTCGCTACCTTTTACCTCATGGATGTGCATGGTCGAGAACTTCATGCTGGCGGTAAATGACCGCACTTTCTGATGCGAGGAAGTGCGCATTGCTTATATGCTGCCTGGGAACTGAAGGGCAACGTTTATTCTACACCCTTCCAGTTGATGGGGACACGTACTCTGCTGCTGTTGGTGCATTAACAGCCTTTTTCATGCAAAAGGTGAACGTTTGAATGAATGATATAAGATTTGTCAATCAATTTCTTTTTTGAATGATATAAGATTTGTCAACGAGCACAGAGGCCGCGTGAATCAACTGCTCAGTTTGTTGCTGCTTTACGTGAGGTTGCGGTTAATTGCGAGTTTTTAGTGACCTCTGATGAAATTATACGAGATCAGCTCATGGAAAAAAAAAACCCCTTACAGCTCATATACGTGAACAGTTGCTTTTGGAAACGGAGCTTACACTGCAGAAAGCCTTTGTAATGGCGGGACAAATCGAATCAGCCATGGCGGAAGCAAAATCAATGACATGCGGCCCGTCAATGTCCTTTCAGGATGTAAATACAATACCAGCATGTAACAATGCAAGGCAATACAGACGTGACTCCATCCACAGGGACACATCAAATGAACCTGCAAACCCAAATTTTTCACAAGCTCATCAGGTACGCCAAGAGAGTACTTGTTATCGTTGTGGATCTGCAATGCATTTCGCCAATTACCCCATATGCCATGCAAAAGATGTAAATGGCGGGCAGTGTGGCAAAAGTGGACATTTTGCTAAAGTATGTCACAGTAAAGACCACAAATACCAAGTGCAGGAAGTGACTGTGCCAGATGTGACTATTTGAAGCATAAACACACAAGCTTCTGAACAAATTAGAGGGAACCTATTTTGTGATGTTCATCTTTGCACATCTGCTGAATAGGCATGCTCAGCTAAATTGCTGGTGGACACAGGTTAAATTGTTTCCATACTTCCAGAGTCTACCTACCTACCTGGAGCATTTCAAGAATGCACTTCTTACAGAACCAAAATTACACTTGGTGACTTACTTTGAAAAAACTGATCACTGTAGTTGGTTGTGTTCACATACAGGTGCGACACATCCATGTTTCTGTGCCTGCTGATTTCTTCATTGTGCCTTCTGGAACCACTCTACTCAGCATGGACTTCTTCACCGCTCTTGGACTGAATATCGTTACTCCTGCATCAGTGATAAGTACCTCTGTGCATCAAACATCGGCTTGGCGGACATCTAATCCTCTAAAAAAAATAAATGAACGTTAAGGCCCAGTCACACCTTGACGTTTTAGCCAGCGATGGCAACGTATTAAAATGTATGTAAAACGCTGGCTTACGTTGAACTTTTGATGTTTTTTTTTAAAGATTCGGACGTATTCATAGTGACTTGGTCTTATGTATAACGCATTAGTAACGGACACAGAACGTTTCGTTGTGTTATAGATAACTTATACCAACGAATGCTGAACCTGTTGTTGGCCTACACAACCGATGCCCAACGATAGTCTAACTTAGGCATAGCGCGTTGCACGCATCGCCGATGATGTCATGACATAGCCTATTAAAAGGCTGACGCACAACAATTCGAATCATAACTGCCGTAGAAATGGAAGTGTCAACATCGCAGTCGCACCTTGGCGATCTCGTCAGCGTATGCCGACCTAAGAAAAATGTGTCTAAAACGTTGGGGCACGTCAAATACGGTATGAGTAAGTTTGGTATACGTGAGTACAACGCTAAAGTACACTATCATACGTCGTAGTAAGTAGAGTACGTCAAGAAATTTTAAACATGTTCAAAATTTTACGACGTACTTGGCGTATGACACACGTTCCGCATGCGATGGGGATAAGTTGTACACACGATATGCGGACGCTTACACACGTCCACAAAGGCTACTTATAAGCTACTCATAAGGCGAAACACGTCGCGGTAATGTCTTTTTTACGCGAAACTTATTTCTAACTTATGTTTGACGTGCTTTGAACCAATTCTTTACGTAGTCCCAACACACATCGACGTATGTAGACGTATTCCAATGATGTCTTCCAGTCGACAAAAAAAAATAAATGAACGTGTTTCTAGGTTACAACTGCCATATAAAGACGTGTTCCCAGCGGTTTTGGGAATTGGTATATAAAAATGCTGCTCATAAAAGGGGAACCCAACAGTGTTTTCGATTCCTTTTTGAGTCGATGTCCATGTCAACAGTAACAGTATCAGTATCAGTATTGGTATTAGTAGTAGTTTGTTCATGTTGGCAGTAGTAGGTGAGTGTGAGGGGGAGGGTGTGGGTTATGATGGATCGTCCTTGCGTTTAACGATTTAACGATTTAAATGATAAACTCAACGATTTAAATGGCTGCATCTCCACTATTGAAAGTAGACGCTTGCGCTCAACAATTGGATTTTTTTACACTCAACGACTTTTAAACGGTACCACTCATCTATTTTCATTGTTTACAATGAACCATTTAAATTGCTGTCACTCGCCTTTGTTTTTTGACGCTGGGGTTTGGAAATTTGAAGTGTTTCTTCTGAACGTGTTAAAACGCTCAAACTCGACTATTTTAAATAGACGCTGCCGATGGACAATTGGAATCATAGCCAAGCTAGACATCGAAGTGTGAACATCCTCGTCATGCCGAAGAAAAGTTTGAAGAATGCTGCAAATAAGTGTCCTGGCCGTGGCCGTGGCCCTGGACGCTGACGCAAGGACGATCCATTATACCGACGTCTTTCAGCCTATGAGTAACTTAAAAGTAACGTCTGTCGACGTGTGGCAACGATCGCGTAACGTGCCAACAACACGTTAATCATAGGTTAGAAATAAGTTTCGAGTACGCTAAACATTACCTCGGCGTGTCTCAACTTATGATTAACTTACAAGTAGCATGTGTTGACGTCTGTCAACGATCGCAGACCGTGCATACAACTTGTGGCCAGCGTAGCGGAACGTGTGAGTCATACGCCGGCATACGTCGTGAAATTTCAAGCATGAAAAAATTTGAGGACAACCAAAAATTACAACGTTTAAAACCAATGTACAATGACGTATGGCAGTGTTTTTCAGCGTGCTCTCAATGTTATCAAAACTTACCCATAACGTATTCAACGTGTGCCAGCGTTTTAGAAAAAAAAATCAAAAATCGGCATACGTTGGCTAAAACGTCAAGGTGTGACCGGGCCTTAACACCTCGGCGTACTACGACATATGCCAGCGTACTGCGACGTTTGCCAGCGTACTGCGATGTATGCCAGCGTACTGCGATGTATGCCAGCGTACTGCGACGTATGCCAGCGTACTGCGACGTATGCCAGCATACTGCGACGTATGCCAGCATGCTCTTCACGTATACAAACTTACCCATGACGTATTCGAAGTGTGCCAGCATTTTAGCCAAATTTTGCATACGTCAGGCATACGCTGGCTAAATCGTCAAGGTGTGACAGGGCCTTTAAAGTGGGACCTCTTGATAATGGCCAAATGGACTGTTGCTCTGCCATTGCCTTAATTAATTACTTCAGGAAATGGTCAGAAGTAACTTTTACATCCCAAGTCACATCTGCTGCAGTTATCAAGTTCCTGACTGCAGTATTCAGTCGTGATGGAAATATGTGGGAACTTATCTCTGACAATGGATCTCAGTTTGTTTCAAATGAGTTTGAAACATTCCTGCAGGAAAGAAACATCAAACACTGCCGGAGTTCTATCTATTACGCACAAGCCAACGGGAAGGTAGAACACTTCAACAGAGTGTTTAAGGACTGTTTACATACTGCAAATCTCGAGGGGAAGCCCTGTAAATCATTCATACCTGACTTCATGCAAAGGTATCGAACTACAAGACATGCAACAACTCATCAGACCCCTACTGAACTCCTACATGGACGTACATTGCACACCAAGTAGCACATTGGGGATCGTCAAATCGGCGTACCTGCTGCAATACTCGAGGATGTGAGCCGCTGTGTTCAACAGAAACAAGAGAAGTCTAAACGATACACAGACAAGCGTCCGTGAGCAAAACCTTTCACCTTCCAATGTCGTTCTTTCGTGCGAGTTCGGAAACCTGGACTTCACCAGAAAGGACAAAACAAGTTTACCCAACGCCTCAAGATCAGTGAACAGAGAGGTCCTGCTACCTTCAGACTCTCTGATGGGAAAGTGTGGAATGCAATTCATCCAGCACCTGAAATTTAGATCTCAAATGGACTTTTGGCTGGAAGTATGACAGGTTCTGAGGACAATAGGGCACATAGCCCTGTCCAACAAATGCCTCCACAAGTTTTTACCCCAGGTGTTCATTGTTGGACGAGATATCGCGACCCCCGAATGGACAAAGGACTTTATCATGTGACATGTTACCTTGCATTACATCTATACTAATTAAAGTGTGTGTGTGTGTGTGTGTGTGTGTGTGTGTGTGTGTGTGTGTGTGTGTGTGTGTGTGTGTGTGTGTGTGTGTGTGTGTGTGTGTGTGTGTGTGTGTCTCCTCCATAACTCCAAAACTATAAAACCTTGCAGCCTGAAACTTTTCATGCATACGAAGAAAACTCCAAGGAAGTGCAAGAGTGAAAACTTGTGTTAATTAAATCACCCCTTTTGAAGATAATTAAAGGCCTTATTTCATTATCTCCTCCATCAGGCGATCCTCAGCTACGTCACTGTTTTGGGTCTTAAGGCGTTTCCTAGGTAACCTTGATGGGGTCTGAAGCCGCCACGTTTTTTGACCTGCTCAACCTAACCCTGACTTGGAAAATGCTTATGTCACGAGGCGAGCGCTCTCCAAGCTGCTTCGTTGTTTGTTTGGGGAAAACGTACACGTGTTTACAATCTCACATCGATTAGACGTACGTTTCTGCCTTTGTTGTGTCCCGCGGTGCTGTGCGGTGGGTGACTTGGGAAGTGTCTTATCCACTGAAAATGTGCAAGGATCGCTTTGTGCGATCTTCATTTGTAATCCACCTCTCACTTCGACATCGATGCATGTTATGAAATCAACATAAGGTCCATCCGACCAGGTGTTCACCATGTTTGTTCTCGCTGTGAAAGCTAAAGTATAGATCGACATTTTGTGTTCTCTGGCTTGGAAGATTTTTGAATTGAATTTCACCCACTTCAAATCCTCTATCAAAGAATGATGTTTCAAGGTAAATCTTTGTGTTTATCATTTTTATTTACCTGATGCGGTGTGTGTGTGTGTGTGTGTGTGTGTGTGTGTGTGTGTGTGTGTGTGTGTGTGTGTGTCGTTGATTGGTCTCTTCATATGGGAGTTTCAGAATGTGGAATGAAGTCCTCCCAGGGCAGGCTCAAAGTATCCATCTTCATTTCAGTAAGGGGTCACGATTCATGGACCAAGCTGTGAAGTTTTCTGTTCTCAAAGTTTTGTGTCGAGGGCTCTCTTCAGGATCGTCACTGAGCCCCGGACAGCTTCCAAATGTAGTTCGTTTGTAATAATATTCCCAGGGATGGTTTTTAATATATCTGTGAGGTTCTTTGTCATCATTGCTGTAACTCCAACTATCACTGGTACTACTTTGGTATTCTTCAGCTTCCAGGATTTTTTTCACTTCATACTTGAGGTCTTGGGTGTTTGGTCATTTTCTTGATTTCTGCATCGTTTCTTCCAAAATCACTGGTATTAACACCTCAATTAGCAATGCCTTCTTCTCTCTGTTTTGTATGTGTGATATCTGGTCACAATGCTTTGTTTTCTTTGTTCACGCTCAATGGGATCATTAGGTCTTACGTGAGTGGTGTTTTCATGTTTTAGTCCATGCTTTTGGTTAATGCTCCCACAAATTTTCTAGAACTGGGATATCAATGTTTTTGCAGATGTGCCTGTGGTTAACATTACAAACTATGTTGTTGTCGTGTGTACAGCTATTCTAACATGAGATGTTTTTTTAATTTGTGTTTGGTCCTTCAGCATAACATATCATTCTCTTTGCTAATGCCACCTCCACCCCTCAATTATCTTTTTTGTCTCTCTCTCTCTCTCTCTGTGTCTCTCTCTGTGTCTCTCTCTCTCTCTCTCTCTCTCTCTCTCTCTCTCTCTCTCTCTCTCTCTCTCTCTCTCTCTCTCTCTCTCTCTCTCTCTCTCTCTCTCTCTCTCTCTCTCTCTCTCTCTCTCTCTCTCTCTCTCTCTCTCTCTCTCTCTCTCTCTCTCTCTCTCTCTCTCTCTCTCTCTCTCTCTCTCTCTCTCTCTCTCTCTCTCTCTCTCTCTCTCTCTCTCTCTCTCTCTCTCTCTCTCTCTCTCTCTCTCTCTCTCTCTCTCTCTCTCTCTCTCTCTCTCTCTCTCTCTCTCTCTCTCTCTCTCTCTCTCTCTCTCTCTCTCTCTCTCTCTCTCTCTCTCTCTCTCTCTCTCTCTCTCTCTCTCTCTCTCTCTCTCTCTCTCTCTCTCTCTCTCTCTCTCTCTCTCTCTCTCTCTCTCTCTCTCTCTCTCTCTCTCTCTCTCTCTCTCTCTCTCTCTCTCTCTCTCTCTCTCTCTCTCTGTGTGTGTGTGTGTGTGTGTGTGTGTGTGTGTGTGTGTGTGTGTGTGTGTGTGTGTGTGTGTGTGTGTGTGTGTGTGTGTGTCTATCCCCTCCTCACTCCCCCTCTGAATAAAACAGCTTGTTGGGGAATAACGTCCCGGCTAAACGAGGGTGTGGGCCATGCTGGAGCAATGGAAGAAACACAAAATCGAGCTGGGAACATTTCTATACAACACATTTATTTACAATCGAGTGAGGAAAATACGTGGCACATTGAATGGGGTTTTATTTTATGCACAGCAGGGGATAGCAAGGAATTTGTGAGGTGCGGAAAAAGACGAGCAATCTTTCAAAAGAGACAGAGCATAGTTATCCCATTATATCTTTTACAATCTTCCTTTATGCTGGACAGGTTCTCTTCTCCTCTCTCTCTCTCTCTCCACACTCCACACTCCACACTCCACACACACACACACACACACACACACACACACACACACACACACACACACACACACACACACACACACACACACACACACACACACTTAGATAGTCCAGAGAGAATGAAAGCAGGTGAGGGTAAATGACCTCTCAATACCTGGCATAGTTGGCAGACCAACACAACCCAGAATGCTTAGGCAGCGGTAGGTGCGAGGAATACTGGCTGTGTCTAAGATGTGGGAATGGGAGGTGTGGTGTAGTGCAATATGGGGGTAGGGGGGGATTGGTGTTGTACCAAAGGAAAATGTGATTGCGAGTCAGCAATGATCTTCTTTGTGCATCCAAAGAAGATGGGATAGAGAGAGAGAGAGAAAAAATTAATAATAGATGAATAGATGCGGGAGGAGAAAGATCCCTAACCTAGATGTGTAAAGGTCTGTATGTGTAGCGTGTATCACCGTGCGACGCTCCGCCTGAGCGTTCATGACATGGCGCGTTATCTCCTGCTTAATTATTTGCTAGGGCTCATCGCAATGTGTGCTCTGCACTGGTCCTTCTGGCTGTGTGGGGGGGGGGGGGGGGATGTCAACAGCATGGCAGGGAGTCTCGAAGGATGGTAGTCACCCTGGGTCTGGCTCGAAGAAGAAGAAGAAGAAGAAGAAGAAGCGCGTTCTGGCAATCGCACACCAATAGTGTTCGGAAGAAGAGCGAGACAGGGAGCGAAGCAGAGACCCCAATGGCTCCGTGCTACCCCTTTTATACCCCGGCCAAAGGGAAAGTGACTCTTTGGCCCGAATCCTGCTCCTGTATTGAGCTACAGTGGCCCTAGCCACCCCCTGCCAGGCTCCGGGACTGGAAACCGGCTCAGTTGCCTACCAGCTTCGGCACGGCTCGGAGCTCCCGACCCAATACAGGGCTGAGCCGACACCCTGGCCCTGAACATGCTCTGAGTGCAGTCTGAATGTTGAATAGCAACGGACTTTCTCCGCCACCTACGGGCTCCTTCACGGGTTAAAATGCACACCTGGGACCCGAACCAAACTCCTGTATTGCCCTTCTCGCGACCCCTCCTCATTGCCCCTGGTCTTTCCATTTTCTGACGACTGGATGAGGGCTGTATCAATTCCAGATGCTCACCCGAGACATCCCCGGTGAGATGCAGTCAAGCTATTAACGTTTGTTCCATGGTCGAGCATCGTGCGGCGCAGAGGACAATCCGACGTCACGCGGTGCTCCTCAAAATAGAGTGGCGAATTGTAGTGATGCAGAGGTACGGGGGGTGCGGGAATATTTTTCCCATGTGCGGGAGGTGTTTCTGGTCAAATTAGGCACCTTTCGGGAGGTGGGAGGCCTCTCCCTCCACCTTCTCTCTCCCCCCCCTCTCCGTCCCCCCCTCTCTCCTCTCACTCTTCCTCCCCTCCTTTCACTCCCCTCTCCCTTCCCTCCCTTCTCTCACCCCTCTCCCATGCCTCTCCCTCCTTTTTCTCTCCTTTCTCCCTCCTCCTTCCCACCTCTTTTCCTCCCCTCTCTCTCCCTCATTTATCTCCCCCATTATTCCCTCCTCTCTTCCACTCCTCTCCCTCCCACCTCTCTCCAACCCCTCTCCCTTCCCCTCCTATCCCCTCTCCCCCTCTCTCTCTGCCACACCTCTTCCTCCCTTCTCCCTCTCTCACCCTACCCCTCCCTTTCCCTTCCTCTCCCTGCTCTCTCCCCCCTCTTTCTCCTTTCTCCCATACCCCTCCCCCTCTCTTTCTCCCTTCCTCTCTATCTTCCTATTCCTGTCAGTGAAGCAGCAACTTGTATTTGCTCGTTTATAAAATGAGAAACACTCCTTTCCACGGGAGTGAAATAACCCCTACTTCCGGCAGTGGTCCATCAAGCACTTGTATTCTGCCACATGTACAGTACAACATTTCATTTTTTCCACAACTGTCATTTCCATCGCTGACTTGTAATACCCTCCCACCACCACCACCACCACCACCACCACCACGACTAGGCCATGCAAAATGGTACACATTTACATAGAGTATTTGTATCCCCACCCCTCCCTCCCAAAACCCTGTGATTGAATTTTTTCTGGCACATAAAACTTTCCCAAGCACACTTTAAGTACCATCACCAAATCTAAACTCATTACATCAATTGGTAGAGTGCATACCACTCAAACTAACAGCCCACATGAGCCTGAAGAATATTTATTGTGAATAAATCAATGCATTCTTCTTCCTCCCACCTATTCTTGGTTTATATGAATAAAAGAAAAATATATTACACTTTTGAGAGATGCTTACATGCACACAGACAACAGACTACAGCCACATCCAGTGTCACAAGGTGATGATGCAAACGGTGTTGGTTCTCATCATCTATTCGCTGCAGTCAGATGATGCTTCACTCCAATTTGGGAGGATACTTAATGCCTGCGCAGTTTTGGAAGACTACAATGATGGTTGTCAAAACGTTGGTGAACTCGAGCCTTGACTTATGGGAAGCTATAATGCAAGTTGGTGGTGCCTTAAATTTTGAACATAAATCTTCCCAATTACAACCAGTTTTTTGTGAATGTCTTTCCAGTCATGCAGATATAAAAGATATATCATGGTGTATTGGGATTATATATATATTTGTGAACATAGGCCTTGTCGATAAATGAAATGGGATATGTATGCAAGTTTTATTTTGTTCAGTCTATTTGGTGTTCCCAGCTGAGCACTTACCATATAGACAAGAAGCAGGAAGGCCATGTTGTTGCAGAGGCATCTTTGCCAGCAGTAAGCTGGGAGAAAGTTGCTTTGAGTTCTCTAATAGATTGTGCTGTTGTCCAAAACACTCCTGAATCTTGGTGACTGGGTAGCTTTTCAATACCGAAGATATAGAGCACTGACCACTCCCTGAAATAAACCCAATGCTTTGGCAGTGAGAATCACTCTGATTTTGTCACAGATGTCTTGTTTTGTCATCCTTCTCATGAAAAACAATTAATTCAATTGCTCTTACGATGCTGTGATCTATTTTGTTTTGTTACCTTTGGCAGTCCGAGGTTCAGGTTTTTTTTTTTCATTTTTACATAGAATGCCCGACAAAGCCAGACTCACAAATCACATTCCTAGGCATCATTTGCAATCAGTAGAGCCAACTTGATGTTGTGATGTCAATGATGATGACATTGTTACATCGTTTCAAAGCATTTTTGAAGAGTTTAGCAATGGTGGTTTTGGTTTTGGTTTATTTGGCTATCCTTGTCGGGAGCGCTCTGAATTATGCTAGATCGGCAGCATGTTTAAAATTTTCAGCCAATTAATAGCTTGCGTTTAAATAGGCCAACGATCGCGATTTTTGCTCGATGGTGTCAGGAAGGGAGTTCATTGTTTCGGTGTCGTGTTGGTTGGTATAGACTGACTGTGGATAAAAAGATAGACATGCTTGGCATAGCAGAAAATTCAGTCCAACACAACCTTTTTGAATGCTTGTACACAAGATTTATTGTCGGTGAGAATGCCGGCTTTCTGTTTGTACGAGATAAAGGAGCTGAAGTGTTTAATTGCAACTACAATAGCGTCGGGTTCTATTTCACATGGAAATCACGTCACTTGCCATCCACATACTTTTTTGTATGTAGTGTCGAGGCTCACGGAGCAGCTCGAACAAAGAACAGATCAGGCTGTAACAGAATGAAAAGAACAGGTAGAAAGAGAGAGGGGGGGGGACACAGAAACCGCATGAGGGTTTTTACATGGGGAACCCCATGACATCCACACTCTAAACTATATACCTCATACAAGTCCCTTCCCTAGTACCTTTAAGATCCTGTCCAATGGTCCCATCCCTTCTGTCTCCACTTAGACACTCTGCTACCCTCTTGTCCTTGACTTTTGGAGTCATCTATTTATTTTGTATGCCAAGATGGCAGAATTTTCTTTACCCTCTCTCCATTCTCTGCTCCTTTCATTATATTCTATCCCCATACTTTTTATCCTCCCAATCTTCCTTCCCTTCTCTCCCAAACTCTACTCACCTGCTTTCCTTCTCCTACCGTCATACATTCTGTTTTGTTCCTCAATTTATTCCAAACGCAGCCACAACATTACAGCCGCTGAACGGGTTACTTGCGACTCGTAAGCAACCTGAAATGTTTTGATGGTTGGAACCAACCTGTTCCGATGGTTCAACATCTCCCCCCTCCCCTTCCCCATCAACAGCGGTGTTCCTTCAGGGTTCCGTCCTGTCTCCAACACTCTTCCTTCTTTTTATAAATGACTTTTTTCTTCCTCAAATGACCAAATGCACTCGTATGCTGGTGACTCTTCGTTACATTCCTTCATGTTTTTCCCATCTGCCCTGTCTTCCCTCACTCGATCTGTATCTTGTTTCATCACAGCCACCTCATTAAATTTGGATTTGCATTTGGACAACATCTCCCAGTGGGGCAAATGTAATAAAGTTAAGTTTAATGCTTCAAAAACTCAATTTCTTCTCATATATCACTCTCTCTCTACTCTCTCTCTACTCTCTCTACTCATCTCTCCTCTCAACTCTCCAATCTCCTCTGAAAGCTCTACAATTACACCATACCATGTGATACAATAAACCTACTCGGTATTACTCTAACTTCAAATTTATCCTGGAATCCACACATTACGCAAATCGTTAAGTCTGTCTCGAAGAAATTAGGAGTCCTGTTCAGATGTCGATTATTCTTCTCCTCTGAACAGTTGCACCAACTCTATAAAGGATTGATTTGTCCTTGTTTTGAGAACTGCTCTCACATTTGAGGAAGTTCCAGCTCCTCATACTTACTGGAGAGAATTGAATCCAAAGTTATTTGACTTGTCAACTCTACTAATGTGACCTCAAAACTCGACTTGCTCAAATTACTCCGCAAAGTAGGCTCTCTTTATGTTTTCTACAGATATTACTTCGGTCTTTGCTCGCAAGAACTTGCTTTTTTTTTTGTATACCTTGTCGAGGCTCGTATGAGAGCTAACACACAACGCACATCAAGGGGGGCATGAGACAAGAGGGGCGGGAGTGGAAGGGACAAAACAGTGGGGAACAGACACATTAGGTGAACTGTGGAAGGGAGAGGGATGGGGATGGGACGGGGAACATGGCGAAGAGAAGATGGACATTTCAGGGACTTTCAGGAAGGAAAGCAGGAGAAATGAAGGAAGTGGGCTTGGATGGATTATCGGGGGTAGAAAAGATCGAGGATTTGGATGGGGGGAGATAAGAGGTGGTGGTGAACAGCTGTTTTGAAATCCTGGAGGGAAGAATGGGAAAGAATAGAGTGAGGAAGTTTATTCCAAAGGCGGGAAAAAAGAGGAATGAAAGAGTGAAGATGAGCAGTGATTCGTGATTTTGGTAGTTTTACCAGAAGGGGGTCGTTGGCGGACCTTGAGCGCCCTGTGGAAATATGATGGGGACAAATCGCAGAGAGAGCAGGGGGGGGGGCAAGGCTGGAGAGGAGTCGGTAGAAGACAGAAAGACCACCGACTTGTGTATCGCCACCATTAGCATGACCAAGGAAAACTCGACAAGCCACTAAATCACATGATTATTGTGTGGCCCTTGGCAACTCAAGGGTGGGCCATTATGATGTTAGTTTCTTCCCCTCCACTGCCAAACTCTGGAACTCTTTACCTTCTCACATCTTCCCAAACACTTGTAACTTTCCCGTTTTTCAAAAAGCAGATTGTTTAGTTCCTCAAAAATTCTTTGACTATTCTCTATTTCCTTATTTTTCTATCAATGCAGTTCTTTTATTTAAGGCTTGGCCTCAAGGACTATTTAGTCCATCAACATAAAAAATAAATAACACGAAAAAAGCCGACCACACCATCAAAGACAAACTGTCCAACCCCTCACTCTTGATTCATCTGAAGCCAGAGGTGTTAACATGCCTGATGATAGACGTGCCTGAGGACACAGTGTATGTGGCCCTTCACCAGTTCATGGATGCCGACTGGCTTCCACTGGCCTTCTTCTCTAGAACGCTGAAAACAACAGAGCGGAAATGCAGCACCATTGATCCAGAATTATTTGCTGTCTTTATCCGGAATTAACCTCACCATCAAGCACTTTTGCCACTTCTTAGAGGCCAGACCATCCTCTGTCCGGACTGACCACAAAGCTTTAACTTTTGCTCTATCCATCCAATCAAACTCTCACTCTCCTCGCACACTTCGCCAACTCAGTTATATCTCGCAATTCATCACCGACATCCGGCACAAAGGAATCGCGACATCAGTGGCTGACACTCTCTCACGCAGAGGTATTAGCATTGTCTTCTACCAACACAATGGCTGTCAATTTTAATGCACTTGAGCAGTGCAACCGGAGGATATGGAGCTCCACTGTCTGCCGTTTACAATTGGTTTACTTACATTCTGTGAGGTACCGCTCCCAGGGACAAACACTATACTAGTGTGATACATTGACAGGACAGTCGTGCCCTTTCATTCTTGTGGCATTCTGTCATACAGTCTTTGACACTTGTCACTCACTCATGCACCTGGGTATTCGAGCAATCCAGAAACTCATCAGCACATGCTACGTTTGGCCACACATCAATGCCAACATGTGCCATTCGGCCAAGCAATGTCTTCAGTGTCAATGCTCTAAGATGTAACGTCACACTGTTGCACCACTCAGTAGCTTGTCAACACAATATGGGCACCGCTATTTACTGATTTGTGTTGATCGCTTTACCTGTTGGCCGGAGGCTACACCAATAGCTGACATCACTGCAGCTACCATCCTCAGGGCCTTTATCCACACCTGGATCACACGTTTTGGTGTTCCATCAAACATTACTATGGATTGTGGTAGCCAGTTTGAATGGGTTCTATTTCGCAAACTGACTCAACTCCCGGGTAACGACCGTATGCGAACCACCACTTACGATCCAACAGCGAATGGTATGGTGGACCGTTTCCTTCCCTAAAAGCACATGACAACTCCATGCACTGGACGGACGTCATAACTCTGGTCCTTCTTGATACATGAGTTGCTCTAAAAGTCAATAATGGACATTTCACTACAGTGCCTGTGTCTGTGTATGGTGCACCGCTTTATCTCTCATGATAATTCTTCTCAGAATCCGATGACACCTTGCCTGATGCCACCAACGATGCCAACCAACTTTATTCGGCCATGCCAACTCTGGGTAACACCGATACATACACCTTCGTCATCCTCTGTGGTGTGTTGAGTTTTGTGCTCCTGTCATTTTGATGAGATTTTCCCCTCGTAATATAATAATATGAGTTCTCTCATGAGGAACTTCAACGCAGGAGGAGGCGATTAGGCTCATCAAGGTCTGTGCTATGGTTGCCAACAGATGGTTGTTTGTCTGGTCTTTTTAAATGCTGAACATTAAAAAAAGGAAGTTGCACATACCATTTTAAAAGTCTTTGGAATGACTCAGTCAGGGTCTGACCCACCAACATTCCAGACTCAGAGCGGATGCTCTCACCATTACAACACTGAGTCTGGTTATAAACCAGTACTGAGAAGCCTTTGAAAAGAACACCAAAATCTGAAGTTTTTTTTGTATACCTCGTCAAGGCTCGTATGAGAGCTAACTCACAACGCACAGCAAGGGGGGCATGAGACAAGAGGGGTGGGAGTGGGAAGGACAAAACAGTGGGGAATAGAGACATTAGGAGATCTATTGAAGGGAGAGGGATGGGGCGGGGAACACGGGGTCTACAAGATGGACATTACATGGACTTTCAGGAAGGAAAGCAAGGAATTTGAAGGAGGTGGGTTTGGGGTGGATTAATGGGGGTAGAAAAGATCGAGGATTTGGATAGGGGATGATGAGAGGTGGTGGTGAACAGCTGTTTTGAAGGCCTGGAGGGAAGAATGGGATTGAACAGAGTGAGGGAGTTTATTCCAAAGGCAGAAAAAACGAGGAATGAAAGAGTGAAGGTAAGCAATGATTCGTGATTTTGGTAGTTTTGCCAGAACGGGGTTGTTGGCGGACCTTGAGCAACCTGCGGAAATGTGGTGGGGACAAATCACTGACACAGCAGGGGGGCCGAGACCAGAGAGGAGATGGTAGAATACAGAAGACCACTGACCTACCTGCCTGCGGTGATAGAAGGAGAGGCCCAAAGACTCAGCCTCATCGCGGGAGATGCCAATGATCCAAAATGCCTCGGTTTCAACAGCGTGAAGCCGATAAAGGTGGGATGCAGGAGCACCAGCCCAGAGGGGAGAGCAGTACTCCGTAAGGCTGCAGCCAAAAGCTTTGTTTGTGGTCAGGAGCTCAGCTGGGCCGAGGAAGGACTTTGCACGACGTTGGTGTGTCCCCTCTCTTTTGACTATTCTTTTTGTTTGATTACATCCTTACCAGTTATGTGTTCTAGTTCCTCCATGAGTCTTGACACGACACAAAAAATATTGATATAAATTTGTATATGGGCTGTTCCACAGTAATATGCTACATTTAAGGGTCTTATCTTCAGGAGCTATCACAGAATTCCTAAAGTATCCATAGAATACCACTCACATTTTTTTAGGTGTATGTAAATGTAGATGTGTAAAAAGAGTTTACTTATGATATCCCACACCCTGAATTTGCCAAAAATATACTTTAATGTGAATGCTGGGGGGTTGAAAACAGAGTAACAAACATTATGCTATCAGTCAATTCGTCATGAAAGAAACAAAATGCTCAAGCTGCACAACCTTTAAAAATACGGTCTTGTTATTTTTGTGATAACATAACTTAACCTAAATGACAAATGTGTAACAAAGGATAACATTAGTGGAAAGTCCATATCGCCGTAAAAGCTGTACAAAAATCTGGCTTTCCGATTGCGGTCCAAAGTCACGTTTGTTCCAGAAGACTTTGAGCCAGTCAGAGGTCTTTTAATAATCATCACTACGCGAGCCTATGCTATATACGAGAGCCTACTATATATATATATATATATATATATATATATATATATATATATATATATATATATATATATATATATATATATATATATATATATATATATATACACACACACACACATATTGTTACGTCTGAGGGGGGGGGGGTATGCATTCAAAAGGTAATTAGGTATGCCATGCTGTTCGAGTTGTACCAGGATCTCGATGTAATAAGTAGCAATTCAGTGGTGATAAGTTGTCTCGTAAATGTCCATTTCTTTAAGGGGGAAATGATAATTGTCACGTAATTAGATAGGGAGATGGGTTAGGGTAAGTGTGTATGCGTAAACCCTTTTAGTATTCCCTGTAGGCTTGCCGTGACGTAACAGGACAGTGCTGCGGATGGCTCCGCCCCGTGATCACGATTGGCGGAAGGCGACGGCAGAGGGCCAATAAAAGGGCTCGATTGGAAGTGACGAGGACTCGAGTATAAAAAGGTTCTGTTTGGGAAAAGAAGAGGAGGAAGGGTCATAAAAAGAAAGCGTCTGGTCGAGTCTGTTGGTCTCTGAGCACGCTCTCTCGTTGCGCTGGTTCGTTCCTCGATTCGTCTTGTCTCTTGGCCTTGCAGTGCCTAGTGCCTCACCTCGGTTGGCTGTGGAGTTCTGCTGGCTCTGAGTACAGGACCGAACGGCGGGCAGACCTGCCTCCCTCTCCTGCTCGCATCTTGGCACCAGAACTGGCTCCCTGGTGGCTGTGAGTGGTCTTGGGCCTACACCAGGAGGTCGACACCACCAGGAACAGCACCACGGTGGCTGGTTGGAGCTCACAGGCAGGAAACCGCGGCTCTGCGTGGAAGGGCTGATGGAACCTCTGCACCACCGTGTCTCCTGCCCCTGACTAGCGCAACGCCAGCTCGTCCGGCGCCAATCCAGTGACTGTTGCGTCGACACCACGGGCAAGCCTGACCACTAGCTACGTTGTGTGTGTGTGTGTGTGTGTGTGTGTGTGTGTGTGTGTGTGTGTGTGTGTGTGTGTGTGTGTGTGTGTGTGTGTGTGTGTGTGTGTGTGTGTGTGTGTGTGTGTGTGTGTGTGTGTGTGTGTGTGTGTGTGTGTACCTGGCACCTTAGAGGGTTTGAGATTTGTATATCCATTGGAATTGTTTGTGTTTTCCCCACGCCCGAACCCACACCACCATCCCGTCGAATCGCCCCGGATCCCTCCTCTTGCCGAGTCTTATTATTATTTCTGGTTAGAGAAATAAACATTATTAACTCAGTGAAAAGCGACTCGTGTCACCTTCCTTGTCCCGTTTGCTGTAGAGCAATTAAACCCGCCATCTTTGGGTTATAAAAAATAAACCGCCTCCATCGTTTCGGCTCATTCTATGTTGGCGGGACTGTTCAAGTCCCGTGGACGTCACAGTGTGTGTGTGTGTGTGTGTATATATATATATATATATATATATATATATATATATATATATATATATATATATATATATATAGCATTTCTTGACCACAACCTAAAATTAATATTCAGTTGATTAGAAAAAAAATAACTACTGTGGTAATGCCAACAACTTGAATGTCAATGTAACATTTGTTACATTTCTGTTAATGAAGACAGAACACCCCATCAATAAATTGTGCTGGGTTCGATTATCTTCTTGCTGTTGGCTTCCAGTAGTGGAGGGGTCAGTCTTTTATTTCCCCTCATTCTGCTGCATTCCTGTCTGAGGGATGACAGATGGTACTGCAGAGGGTGGAGTCATCATCAAAGAGATAAAGAAGATTTTCCAGAGTAGGAGAGATCTGATGAAAACCGAAAAAGAACAGGGTGCAGAACGTTGCCTTGAGGAACTCCAGCCTGGGCAGGAAGAGGGGATGAAAGAACTCCATTTAGGACCACATGTTGGCTGCGGCAGGAGAGGAAGTCTGAGAGCCATCAGCGGAGATGTCCTTGGCTACCATAGGAAGAGAGTTTGGTGAGCAGGGCAGGGTGCCAGACCGTGTCAAAAGCATGTGATATGTCTGGGGATATGGCATTGAGGACTTCCATCCATTGTTGGGAGAACAGAAGCAGCATATCCAAGGTTGAGTGACCTGATCTGAATCAAAATTGATAATCAGAAATTAGGCCATTGGAGAAGAGGAAGGATTTAATGTCTGAAGCAATGATGGATTCCATAACCTTGCTGATGATTGGGAGTAGTCTGATTGGTCTGTAGTTGCAGGATTCTGCTTTTGCACCTTTTTGTGCAGGGTCTTCCATTATTAATTGTTCTTTTTATTGTTTAATGCAAATTCACCTCACCTCCTTAAATCTACCTCTTCCTTACTCCTCCCATCTTGCTCCCCATCCGAGCATCTCTCCACTGCCCTCTGCCTTCCCAAGAGTTCCACTTCTGGGGCTCCCAAACTGTGGGGTTTTCGAACATCTGTGAGCTCCACTCCAACCTAACAAATGTGTCACACCTTCATTCATCATCCTCTTCAATATCTCCAACATGCTCTCTCTTTCCTCTCCTCACATCTCCTCCTCTTCCCATCACCTCAAATCTTGTTCCCCCACCCCCCATCGCCGTGCCTGCTCTCATCGTCTCCCCTCTCCCTCAAAGCTTCCCCCTCACCCCTCCCTCACAAATCAACTGCTTCCTCCCTCTTCAAAACAAACTGCTGTTTCTTTCCCCTCCAAGCTTTCCCCACACCTTTCTCCCTCAAGTTTTGCCCTTCACCCTTCTCCCTCTGTTCTCTCCTCACCTCTCCATTTCAAATGTTCCCATTCACCCGCCCGCCTTATCAAAGCTGCCCCCATTCACATCCACAGAGCTGCCTCATTCCCCCACCCTCTCTCTTCCAGCTCATTCCCCCACCTCCTCCAACCTCCCACTTTCCTTTGCCCTCTGAATAACTCTGGTTATGGCTTCTCCTCTGCTGCCACCTCTTGTTTATATGTGTGTTGTACCGTCCACCAAACAGTGATGACTCCATTTACATCTCGCTCGCTGAAAACATGGACCAACTTCTATCCAGTCATCCAAACTCTCTCTTCCTCATATGTGGTGACTTCAATTGCCATCAGGCAGCTGGCTGAGTGTAGGTACCTCTCTCACCTGCCTTGGCACTTCAGCAAAGGACTTCTGTGACTCATTGGGACTGACACAATCTGTCAACTTCCTGACCCGGATCTCAGCTGATGGTACTCCATCTCTTCTGGATTTGATTTTGACCAATTTCCCAATAAATGTCTGCTGTTCTTCTACTGCTACAATCGGTTCATCTGACCATATGCTTGTTAAAGCGGTCATCTATCTGGCTGTTATTAGAGAACCACCTCAGTGCCGCCAAGTCTGGCATTTCACTCAGGCCGACTGGCAGGGTCTTCAAGCAGCCATCAAACTTCTAGACTGGTCTCCCATTTCTACTCTCACCGTCAGCAATTCATCCTGCAAATTTTTCAAAGAAATTTGCTCTCTCTCATGCACAGATTTATCCCATTTCTTCTTCTGTTGTCCTACCCTTCCTCCCGCCCATGGTACACTGAAGCTTGTGGTGAGGCTGTTGTCCTGAAACAACTTCCCTTGCCTCATGAAAGGCAAATCCTATTGAAAGCAATCTCAGTTCCTTCCACAAAGCTCGGAACAAGTGGGTGTCTACTGCTCGGAACACTGCACATGAAAAGGCTGAATGCCTAAACTCTGTTTGCTTCTAAATATTGTTTTCCAAATCCATCTCTTTCTGTACCCACTTTACCCAGTCACACACAGCTGTTCCTGGACTCTGTATCCTTTTTCTGATAAGGTGGAGAGCTTGCTGTCAAACCTTGACTCAGATTCTGCAACCGGTCCAGATGACATCAGCCCTCGTGTTCTAAAAACCTGCTCTGCTGCTCTTGCTCACCCTCTCTCTGTTCTATCACTCTCTCATTTACTCAAGGTATTCTGCCATCTGCTTGGAAATCAGCAAACATAACCGCTTTGTATAAAAAGGTGGAAAACTGATCCGTGCAACTACAGACCAATCAGTCTTCTCCTAATCATCAGCAAGGTTATGGAATCCATCATTGCTTCCGACATCAAATCCTTCCTCTTCTCCAATGGCTTGATTTCCGACCATCACACTCAACCCTGGACATTCTACTTCTGCTTTCCCAACAATGGATGGAGGTCCTAAATGCCAAACATGAGAAAAGAGCCATCTCCTTCCACATATCGCTAACGTTCAATATCGTATGGCACCCTTACTGCTCACCAAGCTCTCTTTTTATGGTCTCCAAGGCAATCTCCACTCATGGCTCATGGACTTCCTCTCCTGTTACAGTCAATGCATGGCTCTAAATGGAATTCTCTCATCTCCTCTTCCCATCCAGGCAGGACTTCCTCAAGGTAATGTCCTTGGCCCTGTGCTTTTTCTGGTTTTCATCAATGATCTCTCAAACTCCCTGGGAAATGCTCTTTATCTCTTTGCTGATGACTCCACCCTCTGCCGTACCATCTCCCATTCCTTTGATCGGCAGGCAGCAGCCTCATCACTCTCTGCAGATCTGGATAAAATCACAAGCTGGTCAAACACTTGGAATATGTCCTTCAATCCTGACAAATCTCTCACACTCTCACGATGTCTCTCTGATCAGACCATCTGGAACTCAGACCCCCCCCCCACCCCATCTACTTTCTCAACAATCACCTTGAAGAAGTCCTTTCATTCAAGCTTTTGGGCCTCACTATCTGCCGTGATCTTTCCTTGGAAAGCCACATCTCCAAGCTGGCCTCCAAAGTCAGTCGCCGACTGGGCATCCTCAATCATGCAAAGTCCTTCCTTGGCACACCTAAGCTTCTAACCACTTGCAAAGCTTTCCTCTGCAGTCTGATGGAGTACTGCTCCCCCCTCTTGGGTGGTGCTCCTGCTTAATACTGAGCTCGACTTCACGCTGTGGAAACCAAGGCTTTTAGGGTCATTGGTATCTTCTGCAATGAAGCTGAATCTTTGGGGCTCTCACTCCCTCACCGCAGGCAGCCCCCCCCCACCCCCAATCTGGCTGTGATCTGTACCCCTACATTTCAGCAGGGTGCTCAAGGTCTGCTCAAAAACCCTTTCTGGTGAAGCTGCCAAAATCAAGAATCACTGCTAACCTTCACTCTTTCATTCCTCTGTTTTTTTCATTTCTGGAACAAACTCCCATAATCTTCAATCCCACTCCTCCCTCCAGGTCTTCAAAACAGCTCTTCACCACCATCTGTTATCTTCCCCCATCCAAAACCATGATCTTTTCTACCCCCACTAATCCACCCCAAACCCACCTCCTTCAAATTGCCTGTTTTCGTTCCTGAAAACCCCTGTAGTTTTTACCCCATGTACCACACCCTTGTTTACCCCATGTACCACACCCCATCCCTCTCCCTTCCACAGGTCTCCTATTGTCTCTCTACCCCACTGTTTTGTGCTTTCCTCTCCCGCCCCTCTTGTCTCTTGCCTTGTTATATGTTTCTCTGGATTCACTCTTATACGAGCATCAACATGGGATACAAAATAATTTTGAAAAAAATGCTGGAGTCATGATCAATATTTACAGTCAGGTCCATGCCATGGCATTGATAAGTTTCGATTTTTAAAAATTTTCAATTGTTGGAAATTAAGTTTTCTTTAAATTGTTATTTCTATTAGCATTATGAATTATGGTGTTTGTGATTACATATCTGCTTACACTACCTTCTGTGTCTCCATTGTCCTTCATCCCTTGTTCTTGTCCTTTAGGTAATAAATATAATTATCAATGGGATGATCTCCCTCCGGTGAGATATATTTGGTGCTATTTATTCACTCATTCAGCTCTATTGACCTCCAGCAAAAAGATGATTGATGGATTGGTTGGCTTAAAAGATATGAGATAAATTATATTATAATGAAGTGTATTGTAATCTATCAAAAGTGACATGTAGAGGCTGACATGAGGCCTGTGGCTATTAGTGTATTTAGCATACTGATGTTATATGGTTGATTTTAATTAATGGGTGGGGGAGCTGCCATCATTATTTCATAAAACTTCTCAAACTTTTGTCAAATAATGTGAGATATTGTGAAATCACCATCAACATCTTCATCATCATCATCATTGGGGCATCTTACTGGCATTTTCATGGTTGATAGACTCAATGGTGTGTTTTTCTTCTCCAGGCCAAGTGCGGATAGGAATACATCGATAGGATGCTGAAGATAACTGAGCTTCATTTAATTGAAATACATTGATGGAGCTTTTGAACATCCACTTGAAATCAATGCTTGCAGACTGGTCCCCAGGTTGTCCGACAGGATTGTAAAGAGGTAGCATACTTACTATGCAGTCCTTTGAAGTGGGTAATCGAATTTGGATTCCTGACCAGACGAGAAACTGTCAGTTTGCTCCTTTGCAGTCAGGGCATTTCATCGCAAAGTGTGCCATCCATCGAATGGATATTAAACTTGGTGTCCCGTCTTACCACTCGTCAGTGAGTTATCGGCGGCACACTGAAAATTTACAATTCATGACCAATCGCCTCCAGGTAAAAGACAGATCTTACCAGCCAGTTGGTGAAAGACTTTAGTGTCACCGCAACAGACAGGTCTTACCGCCTGAAATGCTGTCACCGCAAGTTTCTGCCCGCCACTACGAGTAGGAGTAACACACCACCGAGTCCGGCCTATACCACCTGCCAGCCCAGTTTTTCCTTGCTTGCCTTGCCTGGTTGCCATGCCATGTCTTGCCTTGTCAACCTGCCTTGCCACTCACCTGCATGTTTTTGTTGCCAGGCCATTGAGGGCCATGAGTTGTGCAGCAGGGGGGTACTGCCATGGAAAAAGGCCAGAGCGAGGTTTTCATTGTGGACTCACAATTATTAAGCGACAACCCTAACTTCTTGTTCCACCCGAATGTTGCAGCCAATGGGCTGAAAGAGGCCATTGATGGCCGAAGCGAGCACTGCTTTTTGTTCATTGATGTGGACTATGTGGGCCAAAATGACTCCCATATTGAGCAGCCACATGGTCCCACCACCGCGTTACAGCCAATGGGCTGAAAAACGCCATTGATGGCAAAGAGAAGACCATTGTGTTTTTAAATGTGGGCCACATGGGCCAAAAGACTCGCCTATGATGAGCAGCCATGTAGGCCCGGGGTAAGTATGTGGGCCCTCCAGGTCGAAGAGTGCCACCGAGGTTGATGGTGAGGGGGTCGATACCAGGCAGCGGGGGAGGGGGGAGCACTAAAATCTCTGGACTCCACATGAGCACAAAGATTGCCCACCTGGTCAAATCACCCTTTTCACAAAATGTACAAAATCCGGATGTGAAGTATAAGTGTTGCTTCAGGTGGAATTGATAGCTATTGTTATGCAACGCATTTTCTTTTCTTTTCTTTTTTTTTGAATAGGAATGCAATTGTAAGTGAAACAGGGTCAGACTAGGGGGAGTTGTGTAAAATAAGGCGAAAGAAAGAGTGGGAGAAAAGAAGAATGGAGGAGGCTGGAACGGCCTCGAGAGAATGGAGGGGTGGGGGTAATGTGATGGTTGTGACTTTGGGAGGACCCTCGGAGAATGGAAGCACAAACACAGAAATATTATGAGAAATGAACAGGATGAATGAAACAGGATATTTTCAACATAAATATTAGTGAGTTGTTTTTAGTATTCTGTTTAGAAGTTCGTTAAATCCTATTTACATGATAAATATGCATTGTGTTTGAGAACAGATCGGGTTTTTTGGCTTTTCCCCCTTTTCTATCTCTCTGTCTTTCCATCTCTTTCATTCATTTCAACACAACAACGACTCACAAACCCGATCTTGCAACAACCACAGTTAAATAAGAACAGAGTTCAATTTGTTCGACCACTTTATTAGCGTGGAACGACAATAATCAAACAAGTATTGAACAGGTTGAAACGCCCACAACATCCCTGGCTCCGGCTCAGGCTGCGCATGCGCACTGGCACAGGGGACCGTCGATATGTAGAAGTACCCATAAAGTACAATGTTCTCTATCTCCCTCCGAGTCTTTTTTATGTTAATAGATAAAGGCTGAGAAAATATTAAGTTTAATGAATGAACAAAAGTTTATATCGCCCATCGTGTGACTATTCCATGGAGTAGTCCTTGTGCCAGGCAGGCACACTGGTCGCTCTGGTGGATCGGCGTTGACCTATTGCTGGTGCTGGTGGTGTCATATCGGGCCCCAGTGGGGATGGGGCTCTCTGGGTTTCAGGGGCCGATGGTGGCGTCTGAAGGATCGCACGCCTCGGTGTGCCTCGTCCTGGTGCTGCTGGCGTGTCTGAAACGGGTGTCGTCTTGCGCCGGGGTGTGCATACTGACGTCAGTGCCGGTGTGGGCCCCGTTGGCATCGCAGATGTCACGGGTTCGCTGTCGAGGTCAGGCAGTTGCGGTGTTACAACGGGTGCAGGTACAGTGATGCGGGTTGCTAGATCATCATAGATAGACCGGGGTGGCAGCTGGTCATTGCGAACTGGGCTAAACTTGCGCAGGAATTTCCTGTTCCGAAGTGTGACTCTGCCCGAGCCGTCGATCTTGATCACGTATTGGTCGTGTTGGCGTACCTCCACGATACTGCCTGTCTTGTCCCATTTTTTGGGGTGGAATCCTATCTGGTTCTGTACGCGGACTAGGTCCGCTACAGCAAGTGGCGGAAGGCGTTTGGTGTGTTCTGCCCAGGTGTCGGCTGTGCGGATATGACGTTTGCGGAGGGCCTCCTCCCTCGCTTTCAGGGTCTCATGCCAAGTGTCGTGCGGTCTGTACTTCCCGGGGATAATTGGGATGAAATCGCGTATCGGGCGGCCGAAGACGCACATTGCCGGGGAGATCTTCGTGTCAGGGTCAGGCGTGTTACGATATTGTAGTATCGCTCTCTGCACAGCGTCAGTGTCAAGTTCTCCCTGCGGGCTGGTGTTGTCTGTGATAAGTCGTTTCATTGTCTTAACTCCAATCTCCACGCGACAGTTGCTGTGAGGGAAGGCCACCGATGACAAGCGGTGGTGTACGCCCCATCTGTGCAGGAATGACCTGGTCTCGGTGGAGGTGAACTCCGGTCCCCCATCCGACGCGAGCTCTTCTGGTGTCCCGTACATCACGAAGGCGCGACGTAAGTGGTTTATGAGTCCGGCGGCGCCACCCGTCGACTTTGAGATGATCGGCCAGTTCGAGTATCTGTCCACCGTCACAAGGTAGTGTGCACCCCTGTGTACAAAGAAGTCCGAGCACACTGCCTGAAAGGGGTAAACGACCAGGATAGGTGGAGTTGGTGGTGCTCCAGGCTGTGATGGTGCCATCCGGTGGCAGTGTTCGCAGTTTTTCCGAGTGGCGCTGATGTCGGCCGACATGCCTGGCCAGAATACAGAGGATTCTGCGCGGGCGGTCATCATTGATACGCCCTGGTGGACAGCGTGTAGGGCGCTCAGCACATCGCCACGGAGTTAGGGTGGTATGACTACTCGGTCCTTGTATAGGATCACTCCATCTGTCGATGTAATGTTCTCGCGGTACTGGTGATAGTCGCGAATTGTCTCTGGCATCTCGATTTTTGAGTCGGGGATGCCGATCATTGTCATTCCCTCCAATATGTGCATATCGCCATCGCTGCTGGTGGCTTCCCTGACGCGATCCCATGTTACTGATCGCAATGATTCGAGGCCCGCGGCGCACCATGCCAGGTTGTCCTCCTCGACGTCGTCGTCATACTCCGGCTCAGTTTGGCGTAGGAGGGACAGGACGTCGGTGTGCGTGCTTGGTTGGAGGTGGGTCGCTATGGTGGCATTGTCATCTGGAAGGTTCATGAGTGGAGGTCGCGTGGTGCCGACCGGCCTGCGCGACATGGCATCTACCGCCTTGTTCTTCATGCCCGGGATATGTATGATGCAGAAGCGATAACGCAGGGTCTTCTCCTTGAGGTTCCTGAGGCGGGGGTTGGGTATGTCGTCAAGTGCTCTGTCCGAACGGAGTTTCAGCAGTGGTTTGTGGTCTACCGCAACAATCAGGTTCTCGCAGCCCAGCCTTGTCCAAGGCGTCCGTGACTGCGAGAGCCTCGCCCTCTATGGGCGCGTATCTGGATTCTGCCACGTGTGTAAATCTGCTGCCGACCAGGGTTATTTTCCATCCATCAGTGCAGCAGAATGGTCTAACTGGCACTCATCGGCAGTGCTTTTGAAGCAACCAGAATCCGATTCCCTCCTTCGACCAGTCCATGGCGATGCATGTTGGCTTAGTTTTGTCAAATATGTGGACACCGTGTTCGATTTCTTGTACGATCACGTCTTTCGACTCGCGGAATATGTCCTCTAACTCCATGGACCACTGGAAGCGTTCTCCACTTTTCAGGAGCTTCCGGAATGGCTGCATTCATTCGGCCATACTAAAGGCGTATGCCACCTGGTTGACAAGCCCGAACCACGATCTGACGTCGGTGATGTTATGCGGTTGTGGGAAATCGTGGATTGCTTCCAGGTAGCGGCTGCACAGTCGCACGTCGGTCATGGTGATGGTGAAGCCCGCGAAGTCCACCGTGGGTGCGCTGAAGACAAACTTCTCCGGGTTGAGGATGATTCCATTCCGGCCGCATATATCCAGCCATTGGACCGCCTGGAAGTAGCTCCCCTCAATCGTGTCTGACCATAGTAGTGTGTCATCTACGCACTTGGTCTTGTTACCAATGTCCGCGACGATCTCATTGTATCGTCGTGAGTAACCGTCCCCCGATGCCATATACCCTTGTGGGGCAGATAGGTACCGGTAGCGCCCCCATGGAGTGATGAAGGTCGTCTTGTGGCGGTCGTCCTCGTGTAGGCGGACGCTATGGTAACCGTTCCATGCGTCGAATACTGTCTTGCGCTTCCCGTTAGGTACGCGTCTCGCCTGGTGGAACGGGGATTGGGTGTGGTGGGTCTCGCGGAACGCATGCTTGTTCAAGGCCTGAAAGTCGACGGTGCGTCGCGGCTTGCCATTCTTTTTCGCGCAAATTACCATGCGGTGACACCATGTCACCAGCGTGCCGACGGGTACTTCCTCCAACACGCCGAGCCGAATGTCCTGGTCGAGGCCTGCTTTTACCTCATCTTGCCAATGTATGGCCACGGAGATGGGAGTGTGATGGGCAACCGGTGTCGCGTTCTCACTGAGCATAAGACGTAGTGGCGGGCCGGTCATTCTCGGTAGTGGCTGGTGTGGGCACGTGTTGAATGTGCTCTGAGCATACATCCTGAGTAAATGTGACTGTAGTGCCTCTCTGTTGGCCTCGGTCGCTGGCATGGGGAGTGCGGTCGGCTTGGTCGGCGGCTCCGCGCATCACGGGCAGTCACACAATTCCGAGGTCGTCAGATTCACCTCTCCGAGTGTCGGGAATCTGTCCGAGATCATTCCCAGGTCCATGCAGGCCGCGCGGGAGAGGAATATGCGGTCTGAAGAGTCCGTCACGTACGCGATTTGGCGCGTCTCCAATCTCCGAGCGTCGTCACTGTTACCGGCGAATCTGACTACCACGGCTCCGAGGATACGAATTCCTTTGTTGTTTGCGGCCTTCATGGTCATGGATACAGGTATGAGGTCCTCAGTACTCAGGCCCATTTGTTGGACGACTTTAATGCCGATCAGGCAGCTCTGGCACCCCGTGTCTGCCATAGCGGGTAGGGTTACCGCGCGGGTGTGTTTCAGGAGGTTAAAACCCAGCGCTTTGTAATCCTCGCGCTTGTTGGTGAGAGTGAGGTTGACGTATGGCTGCAGGTCGGATATGCGTTTCATCCACTTATCGCACATATCATCGTACAGGTGGTGAGCGAGGGGAAGCGCGCGCATTTCGTCCCCTGTGCTGGCCATGGTGACCGTGCATAGCTCGACGAAGGCTGCCGTCTGCTCGTCGTACATCCCGTCGGTCTCCTTAGATGGGGGTCTTGCCGATCGGCCGCCCAGGCACGCCTTGTCGAGGTGATTCTGGCGGTCACACTTCCGGCACTTTTCACCGTATCCGGGGCACTCGGCGCGTCTGGCGTGCCATTGAGGCATTTTGCCGTGGCCCACCTCGCCGCAGTAGATGCATACTCCTTCGGGCTTGGCCTTCCGTTTTTTCGGCCTGGCTCCTACTCTAGCGCGAGGCGAGTGAAGTATGGGACGTCCTGTTGCTTTCCCCGCCGATACGAACTACTGATCGCGTCCGTGCTCTGAGTGTCAAGCAGGCGCGATGCCGAGCGTTTTACAGACTCTTTGGCCCCGATATACTCTATCATGTCCTTTAATGGCATGTCCTGGTTCTTCTCACCGAGTAGGTCAAGTTGTATTGCTTGGTCCGCGATGCCACGGGCAACCACGTTGCGCAATATCTCTTCCGTGAAGTCGTTGACCTGATCGCACCCCGCCTTGGTGCACTTCATTTCATACTTGCACGTGTCCGCCTGCCCCTTGATGCGGGCGTGGAATGACCGGACGGGCTCCTCGTGTCCCTGCCGCATGTTAGACAGGGCCACTCGAGCTACCATCGTGTTCTCCGTCCGGACGGCGAGCGCCTTCATGGCGGCGAGGACGTCTTCTTCATCGCTGCCCACGAGGCTCCTACCTGCCGCGCGAGTGAGGTCCTTTCTCAGCTCCTCCTCACAGCACTCCAGTAGCTGCGCGACTATGTCGGGTCCGACAAGCTTAGTACCTGTTTTGTATTCGCCCCAGCGGGTTATGAAGTATGACCAAGCCTCGCCCGTTCCGGCCAGTGCTATGGAGGGACGCTTGAGTTTCTCCATCTTGGCATTCGAGCTCGCCGCCCTGGGGGCAGCGACGTGCACAGTGGCGTGTATACTCAACATGGCCGCTACCACTGCCGCCTCTGCGTGTGTAACCATATAATCACAACCCTCGATCGGGCACTCTGCTTCCACCGGCGCCATAGGAACAGTTATTCTGGAGTAAACGTTCTATTTTCGGTGATGCACACGTGTGTACAGTGTCCTGGGGGTGAAGATTGGGTACAGAACCCGAGAAATCCAAACTCACTGTTGACGTTCTCGTGGTCCGTTTTCACCCAGTCGTGTCCTCCTCAGGGCCGACGATCTTTACTCGACTGCATCAAGTTGTTTGATTATAAATAAGAACAGAGTTCAATTTGTTCGACCACTTCATTAGCGTGGAACGACAATAATCAAACAAGTATTGAACAGGTTGAAACGCCCACAACATCCCTGGCTCCGGCTCAGGCTGCGCATGCGCACTGACACAGGGGACCGTCGATATGTAGAAGTACCGTAAAGTACAATGTTCTCTAACAGTCACAGGGCAATGAAGACAGAGACAGAAGGTGCTGGAGTGTTCTCGCAAGTTTGATCACTGTAATGTATTCAATAGTCAGAGACGAAGACTGAAGTGGGAACAACAGGTTTATTCCTGGCCACGGGCACAACACAGCACAGCACAGTATCGGGACATGGGTGGGTCACATGACTCCTCTTAACCACGCCCTGGTGCACCCTTGTATGTATGCATTAGCATAACTACTGACACATCTTAATCACGAACCAACCACAGTCACACAGCCACAATCATAGAGCAATCAAGGTGGGGACAGAAGGACTAAGTGCTGGAGCCTTCTCACAAGTTCGATCGAACCCCTCGCTTCACAGACTGTGGAAGGATAAAAATCCAGAGAACTCTCTCTCTCACTCTCACTCTCACTCTCACTCTCTCTCTCCTTGCGCCTTCGTAAGTCCTCCAGGATGGAGTTTCATACAGTATTCACCTCATTTTCTCATCACACTTCATGCCTTTCTCACTTTACACACCCGTTTGCATCTTTCTTCAGACTGCAATGCTTCTTTCTGTTAATATTTTTCTAAGATCGCTTTCTCCAGGGCTTTACTGATGTCCACATACCCCAGCGCACCACTTTCAGCACCACTGCCAAGACACAATCCCTCAAGTAACGCAGTCAGCTCTCACCCCCAGAACGAGATACCCAGAGGTCACTACGATGGATGAACAGAACTCCTGCACTATCCCCATATGACTAAGGTACTGCTGCAGAAGGGAGTGAGGAACCGTGAGAGGGTGAGCCCACACTACCAAGTCTGGAACATTAAACCTTGGGAAATAATCTTGACGGAGGTTGTTGAAGGTATGCCGGGACGTGACCAAAAAGTCTCACTCTTTCTCTACTCTCAACCTCTACATTTTCTTCCCCCCTTAACCCAAACTCTCTGTGTCATTCCTTGTGGATGTGATTGTTGTAAATGCTCTGGGGCACATATGTTCATTTAGTGGAAAGGGCTTTTCCAGCTGTGGTGGAACTCTGGGAAGTATTTGAAACAGCACAGGGCTGACCTTGGATAGCCTTTCATGGTTGCTTTATGCAGCTTCTTCGGCTGAAAGAGTATGGGAGGAGTTTATTTGTTTTTATAATCCCAGCCACCTGGGTTTAATTTATTAGGTGAGAGCTAATTTTAGGTTATTAGGTATTAGGTTATTCCCTCCATCATTCACAGGTGAGAGATGTGGGTGGGTCTTCTTTTTTCTTTTGTAGGTTAACTGCTTTTGACGTTTACACATGATACATGCTTGGGAGCCTCATTGGTATGCATTTCTGTCTGCATTGTCGCGAATGATTCGCCAATAAGTGATGAAACCGGTCCGGCAGATGAGGGGGTGTGTAGCATTGGGATTCTCATGTATGTACTATTTGTGAACGTCTTTACAGCTGTGGAGGAACTCTGGGAACAGTTTGAAACAGTCAAGGACTTACCTTGGATAGACTTTCATGGTTGCTTTATGCAGCTTCTTCAACAAGAAAAGCATGGGTGGAGTCGATTTACTATATTTCTATAATCTTAGCCATCTGGGTTTAATTGATTAGGTGAGAGATAATTGGTTATTCCCTCCATTCAAAGGTTAGAGATGTGGGTGGGCCTTCGTATTTCATATATACTCAGGAAATACATTCTCACTGAGGATGCCGGCAATCTTGTCCATCTCTGTATGAAGCTTGGATTTGGAACATATCCTCTTAGCTCGACTCACTAATACATGTACAAGCCGGTAGGAGGACATGGGTAGTCGACTACCCAATAGAACCTGACGCAATGGGCCCGTTCGATGGGGAATGACCTGAGGATTAAGCACAAGAAAATTCATGATTCCAGCTTAAAGGGTTAATGCTGCAGATTGTTTTTTCATTAAAATACTCCCACATTTAGAGGTTTTTCGGCCGTTGCTAGGCAACGGAGGGGTCCATAGCAACGGTTCTTTCTCACACATAAGTAGGACATATCATGAACCTACCATGCCATTTTCATGTATATCTGACTCATAGTCTCTGAGATAAAACGAACTTCGTTTTTTTATTGTTTTCGACCAGGGTTCATTCAAAGTCTACCTTCTCCGACAGTTTTCATAGGATCCGGATGGAAATTTTTGACAATATGGCTGAATGTACTGCCCACAGTCGGTCGTGGCCCGATTTTTGATTTTCGAAAAAATTAATTTTTTTATGATTTTTCTAAAATTTCAGTCCCGTTGCTGGGCAACCAAAGGGGCGTTAGCAACCTTACCTACGCGGCACAACAAGGTCATAAATTGGTCCTACCACCCAAATTTCATCAAAATCGTACAACTGCAAGGGGGTCAAAAATCCCCGACAAACACACACACGGACAGACCGACACCACGACCAACAAAAATAAGGGTAGATTAAAAAAAAAAATTTAAATCGAAAAAAAAAAAATTCGAAATTTTTTTTTTCTTCTCGATCGACGACCCAAGAAAACCCATTCTGTGGGAGTACTTCCTGTGCAGCTTCCCTTCGCAGGGCAGCTCCCCGGATGATGGGATTGGGCAAAGCCTTCGGGACCCCCAATCTTTGATAGGAGGGAAACCACGGGGTAACATTCCCGGGTCAGATTAAGGGAGAGTGTGTTGGGGTGGTGCTGAAGTGTCGTCTACCAGATGGTGGTCTCCTTGGGTTAACTTGAGGCGGTCCCTTCGATTGGGTGCCTGGAATGTCCTATCCCTAAGAGAGGATGATTACCTGTCTCTGTTATCATCTGAGCTCAAGCGTTTGGACATCGGTATTGCAGCACTCTCTGAGGTTCGGACACCGGATTGCGGCGAGACCATGCCGGGTGGTTACACCTACTATTGGTCTGGTCGCTCTGATGGTTACCATTCCCAAGGAGTTGCTGTAACTTTGTCCAATAAGCTGACTCCAATGATGATTGAGGTAACACCGGTCAACGAGCATATTATGAGACTAAGGATCCATCACTCCTTGGGTGTCATTTCCCTGGTCTCTGTATATGCTCTGACTGAGGCGAGTGAAAGGACTCTCTGTCCTTTCCAGATGAGTCCTCCTGGTCTACACTCTCTCTTCTTCACAGGCGCTTCTTCTTCCTCCCCCTTCTGTCCTCTTGGTCTTTGGGAGCTCTCCTCTTTCCTTGCCTCACTGCATGTGGAGTTCTCCTCTGTCCTTCTTGCCTTCCTGAATATGGAGTTCTCCCATCTCTTTCAGGTCGCTTTTCATCTTTCTCTTTGCACTTGAGACCACTGGTGTCCTTTCTTTCCATCCTCTTTCTCCAAGGAGCTTCTCCTCCCTCCTCCTTCTGTCCTCCTGGTCTCCAGGAAATGTCCTCTGTCCTTACCTCCCTGCACGTGGAGTTCTCCTCTTTCAGAGGTCGCTGCTTCTTTGTCCTCCCTGCACGCCAAGAGCTCTGGTGTCTCTCTGAGCTCCTTCTGATCCTCCTCTTCCTCTTGGGTTTAATTATTAAATTATTTACTTCCACCACTGGGTGGCACCGATTTACAAAAAAAAAATAGTCCATTACAACTTCTGGCTTCACAGCACACTGGGCCGCTATGGCTGGCACACACTGGTCAGAGAGGTCAGAATGGATTTTGCACAGGACATGCTTTTCGTGACTGGAAGTCCTCATCTGGCTCTGCCCACAAACAAGAGATGTTTGCACATGCAATATTACTCTGACTATCCTGTCTATAAATTACATACTCTGCACCCTTAGCATCACATGTAACAAAATGACTTACTCTGACAGGTCCCTGTTACATGGCAATCTAACCTACTCAAAACACATGGACCATGTTACACACAGTTTAGCTATGGATCCTCCCCTTCCCCCTTACACGTTACAATATATATTGATATCAAGTGAATCGATTGAAAATTGACGATTAACGTGACCTTGATCTTTGACATTTTGAACTTAAAAACAATAGGCTTCCGGGTGGTCACTTTCTCGACCAGGTGATGAAGTTTCATGAAGATTGGAGTAGAAATATGACCTGTAGGTGAGTGACATAGTTAAATAGACAGACAGACAGACACACATAATGAAAAATCGTGCTAAGAACGACACTTGGCGAATTAGTTGACCTTTCCGTGTGGTGGTCCAAGCTGTAATGTCATGGAATGTTTGGTGTTTATTTGTTCGTACATTAATAAAATGACACGACGTCACAAATAACAATTATCAGGTGCGCGTTGTCATGGTAACGTTTTCACGGCAGCAGATTGAAAATTTTCACAACTCATTTAAAGCCACCATGTGACATTCAACAAGTTTTCATCGGTGCTTGTTGCCTTCATTCTGATCGTAGAAAATATTTGAAAATACCTAGGAACATTGCTTTTCAACCAGCTTTGCGATCCCGTTATCAGGTTTGAAATATGTTTTAAAACAAAAATATGTATTTTATATGTGTGTTTTTCATGTTTTGGGTGACCCTGACCTTGACCTTGGGTCAATTTCGATCAAACTTTGTACACATTTTAATATTACATGCATAAATAGACAGTATAAGTTTCAATATAATAAGCGCAAAACTGTTTGATAAATAGCCATGTGTAATTCACAAAATTACCCATTGGTTTATAATGGACGATAATATAAAGTGATGCAGAATCCTGATCTTGAACATCACCAAAAGTCACATATCTTTTTGCACTGTGGATTTCTATCAGCTGTTAAAATTTCATCCAAATCGGTTAAGGATTGTGACCTGTAGAACGAATAGAATTTTTTTTAAATCACGTAATAGCTAAAAACGTTGACGTCGTACGCTTGCGAAAACTGTGCATAATTTGTACTAACATGCATTTTAAAACATTTATATATTCTATTGAAGTTTGTTTTGGCATCAACAGGAAGTCGCTACAACTTCCGGTTACTGAGTTATGTTCAAAAGCTTGTTTTCACATTTTTTGACGTAACGTCGTGACCATAAGTGCGATTATGACGTGATTTGATCCCAGACTATTTCAGCAAGATTGGCTATCACGTGTTAAAATTTGACAACGATTGCTTCAGTAGTTTCGGCTGCACACGAGCGTAAATTAAAAAAAAATGACGTCAATAGGCAAAACTTTGGCGTCATACGCTTGCGAAAACTATGCGTAATTTGTAATAAGATGCATTTAGTACTCATTTAGATATTTGACTGAAGTTTAATTTGGTGTCAACCGGAAGTTGCTACGGCTTCCGGTCACTGAGTTATGTCCAAAAATGTGTTTTCATGTTGTGTGACGTCACGTCGTGACGTTTAGTCCGATTAAGACGGGGTTTGGACGCGGAAGTCTCAGGTGGATTGCCTATCAGGTGTAAAAATTCTAAGAACGACTGGTCCAGCCGTTTGGGCTGTTGAAGACTGGACAAACAAACAAACCAACAAACGGAACAGACCAACATACTTGACAAAACCGAAGATTTCGCCAAGTAATCACAGACCAGGCCAACGAATATACTTGTGAATCTTCGATTTTACAAGTAACAAACAGATAGACAAACAAGGGTGAAAACACAAACTCCATCTACCTTCAGTGGCTGAGGTCATTAATTTTAAATGTATGTCTATTTAACGAAAGGTGAATACTGCCAATATGATTAACTACATGGAATTTTGAGCAATGTAGGAAATTGCAACAATAATTATATTTGTGATTGCAAAGGTGATTTAGTTCACCAACTTTCACTTTCTGCAAGGTGTTTCCTTCAAGCTTCTTCTCCCTCTTTCAAATACTTCTGAAACTTTCATCATTTTTCCCTCTCTTCAATCTGTAGATCGCCTCAAACACAATTCGTGTATTTTGGTCTTCTTCATACGAGTCGAGTGAATAAACATTTTTGAGCATTGCCAGGAAACGATATTGAAACCGGATAAAACTGCATTCCTATCAGCAGAGTAAGAGTAGCAGTTACTGAGCAATACTATTCTACCAAAGGTGGAAAGGCCTCAGATTACACACCATCAGGAAATGACAGGTGGATATCAGAGAACTGTCCCAGTGTGGTGAGAATTGATCCATGGCAGCAATGTCACATGATTCATGGGAAGAGCCAAGGGTGGCAGCTTAGGCCTTGATGTCATGAAGGAATAAATTCCTGTGATTTATTTGCTTGTTTATTTATTTACTGACTCACTTATTTATTTTTTGCTTGCAGATTACAAAAAATGCACAACATTAATAAACGTTTGTGTTGATAGATTTTCATTTCTATTTAGTTTATACCTCTGCAAATTGCATTCAAACGTTTCATGAAATGATGGTTATTCATCGTTTTTTGTTTTTTTATAATCAGATGATTATATTATTTTATTACTGATACAATTATTTTTATTATAGACTGGAACACAATTCACAAGTTACAATGGGAATCACAAAATAAAGGTGTTCATGCAAATATACACCATTTATTGACCTCCCATGACATGGCTGCCTCATCTCAAAGACTCGTTCTGCCGCTGCATTTTTTGCAGTAAACCTTTTTTTGGCTCGAGAGAGGTATGTAAATATATGATCACATGTTCGATGTAAACATTATTTCGTGAAATGCCATTATTGCCCAGCCTTATGATAATGTACAAAGCAAAACAACAAAAACCTTTTAAAATGTCATTCATTCATTCATTTTGTGTGCAGCCTTTGGCTGCTGATGTGCAGCTATACTGCTGATGCAATGCCCAGCTTAAAGGCCAGGGCAGAAATTTTGAATTTGGCCATGGTGCCGGCATTAGCTGGCCTATTCTTCACGAAAGACACCGTGGGATCTATAATGTCCACCAACTAATTCCAACAGATGGGACACTCAGTTTATTGTCCATCCGAGAGACAACACACATGTTGATGAATCGTCCTGCCTGTGAAACACCAGGATGACGGTTTATAGCTGGGTCGGGATTCAAACTCAGGAGAAACAGCTTAGAGACAAGTGTGTACCTCTCGGCCATCCTGCCAGCCCTTACCACATGGTACTAAATTAAAAAAGATTAAAAAAAAATCTTCATATCTTAAAATACATAATTTTGTCTAAAAACGAGGGTTTGAGACGAACTAATCTGACAATTTTTTTGAAAAGGGATTCTGAATTGTGAGATTCATTGGGGTCGGGCAACCATTCAATTGCTTACACGTTAAGGTTCTAACGTTAGGTAAGGGAACTATGTTTGGAGGTTTACAATTTAAATAAAATTGAATATAGGATGTTGTGAAATTTACATCATTTTCAGCAATCCTTTAAATTGTGTTATATTTTATAAACAGCCAATACTGTACAATTAAGTGTGTGTGTGTGTGTGTGTGTGTGTGTGTGTGTGTGTGTGTGTGTGTGTGTGTGTGTGTGTGTGTGTGTGTGTGTGTGTGTGTGTGTGTGTGTGTGTGTGTGTGTGTTAAGCTTTTGTTTATTATGGCAAAATGTGCAAATTTCATCACTCATTTTGGGGACTCAAATAGTATCTTGTTTAAACTTGATGTGACGGTCGATCTGGCGATGATGTCACGCTGACATTTTTTGCAAGTCTCTGATATTTAAAAAATTGGCACAACACCACTGACAATGGATAATGAGCAACAGAGTTCTTGACATACACAGCAACACTTGTCAAAGTGAAACAAAGAATAGCCATGAAAAGACACACAGGAATCAGAAACCAACATGTGAGAAAAATGTTTCTGTTAAACATGCAACGTCTGGAGTTGCAGTGGTAACCTGAACTGAGAGATCAGGAAAATTGGAATGGATGTCTTGAACATTAGTGGACCACATTGTGAGGGAGGTGGGGGGGGGATTAGGAGATGAGGAGTATATGGTGCATTTGGGTGGGAATGTGGTGGAGGTGGCATGACACGTCGTAGGGGTAGCAGATCATATGGTCTGTATTGAGGGGCGTAAGTTTTGGGGTAGCATGAGGCACAGTCGGGGTGCCAGGATGCGCAGTGGGGGTAGCGGGACATGTGGCAGGGGTGGTGACACGTGGTGGGGGGCAGCGAAATGTACAGTGGGATGCTCTGTGGGAAGCATGTGCTGCACAAGCAAGAGTTAATTCTCGACAGACCAGATTTATCAAGAGGATTTCCAATTCTGTCAGACAAAGACTGACCTCAAGCAAAAACACCATTATCATCATCGATGGTCTGCATCATCTTGTTTTTCTCCTTCCACCTGCATGTGCAGACCAGAAATGGCCATGTTGGAATAAAAACTGACACCTGCTGGAGTCTTTTGTAGGGGCTGCGAAAGGATACAGGGCATTCTTGAGGGGCTGCAGAGTCACAGGAAGCTGTGGGGTGAGGTGAGCAAGACAAGAGAAAAACATTATAAAACAGAAAGGGCACCAATCTTTGTGTAATGGGAGTGACAGGCCCTGGCCCTGTGCCTCTGCTTCTTTGTGGAAGTTGGCAATCATGTTGAGAGCTTTAGATTTCCCCAGCATCCAGGATTATGAATGGTGTCAAGTGGGGGCATCATCCCATATCGTAGAGCAGTCTCAATTAACACCAAACAATTGAACCAGTTATTCTTTTAAAAAGTCAACTTTATCACCAATTGGATGTCAGGCTCATCAAAATAAAAGGAACTTTAAAAAAAGGTTAACCTCATTCAGCATATCATTCAAATGTCAAAATCAACTGTTATGGTGTTGAGATGTTGCATTATCAATTTTAATCTTTTCACTCACTTTGTTGATATGTAATGTTTACAGGAAAGCTGCATGAAGTGCTCTAAAAATGTACAATTAATCTCGATGAAGATTTAAAGTGGATTTGCTGTCCTCAGGGTACGAGAGATAAGCTATTAAACTAACCAACCAGTACTCCACCAGGCTGTGCAATTTACCTTCCTGAATATTTCTGCAGGTAAATGTTCAAAGTTTTATGGCAGCATTCTCGAGAAACCCTGTATCACTTTATACTCCGAATAATTCATCTTTGCACAACAGAACTAAAGAATGTCTAAACAGCTTTTTAAATGTCAAGAAAAGTTTTATACGTAATAAATCGAACACGACACAATGATAATTTTATGCTTGCTTTTGATTCTATTTATCACATCTCGTACAAAAATAATATTTACATTCTCCTTGAGGTGAGGGAAATATTTGTTTTGTTTTTAAATTAAAGGTTTCATATCAGCAAAGGATACATACAGTGGAATGATGAATATGCAAGACATGTTCCTTTTATGACCTCGTTGAAGTTATTGCAATATGAATGGGTATTGTTCACCGGCGTACAATTTCCTCAAAGTTATGAACATTCTGGTGTGAAATCCAAACGTGATGTCGCTACCGTGGGATTTTTGTCACGAAAATTGTATTTGCTAGTCAGTGATCTCTATTCACACTTGAAAAGTGAAAATCCAAAGTAATGGTAAGGTGATTGAGACAAAAGTTGCCCAACACATTGTAAAACTACTGACCTTTTGAGATTCATCATTCCAACCATAAAAGCTGTCTTTCATAAACAACTCCAACTTCTACTATTTTAATGACTACAATTACTCCCACCTTGAGGGGATGGGTGATGGCTAGTGTTGGGGTTAGAGGAACGTCTGTGGTCCCAATGTATCATGAACTGGCTGGCCAGGCTTGATGTTCCACTGAAGGTGAATCGTGCAGGGATTTGTAATTTGTTCAGGGTAACAGTTATAACTCACCTACTATTCACGAAATATACTGTGAGATCTTTAACATCCACCAACGCCTGCAGTCGTTGCGGACAGGTCCTCCGGTGTAACATCCTGATGGATGGCGCGCGCGCGTGCACGCACACACACACACACACACACACACACACACACACACACACACACACACACACACACACACACACACACACACACACACACACACACACAGATGCCTCGTCCTGCATGCGAGACATCAGGGTGGCAGTTTATAGCTGGGTCGAGATTCAAACCACTTTTGACAGTTCAAATGCGAGTATACATAACTTGAAGCTATCTTTACAGCCATTGCTGTCTTTCTGAAAAATCAGAAAATTTCCAAAAAGACAAAGTTGTCTTTCTGAAATATGCCTATTTATTTATTTATTTATTTATTTATTTATTTATTTATTTATTTATTTATTTATTTATTTATTTATTTATTTATTTATTTATTTGTTTGTTTGTTTATTTATTTATTTATTTGTTTGTTTATTTATTTATTTATTTATTTATTTATTTATTTATTTTACCTCTTATGGTTTGCAAACCCTTTGACATTGTATCCAACCACACCTTGCAAATTATGCATTAAAAGTGTATTTCTTAAACGATTTGATACGTGACTTCATATAGTGGTATTTTACAATTCAATATAAGATTATATGCCTTTGAAGAAGCAGACAAATAAACCAACCTCAGGGAACCATGTAAAACAGGAAAACAAATCGACTGTTATGCTGGTATATCTGGGGATTTGAATTGTCAAACGAATTGCCAAATTGCCATTCAGGTGGAGTGTGTGTTCTTTGGTTTGAGAATTTATTCCATATACCTGCAGAGAAATGGCAAACGAAAGTATAGTCCATTTGCCAGAGAAGTAACCTTGTTGTCCTCGAAAGTGTATGGTTTTATGGTGGTTTCTTGTTCACAGGTATGCACAGACAAAATTAAGCTTGGTTGCCCGGATAGCAACCATGGGGAAATCTGTTATTTTTGCGCAAATACAAGATGGCCGTCATCAACCGGGCTAAAAATATAACTTTTTAGGTAATGAACTTAAAATTACACATGAGATCTTTTCCATATAATTTTGGCACGAGCAATCGATGTTTAACCTTATTTTTGTGATTAGAAGTAAATTTGAGGTCAATGTTCGAGTTCCTGGCAATTGTTTGTCGTGTGAGATACATTTTGAATGACAACAAGGTCACTATTTTGACAACTGGACGCTCATATATGACATTAATGCGAGTTACTAATTCATTGTTTTGTTTGTTACTAACTAATTCAACTTCTTTGTAGCTGGTCACCATCACTATGCCCGTTACATCACCTTCTGGAGATGCGCTATCTGCTGCCACCAGATGCCAAGTCAGAGCTCATATCAGGTGCTTTTGTGTGTTGTCACCAGGAAGGCATTTGGAATGGTGTTGTGGTGAATTGAAGGTCATGACGTGTGATCACATGTTGCACGGCTCGAGCACGGAATAGATAAAGCTAAGGTTCCGCTCGGTCGGGGGGATTGTCCCAGGGGCATTGTCGTTTACGGCGGCGATTCACTTGGTGCTCGTTGAATGGTGAGAATTGAGAGTATATCGGACTCCGGGCTTATACTGATTTATTTTGCGGTGATTAGTTGCACGTGTATACCTTACTGCTTATGTACTCCTTGCTGCACCTGTATCCCCTGATGTGCCCGTAGAAGCGGCTTCAATCAAATGGAATAAAGCCTACACTCTGAAGGTTCTTCTCTCGTTTTCATTTCAATTTATTCCATTTGATTTTCTCGGCTCTCTCAACCAACGATGGACAAGATCTACAAACCAGAGAGGTTCGACGCAGACCCAAACGCGACTGACTCAGAAATGAAATGGTCGCATTGGTTCCGTTCCTTCTCACACTATCTGACCATCATCGAAGAGGGAGCCGACAAATTGGCCGCCCTTGTGAATCATGTCTCGCCCAGCGTATACAGGCTCTTCTCGGAGTGTGACACCTACGAAGCAGCGATCGACGTGCTGCAGGCGCTCTACGTGAAGCGCAAGAACGAGGTATACATATGACATCTTCTCAACACACGCAAGCAAGCAGCCGGGGAGACAATCGATCAGTTCCTGCAAGCTCTGAAACAGCTGGGAAAAGACGGCAGCTTCCGGGCCATAAACGCCGAGGAACACCGAAATGAAGTGACCCGGGAGGCATTTATCCAAGGACTCAGATCAGCCCACATACGGCAACGCTTACTAGAGAAAGCGCAACCCACTCTTGAAAAGGTAGTCGACCAGGCTCGAGCGATGGATATGGCTCAGCAGCAATCTGAGTCATTTGGGACACCGATGCTGCTAATGAACGCCGCTACGGTGGAAACTCAAGGAACCCCACAGACACAGACACAGCCTGACACAGGGGATGGAGAAAAACCCGAGGAGTCGGATACCCAGACCTCGTCAAACTCCTCAGCAACTACCCCGGTTGGTAAATGCTTCTTTTGTGGGTACAAAAGACACCCCCGCCACAAATGCACCGCCAGAGATGCCACATGCATGAATTGTGACAAGAAAGGGCATTATGCCAGGGTATGTAAATCTACTCTAAGGAGTAATAAACCCACTTCTGCGGCACTCTACTCACAAAATAAACTAACTGCAGCCTCACCGGGGATTCTATCCCAGGCTATCATCAACGTACGAATTAACGGGCATATGGCTGAGGCTCTGATTGATACCGGTAGCTCTGAAAGTTTCGTCAACAGCTCGCTAGTGAAGGGCAGGAAATGGAAGATCCACCCGACAGACAATACAGTATGCATGGCCGCCACATCACTACAGTCCCGCGTACGAGGGTACTGCAATGTTGAATTGGACGTAAAAGGGTACACGCATCGGGATGTAAGGGTACTGGTGCTTCGTGATTTATGCGCAGACGTAATTCTGGGTCATAATGTCCTCAAGCAGCACACGAGCATCGAAATACCCTTTGGAGGAAGCAAACCTCGTCTAATTTTAAATGCTTTGACCACCGCAGAGGTAACGTCCCCCCAGCTGTTTGCTAACTTGTCGCCGGTCTGTAAACCGATAGCGATCAAATCGCGGCGATATACCACTGCTGATATAAACTTCATCACTTCAGAGACCAAGCGATTACTGGAAGAAGGAATTATAGAACCGAGCGATTCGCCATGGCACGCACAGGTGTTGGTCACCGCCAATCAGAATCATAAGAAACGAATGGTTGTCGATTATTCCCAAACGGTCAATCGTTTCTCCCAACTCGATGCCTACCCTTTGCCGCGCATAGACGAGATGGTCGAACGCGTGGCCAATTATAAGATATTCAGCACCATCGATTTGCGAAGCGCCTATCATCAAATTCCCATCCGAGAGGAAGACAAACCTTACACCGCATTCCAGGCAGGTAGACGCCTCTACCAATTCAGGAGGATTCCGTTCGGTGTCACGAATGGAGTAGCTTGCTTCCAACGAGTTATAGACGACATCATCTCAGATGAAAACCTCAAAGACACTTTTGTTTACGTGGACAATGTCACAGTGTGCGGTAGGGATCAGGGGGAACATGATATGAATCTGGACAGATTCTTGAGCATTGCTAGAAAATATAATCTGACCCTCAACTACGAGAAATGCGTATTCTCGGCAAGGTCAATTGACCATCTCGGCTACACGATAGCCGACGGCACGATTAAGCCTGATCCTGAACGATTGTGCCCACTTCGTGAGCTACCCCCACCTCAGGACCTGCAGACAATGCGCCGGGTGATCGGCATGTTCGCTTACTATGCAAGATGGATTTCCCAATACTCCGAGAAAATACATCCCCTAGTGCATTGCAAAAACGTCCCACCAGATGCCGCTGTTGTAAAAGCTTTCCACAGCCTCAAAGATGATATCAGTAATTCCGTGGTATTATCGATCGATAGCTCGGTGCCCTTCGTGGTGGAAACAGATGCTTCTGATCACGCGATAGCTGCTACGCTTAATCAGTCTGGGCGACCCGTCGCGTTCTTCTCGAGAACTCTCTCTGGAAGCGAGCAGAGACACTCGGCAATAGAGAAGGAAGCGTACGCCATTGTCAAAGCCCTACGTAAATGGAGACACTATTTACTGGGAAACCATTTCACGCTCGTCACGGACCAACGATCCGTGGCATTCATGTTTGATGGGAAAAATAACGGGAAAATTAAGAATGAAAAAATTATGAGATGGCGGATAGACCTAGCCTGCTATAGTTACGACATAGTTTACCGGCCCAGGAGGGAAAACCCTGCTGCAGACACCTTCTCTCGGGTCTACTGTTCGGCGACAATCAGTCGGGCTTTGCAAGACCTCCATGTGTCTCTGTGCCACCCGGGGGTAACCAGAATGGCACATTTCGTGCGCAGACAAAACCTTCCCTATTCTATTGAAGATATTAAACAAATGAATGCTTCATGCCCTGTTTGTGCTGAACTAAAACCCAGATTCTATGGCGCGGCTTCTGGCACATTGATCAAGGCCACTTCTCCCTTCGAGAGACTAAACATTGACTTCAAAGGGCCCCTGCCGACCGAGACAGACAACAGATACATATTCACTGTTGTTGATGAATATTCAAGGTTCCCTTTCGCATTTCCGTGCTCGGATATGACCTCGGGCACTGTCGTGAAATGTCTGTCTGACCTCTTCGCTATGCTTGGGAAACCTTCGTACATACATTCAGACAGAGGGCCGTGTTTCATGTCGGCCGGGCTAAAACAATTCCTATTAGAGCACGGCATAGCAATTAGTCGAACGACGGGTTACAACCCACAGGGTAATGGGCAGGTGGAACGATATAATGGAGTTATTTGGAAAGCCGTAACTCTGGCGCTGAAATCGAGAGGACTGGGGCCCGAGCAGTGGGAGGTTACCCTTCTCGACGCTCTGAATTCCATACGCTCTTTGCTCTGCACGTCCACCAATGCAACTCCTCACGAATGAATGTTTACTCACCAGCGGCGTTATGTTGACGGCCAATCGGTGCCCAACTGGCTAACCCATCCCGGAACAGTGTTCATGAAATGCCCGGTACGACAAAGCAAGTATGAACCCATGGTGTAAGAGGTCGAACTCATCGATACTAATCCAGAGTATGCTCATGTCAGGCTCCCGGATGGCAGGGAGACCACTGTGTCAGTTCACCATTTGGCTCCCTCAGGTACTCCTCCCGCAGGTACACCACCATCTGGCACTCCTCCCTCTGACATCCCCTCCCCAGGTGTTCCCCCCCCCCCAGGAACTCCACCCGAGAATGGTGGCGACGGAGCTGCCGCGTTCCACCCGAGAGCGATCGGGGAGTCATCCAGGGCACGAGTCGAGGCTCACCAAGAGGATCGGAAGCCTCCCTCAAGTGAAACCGCCATTTACTCCCGGAGAGGTCGACGGATAATACCCCTCGCCGACTCAATCTGTAAAGGGGATTATCGGCATCCTCGATCACATGCTCCTATATGCTCGTTACATAATATATCGATGCTCATTACCATGCTCCTACAACTCAAAATAATCCTCATTGCTTGGCATGTATGCTTCTGTAGTTTAGATAGTTCGCGTTGCTTGAAATGTATACTCCTATAGCGCTGAAGTAATCATGGTGCGTTAGTTGGGCCTCTAGTTACATTTTAAAGATGGGGAAAATGTGGTGAATTGAAGGTCGTGACGTGCGATCACATGTTGCACGGCTCGAGCACGGAATAGATAAAGCTAAGGTTCCGCTCGGTCGGGGGGATTGTCCCAGGGGCATTGTCGTTTATGGCGGCGGTTCACTTGGTGCTCGTTGAATGGTGTGAATTGAGAGTATATCGGACTCCGGGCTTATACTGATTTATTTTGCGGTGATTAGTTGCACGTGTATACCTTACTGCTTATGTACTCCTTGCTGCACCTGTGTCCCCTGATGTGCCCGTAGAAGCGGCTTCAATCAAATGGAATAAAGCCTACACTCTGAAGGTTCTTCTCTCGTTTTCATTTCAATTTATTCCATTTGATTTTCTCGGCTCTCTCAACCAACGATGGACAAGATCTACAAACCAGAGAGGTTCGACGCAGACCCAAACGCGACTGACTCAGAAATGAAATGGTCGCATTGGTTCCGTTCCTTCTCACACTATCTGACCATCATCGAAGAGGGAGCCGACAAATTGGCCGCCCTTGTGAATCATGTCTCGCCCAGCGTATACAGGCTCTTCTCGGAGTGTGACACCTACGAAGCAGCGATCGACGTGCTGCAGGCGCTCTACGTGAAGCGCAAGAACGAGGTATACATATGACATCTTCTCAACACACGCAAGCAAGCAGCCGGGGAGACAATCGATCAGTTCCTGCAAGCTCTGAAACAGCTGGGAAAAGACGGCAGCTTCCGGGCCATAAACGCCGAGGAACACCGAAATGAAGTGACCCGGGAGGCATTTATCCAAGGACTCAGATCAGCCCACATACGGCAACGCTTACTAGAGAAAGCGCAACCCACTCTTGAAAAGGTAGTCGACCAGGCTCGAGCGATGGATATGGCTCAGCAGCAATCTGAGTCATTTGGGACACCGATGCTGCTAATGAACGCCGCTACGGTGGAAACTCAAGGAACCCCACAGACACAGACACAGCCTGACACAGGGGATGGAGAAAAACCCGAGGAGTCGGATACCCAGACCTCGTCAAACTCCTCAGCAACTACCCCGGTTGGTAAATGCTTCTTTTGTGGGTACAAAGACACCCCCGCCACAAATGCACCGCCAGAGATGCCACATGCATGAATTGTGACAAGAAAGGGCATTATGCCAGGGTATGTAAATCTACTCTAAGGAGTAATAAACCCACTTCTGCGGCACTCTACTCACAAAATAAACTAACTGCAGCCTCACCGGGGATTCTATCCCAGGCTATCATCAACGTACGAATTAACGGGCATATGGCTGAGGCTCTGATTGATACCGGTAGCTCTGAAAGTTTCGTCAACAGCTCGCTAGTGAAGGGCAGGAAATGGAAGATCCACCCGACAGACAATACAGTATGCATGGCCGCCACATCACTACAGTCCCGCGTACGAGGGTACTGCAATGTTGAATTGGACGTAAAAGGGTACACGCATCGGGATGTAAGGGTACTGGTGCTTCGTGATTTATGCGCAGACGTAATTCTGGGTCATAATGTCCTCAAGCAGCACACGAGCATCGAAATACCCTTTGGAGGAAGCAAACCTCGTCTAATTTTAAATGCTTTGACCACCGCAGAGGTAACGTCCCCCCAGCTGTTTGCTAACTTGTCGCCGGTCTGTAAACCGATAGCGATCAAATCGCGGCGATATACCACTGCTGATATAAACTTCATCACTTCAGAGACCAAGCGATTACTGGAAGAAGGAATTATAGAACCGAGCGATTCGCCATGGCACGCACAGGTGTTGGTCACCGCCAATCAGAATCATAAGAAACGAATGGTTGTCGATTATTCCCAAACGGTCAATCGTTTCTCCCAACTCGATGCCTACCCTTTGCCGCGCATAGACGAGATGGTCGAACGCGTGGCCAATTATAAGATATTCAGCACCATCGATTTGCGAAGCGCCTATCATCAAATTCCCATCCGAGAGGAAGACAAACCTTACACCGCATTCCAGGCAGGTAGACGCCTCTACCAATTCAGGAGGATTCCGTTCGGTGTCACGAATGGAGTAGCTTGCTTCCAACGAGTTATAGACGACATCATCTCAGATGAAAACCTCAAAGACACTTTTGTTTACGTGGACAATGTCACAGTGTGCGGTAGGGATCAGGGGGAACATGATATGAATCTGGACAGATTCTTGAGCATTGCTAGAAAATATAATCTGACCCTCAACTACGAGAAATGCGTATTCTCGGCAAGGTCAATTGACCATCTCGGCTACACGATAGCCGACGGCACGATTAAGCCTGATCCTGAACGATTGTGCCCACTTCGTGAGCTACCCCCACCTCAGGACCTGCAGACAATGCGCCGGGTGATCGGCATGTTCGCTTACTATGCAAGATGGATTTCCCAATACTCCGAGAAAATACATCCCCTAGTGCATTGCAAAAACGTCCCACCAGATGCCGCTGTTGTAAAAGCTTTCCACAGCCTCAAAGATGATATCAGTAATTCCGTGGTATTATCGATCGATAGCTCGGTGCCCTTCGTGGTGGAAACAGATGCTTCTGATCACGCGATAGCTGCTACGCTTAATCAGTCTGGGCGACCCGTCGCGTTCTTCTCGAGAACTCTCTCTGGAAGCGAGCAGAGACACTCGGCAATAGAGAAGGAAGCGTACGCCATTGTCAAAGCCCTACGTAAATGGAGACACTATTTACTGGGAAACCATTTCACGCTCGTCACGGACCAACGATCCGTGGCATTCATGTTTGATGGGAAAAATAACGGGAAAATTAAGAATGAAAAAATTATGAGATGGCGGATAGACCTAGCCTGCTATAGTTACGACATAGTTTACCGGCCCAGGAGGGAAAACCCTGCTGCAGACACCTTCTCTCGGGTCTACTGTTCGGCGACAATCAGTCGGGCTTTGCAAGACCTCCATGTGTCTCTGTGCCACCCGGGGGTAACCAGAATGGCACATTTCGTGCGCAGACAAAACCTTCCCTATTCTATTGAAGATATTAAACAAATGAATGCTTCATGCCCTGTTTGTGCTGAACTAAAACCCAGATTCTATGGCGCGGCTTCTGGCACATTGATCAAGGCCACTTCTCCCTTCGAGAGACTAAACATTGACTTCAAAGGGCCCCTGCCGACCGAGACAGACAACAGATACATATTCACTGTTGTTGATGAATATTCAAGGTTCCCTTTCGCATTTCCGTGCTCGGATATGACCTCGGGCACTGTCGTGAAATGTCTGTCTGACCTCTTCGCTATGCTTGGGAAACCTTCGTACATACATTCAGACAGAGGGCCGTGTTTCATGTCGGCCGGGCTAAAACAATTCCTATTAGAGCACGGCATAGCAATTAGTCGAACGACGGGTTACAACCCACAGGGTAATGGGCAGGTGGAACGATATAATGGAGTTATTTGGAAAGCCGTAACTCTGGCGCTGAAATCGAGAGGACTGGGGCCCGAGCAGTGGGAGGTTACCCTTCTCGACGCTCTGAATTCCATACGCTCTTTGCTCTGCACGTCCACCAATGCAACTCCTCACGAATGAATGTTTACTCACCAGCGGCGTTATGTTGACGGCCAATCGGTGCCCAACTGGCTAACCCATCCCGGAACAGTGTTCATGAAATGCCCGGTACGACAAAGCAAGTATGAACCCATGGTGTAAGAGGTCGAACTCATCGATACTAATCCAGAGTATGCTCATGTCAGGCTCCCGGATGGCAGGGAGACCACTGTGTCAGTTCACCATTTGGCTCCCTCAGGTACTCCTCCCGCAGGTACACCACCATCTGGCACTCCTCCCTCTGACATCCCCTCCCCAGGTGTTCCCCCCCCCCCAGGAACTCCACCCGAGAATGGTGGCGACGGAGCTGCCGCGTTCCACCCGAGAGCGATCGGGGAGTCATCCAGGGCACGAGTCGAGGCTCACCAAGAGGATCGGAAGCCTCCCTCAAGTGAAACCGCCATTTACTCCCGGAGAGGTCGACGGATAATACCCCCTCGCCGACTCAATCTGTAAAGGGGATTATCGGCATCCTCGATCACATGCTCCTATATGCTCGTTACATAATATATCGATGCTCATTACCATGCTCCTACAACTCAAAATAATCCTCATTGCTTGGCATGTATGCTTCTGTAGTTTAGATAGTTCGCGTTGCTTGAAATGTATACTCCTATAGCGCTGAAGTAATCATGGTGCGTTAGTTGGGCCTCTAGTTACATTTTAAAGATGGGGAAAATGTGGTGAATTGAAGGTCGTGACGTGCGATCACATGTTGCACGGCTCGAGCACGGAATAGATAAAGCTAAGGTTCCGCTCGGTCGGGGGGATTGTCCCAGGGGCATTGTCGTTTATGGCGGCGGTTCACTTGGTGCTCGTTGAATGGTGTGAATTGAGAGTATATCGGACTCCGGGCTTATACTGATTTATTTTGCGGTGATTAGTTGCACGTGTATACCTTACTGCTTATGTACTCCTTGCTGCACCTGTGTCCCCTGATGTGCCCGTAGAAGCGGCTTCAATCAAATGGAATAAAGCCTACACTCTGAAGGTTCTTCTCTCGTTTTCATTTCAATTTATTCCATTTGATTTTCTCGGCTCTCTCAACCAACGATGGACAAGATCTACAAACCAGAGAGGTTCGACGCAGACCCAAACGCGACTGACTCAGAAATGAAATGGTCGCATTGGTTCCGTTCCTTCTCACACTATCTGACCATCATCGAAGAGGGAGCCGACAAATTGGCCGCCCTTGTGAATCATGTCTCGCCCAGCGTATACAGGCTCTTCTCGGAGTGTGACACCTACGAAGCAGCGATCGACGTGCTGCAGGTGCTCTACGTGAAGCGCAAGAACGAGGTATACATACGACATCTTCTCAACACACGCAAGCAAGCAGCCGGGGAGACAATCGATCAGTTCCTGCAAGCTCTGAAACAGCTGGGAAAAGACGGCAGCTTCCGGGCCGTAAACGCCGAGGAACACCGAAATGAAGCGACCCAGGAGGCATTTATCCAAGGACTCAGATCAGCCCACATACGGCAACGCTTACTAGAGAAAGCGCAACCCACTCTTGAAAAGGTAGTCGACCAGGCTCGAGCGATGGATACGGCTCAGCAGCAATCTGAGTCATTTGGGACACCGATGCTGCTAATGAATGCCGCTACGGTGGAAACTCAAGGAACCCCACAGACAGAGACACAGCCTGACACAGGGGATGGAGAAAAACCCGAGGAGTCGGATACCCAGACCTCGTCAAACTCCTCAGCAACTACCCCGGTTGGTAAATGCTTCTTTTGTGGGTACAAAAGACACCTCCGCCACAAATGCACTGCCAGAGATGCCACATGCATGAATTGTGACAAGAAAGGGCATTGTGCCAGGGTATGTAAATCTACTCTAAGGAGTAATAAACCCACTTCTGCGGCTCTCTACTCACAAAAGAAACTAACTGCAGCCTCACCGGGGATTCTATCCAAGGCTATCATCAACGTACGAATTAACGGGCATATGGCTGAGGCTCTGATTGATACCGGTAGCTCTGAAAGTTTCGTCAACAGCTCGCTAGTGAAGGGCAGGAAATGGAAGATCCACCCGACAGACAATACAGTATGCATGGCCGCCACATCACTACAGTCCCGCGTACGAGGGTACTGCAATGTTGAATTGGACGTTAAAGGGTACACGCATCGGGATGTAAGGGTACTGGTGCTTCGTGATTTATGCGCAGACGTAATTCTGGGTCATAATGTCCTCAAGCAACACACAAACGTCGAAATACCCTTTGGAGGAAGCAAACCTCGTCTAATTTTAAATGCTTTGACCACCGCAGAGGTAACGTCCCCCCAGCTGTTTGCTAACTTGTCGCCGGTCTGTAAACCGATAGCGATCAAATCGCGGCGATATACCACTGCTGATATGAACTTCATCACTTCAGAGACCAAGCGATTACTGGAAGAAGGAATTATAGAACCGAGCGATTCGCCATGGCGCGCACAGGTGTTGGTCACCGCCAATCAGAATCATAAGAAACGAATGGTTGTCGATTATTCCCAAACGGTCAATCGTTTCACCCAACTCGATGCCTACCCTTTGCCGCGCATAGACGAGATGGTCGAACGCGTGGCCAATTATAAGATTTTCAGCACCATCGATTTGCGAAGCGCCTATCATCAAATTCCCATCCGAGAGGAAGACAAACCTTACACCGCGTTCCAGGCAGGTAGACACCTCTACCAATTCAGGAGGATTCCGTTCGGTGTCACGAATGGAGTTGCTTGCTTCCAACGAGTTATGGACGACATCATCTCAGATGAAAACCTCATAGACACTTTTGTTTACGTGGACAATGTCACAGTGTGCGGTAGGGATCAGGGGGAACATGACATGAATCTGGACAGATTCTTGAGCATTGCTAGAAAATATAATCTGACCCTCAACTACGAGAAATGCGTATTCTCGGCAAGGTCAATTGACCATCTCGGCTACACGATAGCCGACGGCACAATTAAGCCTGATCCTGAACGATTGCGCCCACTTCGTGAGCGACCCCCACCTCAGGACCTGCAGACAATGCGCCGGGTGATCGGCATGTTCGCTTACTATGCAAGATGGATTTCCCAATACTCCGAGAAAATACATCCCCTAGTGCATTGCAAAAACTTCCCACCAGATGCCGCTGTTGTAAAAGCTTTCCACAGCCTCAAAGATGATATCAGTAATTCCGTGGTATTATCGATCGATAGCTCGGTGCCCTTCGTGGTGGAAACAAATGCTTCTGATCACGCGATAGCTGCTACGCTTAATCAGTCTGGGCGACCCGTCGCGTTCTTCTCGAGAACTCTCTCTGGAAGCGAGCAGAGACACTCGGCAATAGAGAAGGAAGCGTATGCCATTGTCGAAGCCCTACGTAAATGGAGACACTATTTACTGGGAAACCATTTCACGCTCGTCACAGACCAACGATCCGTGGCATTCATGTTTGATGGGAAAAATAACGGGAAAATTAAGAATGAAAAAATTATGAGATGGCGGATAGACCTAGCCTGCTATAGTTACGACATAGTTTACCGGCCCAGGAGGGAAAACCCTGCTGCAGACACCTTCTCTCGGAAGATCAAGGCCACTACTGTTCGGCGACGACAGATTGATCAAGGCCACTACTGTTCGGCGACAATCAGTCGGGCTTTGCAAGACCTCCATGTGTCTCTGTGCCACCCGGGGGTAACCAGAATGGCACATTTCGTGCGCAGACAAAACCTTCCCTATTCAATTGAAGATATTAAACAAATGAATGCTTCATGCCCTGTTTGTGCTGAACTAAAACCCAGATTCTATGGCGCGGCTTCTGGCAGATTGATCAAGGCCACTTCTCCCTTCGAGAGACTAAACATTGACTTCAAAGGGCCCCTGCCAACCGAGTCAGACAACAGATACATATTCACTGTTGTTGATGAATATTCAAGGTTCCCTTTCGCATTTCCGTGCTTGGATATGACCTCGGGCACTGTCGTGAAATGTCTGTCTGACCTCTTCGCTATGTTTGGGAAACCTTCGTACATACATTCAGACAGAGGGCCATGTTTCATGTCGGCCGGGCTAAAACAATTCCTATTAGAGCACGGCATAGCAACTAGTCGAACGACGGGTTACAACCCACAGGGTAATGGGCAGGTGGAATGATATAATGGAGTTATTTGGAAAGCCGTAACTCTGGTGTTGAAATCAAGAGGACTGGGCCCCGAGCAGTGGGAGGTTACCCTTCTCGACGCTCTGAATTCCATACGCTCTTTGCTCTGCACGTCCACCAATGCAACTCCTCACGAACGAATGTTTACTCACCAGCGGCGTTATGTTGACGGCCAATCGGTGCCCAACTGGCTAACCCATCCCGGAACAGTGTTCATGAAACGCCCGGTACGACAAAGCAAGTATGAACCCATGGTGTAAGAGGTCGAACTCATCGATACTAATCCAGAGTATGCTCATGTCAGGCTCCCGGATGGCAGGGAGACCACTGTGTCAGTTCGCCATTTGGCTCCCTCAGGTACTCCTCCCGCAGGTACACCACCATCTGGCACTCCTCCCTCTGACATCCCCTCCCCAGGTGTTCCCCCCCCCCAGGAACTCCACCCGAGAATGGTGGCGACGGAGCTGCCGCGTTCCACCCGAGAGCGATCGGGGAGTCATCCAGGGCACGAGTCGAGGCTCACCAAGAGGATCGGAAGCCTCCCTCAAGTGAAACCGCCATTTACTCCCGGAGAGGTCGACGGATAATACCCCCTCGCCGACTCAATCTGTAAAGGGGATTATCGGCATCCTCGATCACATGCTCCTATATGCTCGTTACATAATATATCGATGCTCATTACCATGCTCCTACAACTCAAAATAATCCTCATTGCTTGGCATGTATGCTTCTGTAGTTTAGATAGTTCGCGTTGCTTGAAATGTATACTCCTATAGCGCTGAAGTAATCATGGTGCGTTAGTTGGGCCTCTAGTTACATTTTAAAGATGGGGAAAATGTGGTGAATTGAAGGTCGTGACGTGCGATCACATGTTGCACGGCTCGAGCACGGAATAGATAAAGCTAAGGTTCCGCTCGGTCGGGGGATTGTCCCAGGGGCATTGTCGTTTATGGCGGCGGTTCACTTGGTGCTCGTTGAATGGTGTGAATTGAGAGTATATCGGACTCCGGGCTTATACTGATTTATTTTGCGGTGATTAGTTGCACGTGTATACCTTACTGCTTATGTACTCCTTGCTGCACCTGTGTCCCCTGATGTGCCCGTAGAAGCGGCTTCAATCAAATGGAATAAAGCCTACACTCTGAAGGTTCTTCTCTCGTTTTCATTTCAATTTATTCCATTTGATTTTCTCGGCTCTCTCAACCAACGATGGACAAGATCTACAAACCAGAGAGGTTCGACGCAGACCCAAACGCGACTGACTCAGAAATGAAATGGTCGCATTGGTTCCGTTCCTTCTCACACTATCTGACCATCATCGAAGAGGGAGCCGACAAATTGGCCGCCCTTGTGAATCATGTCTCGCCCAGCGTATACAGGCTCTTCTCGGAGTGTGACACCTACGAAGCAGCGATCGACGTGCTGCAGGCGCTCTACGTGAAGCGCAAGAACGAGGTATACATACGACATCTCAACACACGCAAGCAAGCAGCCGGGGAGACAATCGATCAGTTCCTGCAAGCTCTGAAACAGCTGGGAAAAGACGGCAGCTTCCGGGCCGTAAACGCCGAGGAACACCGAAATGAAGCGACCCAGGAGGCATTTATCCAAGGACTCAGATCAGCCCACATACGGCAACGCTTACTAGAGAAAGCGCAACCCACTCTTGAAAAGGTAGTCGACCAGGCTCGAGCGATGGATACGGCTCAGCAGCAATCTGAGTCATTTGGGACACCGATGCTGCTAATGAATGCCGCTACGGTGGAAACTCAAGGAACCCCACAGACAGAGACACAGCCTGACACAGGGGATGGAGAAAAACCCGAGGAGTCGGATACCCAGACCTCGTCAAACTCCTCAGCAACTACCCCGGTTGGTAAATGCTTCTTTTGTGGGTACAAAAGACACCTCCGCCACAAATGCACTGCCAGAGATGCCACATGCATGAATTGTGACAAGAAAGGGCATTGTGCCAGGGTATGTAAATCTACTCTAAGGAGTAATAAACCCACCCACGAGTCGAGGCTCACCAAGAGGATCGGAAGCCTCCCTCAAGTGAAACCGCCATTTACTCCCGGAGAGGTCGACGGATAATACCCCCTCGCCGACTCAATCTGTAAAGGGGATTATCGGCATCCTCGATGCTCATGCTCCTATGTGCTCGTTACATAATATATCGATGCTCATTACCATGCTCCTACAACTCAAAATAATCCTCACTGCTTGGCATGTATGCTTCTGTAGTTTAGATAGTTCGCGTTGCTTGAAATGTATACTCCTGTAGCGCTGAAGTAATCATGGTGCGTTAGTTGGGCCTCGAGTTACATTTTAAAGACGGGGAAAATGTGGTGAATTGAAGGTCGTGACGTGCGATCACATGTTGCACGGCTCGAGCACGGAATAGATAAAGCTAAGGTTACGCTCGGTCGGGGGGATTGTCCCAGGGGCATTGTCGTTTACGGTGGCGGTTCACTTGGTGCTCGTTGAATGGTGAGAATTGAGAGTATATCGGACTCCGGGCTTATACTAATTTATTTTGCGGTGATTAGTTGCACGTGTATACCTTACTGCTTATGTACTCCTTGCTGCACCTGTATCCCCTGATGTGCCCGTAGAAGCGGCTTCAATCAAATGGAATAAAGCCTACACTCTGAAGGTTCTTCTCTCGTTTTCATTTCAGGTGTGAGCTCTGATCAGTTCGGTGAACAAACTGCTATTAGAATTGGCAAGGGTGGCCCAAGGGTATGACTCTTTCTCCAGAGATGGTAGCAGAGTGGATCGATTCCTTTCCTGTCACTGCCTACATCTCAGATACAATGGAGCACATCTACCCTGACTCCTCAAACAAGGACAATGAAGACCAAGTGAGAGAAAAGGACACAAGAATCGGACCACGTCACAAGGAGGATGGGAAGAAGAGGAGAGAACTTGATGCAGATGATAGGCGCCGGATTTTACTTGACTTGTCCAATGTGTTTCATCCTCTTGAAAATCACTCACCACATCTGTACAACATTGCCAATGGTCGAATTGCTCCCCGAGAAGCTGAAGTGAATGTTGAGGATTCCGTGGTTATAGGTCAGAAAATGGTTGCAGAGTTCCATGCATCCCTTCCAGGTGGATTCCATGCAACCATCTCATGCCCCATCAAGACAATGGAGCACTTACAGAAAGGAGTGAAAATTGGGGACAAGACGATCTTTGATCTGGAAACCATCTTCCTCAGGCTGCTGACTATTGGACAGCAAAGACAAATGGAGCTATGACCTATCTTCCAGTTTGAGCTCTGTGCAGTACCTCCCTCACTGATTGAGGAATATGGGTGCTTAAGGAAAGGCAACAAAGCACCACTGGCACACAAACTCTGTGTTCAGGCACAACACCCTCTGCAACCAGATGTTACCATTGTTGACGCGAGCCAACTTCTCTATCATATTGTCTGGCCTTTCAGGGGAACTGTGTCAGTCTTAGTTGAGTCCATCAAGACAAGGCTGTCTACCATTGCTGGTCAGAAGATCTTGGTCTTTGACAAATATTATGATATTTCTGCAAAGGACCATGAATGAGTGAGGCGTGCTGGCATTGGTTCCATCAACTATGACCTCACAATAAACACACCCCTGCCGAGTCGAGATGCCATCCTGAAAAACAAGCAGAACAAGTTGCAGCTGTCCAAAATTTTGAGTACCTATAACTTTGGTGAAGGAGTTACTGTGGAGAGCCGTAGCCATGGTGCGTTCAACCATGATGAAGCAGACATTACAATGATCTCACACCTGCTCATGGCTGCTGAATGTAATGCAAGAGTGATATGTATCCTCTCTGATGACACTGATGTTTTTGTATAGATGGTTTACTGGGTTTACTAGCACAACATCCAGGCCACAGTGCAGATGGAAAGGTGGGATGGAGCAATTTGGGATATCAACACCACCTGTGACCAGCTCGGCCCCAAGTGTCTGCAGCTTTTGGGAATGCACTACATGACTGGCTCAGATACCACGTCATACCCATACGGCAAGGGCAAAGTGTCAGCCCTGAAGACACTGAGAGCTGGCAACTTCCCTGGTTTGTACTCCGCACTTGGCGAGCTGAACGCAAGCCATGAACACCTCATGGGAGCAGGGCGGACATTCTTCTGTGCCCTGTATGGTCAGCCAGAAGGTACCACGATGAGTGAGATGAGGTACTCTATGTACACAAGGAAGTCTAGCAAGCCCCTCAAGCTCATGGCATTACCTCCAACTGAGATCAATCTCTTCCTACATATTTTGCATGCACATCTACAGACAGTACTTGCAAAATCAGCTGATCAGCAAGCCCCACCTGAACTTGACATTACAAAATATGGATGGGACATCAGAGATGGAATCCCAGTGCCAGCAACTTCTGCTACTCCACCAGCCCCTTTGGACCTCATGGATGTTGTGCGGTGTGGATGCAAAGCAGAGGGGAAGGCCTGCAGTACTGCAAGTTGCAGTTGTCACCATGCAAAGATCTCCTGCATGCTATACTGCACTTGTGGTTGCAGTGACAAGTGCTTCAACCCACACAAACTGTGAAGGACAGTGAAAGTGAAGTGGAAGAAGGGAGTGTCGAGGCAGAACTGGAAAGAGACGAGGATATGGAAGGGGACGAGTACAATGAATGGGAATGAACAATATGTAAATTGTCCACTTGGCTCTATGTCCTCTGTTCCAAAGATGTCCAATATGATGACATGACAATGTGTATGCTTTCTGATTATCAACATACTGTTGTGAACCATTCATGACTTCACTTTTGCATTGGTGTTGCATAATTTTCAGCAGAAAATAGTCATGGACATTTCATGTGAACCTCTATTTATTCCTGAACGTAAAAAATAACCCCAAAATTGAATTCCTCATGTGAAAATCATATGGAAAAGAGGTATTACACAGGATTATATGTTGACTTAGCCCCATCATCTGACTTTGCCCTACTTTGCGATAAAAACTTAGCCCCATCGTCTGACCTGGAGCGGCCATCTTGAATTTATGCAAATTAGAGGAGTTCCCCAAGGTAGCCACCCCAGCAACCAACCTGAATTTTATTAATGGACCCATGTTAGTCCAAAACAATCATAAAACCAGACACTTTCCACATCAACAAGGTTGACAATGAAACACATAATAACGGCAAATGGACTATACCCAAATATTCCAACATACCCTGAATGCTGCTGAATAATTTGTGTAATTTTAGAGATCCATTGAATTATGGCTCGTCCTCTATATGGAATACATTGCGTCAATAAGTATTGCGTCCTGTGGAAGGGATGAAGAGCCAATCAGCCCCATCAACTCGCATTTGCTCGTCATCACCAAATATCCCAGAATGCCTTTCCAAAAGAGTACGCTATGATGTGCATGTCATGAAGAAATTGCAAATCCATGCCCTGGTTTGGGGCTGCTTCAATCACATCCTGATATATACAATGGGTCTGTTGGGATTATCTATCTATTCCAGTTATTCTTTATTCTATCTAGCTGTCTATCTGCATGGGTGAAACTGTATAACTTTTTTTTTAAAGCAAGTAACGAGCAAAACGACTCCTTAGTGCAGGGTCTGGGGGTATGCCCCTTGGAAAAATTAGAAAAATTGATATCAAAATATGCATTTTGGGAGTGTTCCTGTCCAAATTGTAACAAAAACAACAATGCAAATGAAAAAGTGATATTTGGAGAATAATTTTTTTTTTAATTTCACCTGAACATCCATTGCTGGGAAGATTATTTTCAGTTAGTACAGCATTTTCTTATCATAAAATAAGTGAATACTGAATGCCACATACTTTTCCAGGACGTTTAATTCAGGTGATTCATAAAGGGGGGAAGGGAGGAGGGGTTGGCACATCACATACTGGAGCGTTTTACCGGAATCATCCTCGCCTGTGATGCAAAACCATAGCATTCACTTCCTGTTTAAACTCGGTCATGTAATGGAGGGGTTTCCAGAATAGCCCTCGCTCCTGTTTAAAGTAGAGCATTCACTTACACCCCCTTGTGTTTTAAGGGATCAGTAAACACACGCCATGCCACATGTACAAGGGAAAGTTACAAGTCGTTATCCACAAATGAGTTTTAAAATATTGATGTTATTTACATTTATAACATTCTAGTCCCTGTGCCTGCCACACTTTTCTCATTCACACTCCTCCCCCAGTGAAACTGAGTTTGGTCGCAAGCCTCATCACAATCAACAGACATTATCAGGTTTTTGTGTTTGCTTGCAGCAGAATCACGTCTTCAAATCATGCAAGGTAAAGATGGCACTCGGTACTTCGGTATTTTCGGTGAAGTTCATAGAGGAGTGAACAGCGATGGGAAAATCCAACAATGGACGCTGTTTCCGTATTTACCGACATAGACTTTCTACTGCCTGGCGGACATCTGATTACGGTGACGTGCTTTTCAGCTTTTCTACCTGGCTAACTTCTACAAAAATACCTTATAATAAAAGACTACCATGGGAGTAATTCACATAATCATGGTCATGATGTGTTGGCATTGCACCCCATTCGGATGAAATGGGTGAAGAAAATAATCAGCAGATCGGAATATGACTATTTCGGCAGTTTTCATTCTTATAGAGCTTTAAAGACCCCTCCGGGCTTTTAGACCCTTTGAACACCTGTAATACTGTTTGGACACTTTAATACTCTGACCAATTTAGACCCTGTTTTTTAATTTGCTCTTAGACCCCTTTATACCCTTTAAGACTCCTTTAGGGTAAAATAATTTAAAACACATTTTAGACCCATAATTTTACACCCTTTAGATATTTTAGACACTCTTTAGTCCCTTTTTAGGCACTTTTAAGACCTTTAAAAACCGCCCCGAAAATTGTTTTTGATGACTTTTTCGTGCACCTTTAACATCGCATCACAAGTTGCAATGACAAATCGAAACTGATATCCCAAAGTGAAACTGTTGGAGGAAACTGAAACAAGGTGGGTTAGGGATAACTTGTCTGATTTGTTGTCTTCGTGTTTGCTTACTAATTGGATTGGGCGGTCTGTTGCACTTTTCACATATTCAGATAATCCGACTATTTTGATTCTATGCACTTGGTTTAGCACCATCAGGCCACTACCACCTTCTTGTCTCGGCAGATACATTCTCAAGATACATTGATTTTTGAAAAACATTTTGTGGATGGTGAGGAGTTTCCTTGTTTTGATATCCAGTTTATTGATTTCTGATTGTGGCTAGTTTAATATTCCACAACTGTACTGGAATACAGGTATTGCTAGTTGGTTTATGACTGATTTTGTTCCTTGGAGAAAGGTGTGTTTTCAGGAACAGCCTCGTTTGATGGAGATATTCTTTGGTAATTGTTTTTCACATTTGTTTGTGACATATTTGGTGACCTTCTTCTCATCCAACTGTGTGTGTGTGTGTGTCTAATATATATATATATATATATATATATATATATATATATATATATATATATATATATATATATATATATATATATATATATATATATATATATATATATATATATATATATATATATATATATATACACCTGATGTTGGCGCAGTGGTTAGGGCAGCGGCTTGGGATCCAAAAGGTCCTGAGTTCAAGCCCCGTTGGGCCACTGAATTAATACACCAGGGGGTTGACTCAGCTTGTCATCCTTCCGAGGTCGGCGAAATGAGTACCAGTATACTGGGCCGGTGTATACCCCGGTTAAAATAGGTATACCATATCCCTGTGTCATAAGAGGCGACCAGGGTTGCGTCAGGAAGGGCATCCGGCGTAAAACATGTGCCAAATCACGATGCGGATCATACGGATGATCCGCTGTGGCGACCCCGAACGGGAGCAGCCGAAAGACGAAGAAGATATATATATATATATATATATATATATATATATATATATATATATATATATATATATATATATATATATATATATATATATACACACATATATATATATATATATATATATATATATATATATATATATATATATATATATATATATATATATATATATATATATATATATATATATACATATATATATATATATATATATATATATACATATATATATATATATATATATATATATATATATATATATATATATATATATACACACATATATATATATATATATATATATATATATATATATATATATATATATATATATATATATATATATATATATATATATATATATATATATATATATATATATATATATATATATATATATATATATATATATATACACACACACACACACACACACACACACACACACACACAGCGGGCGTAGTGGTGTGCGCCTGTAATCCGGCTACTCGGAGGCTTGGGTTGGAGGATCGCTTGAGGACGGGAGCTCTGCGCTGGGCCGCGCGATGAGAGGGTGTAGGGCAGCCCCAAATCATGGCGAAACCCAATCCTTATCCCTGTGTCGTAAGAGGCGACCAGGGTTGCGTCAGGAAGGGCATCCAGCGTAAAACCTATGCCAAATCAGTATGCGGATCATAACGGATGATCCGCTGTGGCGACCCCTAACGGGAGCAGCCGAGAGACGAACAACAATAACATATATATACACACATAAGCAAATACCACCCACCACTTCGCTGGAGGTAATACTAAAGTAGTAAGAGGGAGATTGGGCAGGAGAGAGAGGGGGAGAGAGAAGAGGTGAGATGAGATTGAAGAGGTGATGAAGGGGAAAGGAGCGAGAGCAAAGAAGATTTGGGGAAGGGAAGACAGTGTGAGTGAAGAGGAAGGGAAGGCAGAAGTGCGGTGGAGCATTAATTACGATTCATACTGTTTCATCAAAATGATTCCGCATCGAAAAACAGTGAAGATGGAAACAAAATAATGTCTGAAATCTATTTTCTACTGGTCATACTATAAACACGGTCCACAGATAAATTCCCATCCGGACATGAATCCTGCCCGGACGCGTCCAGAGCCAAGCTGACTGGAGACAAACCCTGCCCAGACACGTCCGGAGACAAACACCATCCAGATATAACCATCATCCGGATATGTCCAGAGACAGACAGACAGACAGACAGAGAGAGAAAGGGGAGGGTAGAGTGAGAGAGGAGATGTGGGAGGAGGGTGCTGCACTGTATTGGGAGGGGGTAGAGCAAGGATGGGCCAAAGAGAGATCCTCTTTATCTCTTTGCTGATGACTCCACCCTCTGTCGTACCATCTGTCATCGCTCAGATCAGCAAGCAGCAGCCACTTCACTCTCCACAGACCTAGATAAAATCACAAGCTGGTCCAACATGTGAAACATGTCTTTAAATCCTGACAAATCCCACATTCTCCTCCTCCTCCTCCTCTCCGATAGGACCATCTGGAACCCCCCCCCCTCCTTCCCCATCTACTTTCTCAACAAGCACCTTGAATAAGTCCTTTCATTCAAGCTTTTGGGCTGCACTGTCTGCCTTTGGACAAAATAACTGAAGCCATGTGCTTCCAAAAGCCAAGAATGGGCTTCCTACACTCTCTACTGGCAGTTTGGCCCACTCTTGTGCACACTGCTCCAGTTCTCCCAGATTTGAAGGGTGCCTTCTCCCAATTGCCATTTTCAGATCTCCTCACAGGTGTTCAATGGGATTTAGATCTGGACTCATTGCTGGCCACTTCAGAACAGTCCAGCATTTTATCTTGAACCATTCCTGGGTGCTTTTTGAAGTGTGTTTGGGGTCATTGTCCTGTTGCAAAAACCCATGACCTTCGACGGAGACCCAACCTTCTGACACTTGGTTAAACATTGCACTCCAAAGTGCCTTGGTAATCTGATTTCATGATGCCACGCACACATTCGAGGCACCTAGTTCCAGAGGCAGCACAGCAACCCCAAAACATCACTGAACCTCCTCCATGTTTGACTGTAGGGAAGGTGTTCTTTTCTTTGAAGGCTTCATTTTGTTTCCTGTAAACATGGAGATGATGTGCTTTACCAAAAAGCTCTAATTTGGTCTCATCTGTCCACAGGACATTCTCCCAGAAGGAATTTGGCTTGTTCAGGTGTGTTTTGGCAAACTCCAGTCTGGCTTTCTTATGTCTCTCACAGCAGTGGGGTCCTCCTGGGTCTCCTACTATAGAACCCCCTTTCATTGAGTTGGCCATGGATGGTGCGAGTTGAAACTGTCGTACCTTGTGTCTGAAGGTCAGCTTGAATCTGTTTGGCAGTTGATCGAGGTGCTTTTTCCACCATTCGAACAATCCGCTGCAATCTTCGATCAAGTTTTCTCCTCCGGCCACATCCAGGGAGGATGGCTACAGTGCCATGGGCCTTAAACTTCCTGATTGCATTGCGTATGGTGGACACAGGAACATCAAGGTCTCTGGAGATGGACTTGTAGCCTTGAGATTGTCCATGCTTGGCTACAATCTTGTGTCTGACCTCCTCAGACAATTCTCTGGTTTACTTTCTTTTCTCCATGCTCATTGAGGTACACACAAAGACACAAAATGGCAGAATGCCTTTTCTCTGTTCAAACTGGTTGAATGAGTGATTCTTATATTGCAGGCACCTACAACTCACCACAGGTGAGTTAAATTCCAAAGTAAAGGAGAAATCTTGAAAAAGTGCAGGACAGTGAAAAAGTCTTAAAGGACAGTGCAGCCCAAAAAGTGCAAAAAAAGTAAAGGAGAAAAACCTGCTTGAAATCTCATTATTTCTCACAACTTCTAAAAGGTGCAATAATATTGTCCAGGCCATTTTCCGATTTCTCTGTGGAATAAGCTAATATTTGTAATTTTTTCAGCTTTTTTTGTTTTGTTTTGTTCCACTGCAGACCAAAGAAATACAGATGTGGACACCAAAAGATCTTTTTAATTTCAACAATTATCTGGAAGAGATGGTGCATTCTTTGAAAAAAGTGCCAATATTTTTGGCAATGACAGTATATCGTGATAATGCTATTTTACATGAAAGCTGGATGGAAATTTCATCTTTTTGGAACCTTTTAAATGACTTCGTAACGTTTTTTAAAAAAATTCAATGAATGCCAGTACATATTGAGGGTATGTTGAAATGGAAACCGTTTTTTTTTGGAATTGCCTTTTCAATTTCATCACATAAGTCTTTGAGAGAACTGTATTGAGCATGGCTTCAGTTTGCAGAACGTGTTCTGGCCGGCACGGCTGTCTTGGCAAAATCGGTAAATAATAGCGCCATGATAGAGTCAGAACAGGGTTTGCGAATGATAAATGGCCTATCACTTCTTGCTTAGAAACATTCCAAGGTTCGTTCGGCAAACTTTGACCAACCACAACTCAGTTGCTGAGCATGTGCTCCTGGCAAAATGAGGATGTGAAAATGATCATCTCATATTTAAGAAGAAAAAGATGTAGTTTGCAGTCAACCCATCATTTATACATTGCAGTTGAAGAACCTCTGCTTGTTGTCAATAACATAAAATTACAATTTTCAAACACAAAAGACCACAGGCTGTGAATGCAAATACACCCATCTGAAATGCTTCGAAGCAAAATTACATTGGCAAACCTTTTTTTTTTTTTCCTCGAACATGATCATCATATTCCCACCACACTCAACAACATGTATAGAATGAGTATAACTAAGATTCATCGCTGAAGTCAAAATTATCCGTATTCACTGGTTATTAAGTGACGAGTCATGCATGGGTATTTCAGATGAATGCCAAGTTCGTTTAGTCCGAGATGCCCTCACTTGTTTTTGACTAATTGAATGATCACTTGTTGATTGTTAACCTCCGCCATCTTCGAAGATGGATCGAGGTTACTGTTTTCACCCCTTTCTGTTTGTTTCTTTGTTTGTTTGTTTGTTTGTTTGTGAACAGTATTACGGAAAAACTCCTCGACGGATTTCGACGAAACTTGGTGGGCGGGGGGGGGGGGTTGGGTATGGTCCAAGGATCATGCCATTAAATTTTGGACTTGGTCCTCCCCCCCTCCCAAAAAAATTGTTAGAGAATTTTTTTTTGCATTTCTGCATGTTTTAAGTGATTTCCAACCCCCCCCCCAAAAAAATTGCTACCCCCCAAAAAATTGTTACCCCCCAAAAAAAATTTAGAGAAAAATTTTTTTTGAATTTCTACATGTTTTAAGTGATTTCCAACCCCCAAAAAATTGTTAGAGAAATTTTTTTTTTTGCATTTCTACATGTTTTAAGTGATTTCCAATCCCCTCCCCCAAAAAATTGTTACCCCCCCAAAAAAAAAGAAAAAGTTTTTTTGCATTTCTACATGTTTTAAGTGATTTCCAACCCCCCCCAAAAAAAATTGTTAGAGAGATTTTTTTATTTTTTTTGCATTTCTACATGTTTTAAGTGATTTCCAACCCCCTCCCCCAAAAAATTGTTCGAGAAAAAATGTTTTTTTGCATTTCTACATGTTTTAAGTGATTTCCAACCCCCCCCAAAAATAATTAAGAGAAAAAAAAAATTTTTGCAACTTTTTTTTCCAACAAAGTTTCGATTTCTTTTTTTTTGCATTTCTAGATGTTTTAAGTGATTTCCAACCCCCCCCCCCCCAAAAAAAATGTTGGAGAAAAGAACTATAACTGTCAGCACTGTTGGCATCATATTTAATGAATAAGATATAAGGTTCACTTGGAGCCTGGTGTTGGCGCAGTGGTTAGGGCAGCGGCTTGGGATCCAAGAGGTCCTGAGTTCAAGCCCCGTTGAGCCACTGAATTAATACACCAGGGGGTTAACTCAGCCTGTCATCCTTCCGAGGTCGGCGAAATGAGTACCAGTATACTGGGCCGGTGTATACCCCGGTTAAAATAGGTGTACCATATCCCTGTGTCGTAAGAGGCGACCAGGGTTGCGTCAGGAAGGGCATCCGGCGTAAAACATGTGCCAAATCACTATGCGGATCATAATGGATGATCCGCTGTGGCGACCCCTAACGGGAGCAGCCGAAAGAAGAAGAAGAAGAAGGTTCACTTGAGTGACCCAGCAGTATTGGCGGCGGAGGTTTTACACTCTCCCGAGTGCTCCCCCTCTCGTTAATTCATGAGATGACATTAAACCATTTGATGATAATTGCCAGTTTTGGGGAAGGCCTTTCAAAAGGCAAAGGGAATGTTATCTCGTGATACATCAGAGGGTAGCGTGCTTATTTCAGAAGTGTTGCTGACCATGTGTCGTAGTTTGGTTTTTCCAGATCAAATGTTTTGTTTAGTTCTAGTCACCTTTTTGATGAAGATGTAGCTGCATTCGAGAGAGCTCGAAGAAGAGCAACAACCTTGTATCATGGTTCCAGAGATATAAGGTTCTGATTAGCAATGCATCATCAAATCAATCAATCAATCAATGTTTGAAGACAAAACAAATTGCCATTTATAATTAGACTCCAAAAGCTCCATATTTTTTTTGTATTGCTTTTTTTTGCTGACTTCAGAGGACTAGAAAGAAAATGAAACTACTCCAAGTAGTTATTTCTCCCGTTTTATTGTCATTATTTCAGGTCAAAACCTTTGATAATGTGAAATCAGACATAGGTAAAGGCAATGCTGCCCCAGGCAGACGGCACCATAATCTCAAACTGCCAATAAATCACATGCATGTGCACACAACACCTACCGAGTCGGTTTATTTTATTTTTTATTTTTTGTATACCTTGACGAGGCTCGTATGAGAGTTAACACACAATGCACAGCAAGGGGGGCAAGGGGAGCATGAGACAAAAGGGGCGGGAGTGGGAAGGACAAAACAATGGGAACAGAGACATTAGGAGATCTGTGGAAATGAGAGAGATGGGGTGGGGAACACGGGGAATACAATGTGGACATGACAGGGACTTTCCAGAAGGAAAGGAGGGAATCTTAAGGAGGTGGGGTTGGAGTGGATTAATGGGGTTAGAAAAAAAATCAAGGTTTTGGATGGGGGAAGATAAGAGATGGTGGTGAACAGCTGTTTTGAAGGCCTGGAGGGAACAATGGGATTGAACAAGGTGTGTGAGTTTATTCCAAAGGTGGGAAAAAGAGGAATGAAAGAGTGAAGGAATGAAATTCGTGATTTTGGTAGTTTTACCAGAAGGCGGTTGTTGTTGGACCTTGAGCACCCTTCGGAAATATGATGGGGAGAAATCGCAGACACAGCAGGTGGGGCGAGACCTGAGAGGAGACGTAGAAGACAGAAAGACCACCGACCTGCCTGCGGTGAAAGAGTGAGAGGCCCACAGACTCAGCCTCATCGCGGGAGATACCAATGATAAAGTTGCATCAATTTTCTGAGCGTGGCTTTGCTACCGATGCAATCTACAATAAAATACAAGGAAGCAATGCAGGAGACACAGCAAGACAAGCTGAATGAAACACAGCAAGAAGAGGAAGGGGAAAGCGGTGATGAAATGGAAAGGAACAAACCAACCGACAACTAACAAATGAAGAGAGGTGATTGAGGGGTGGGTGGTGGATCACAATAACCTGATGTGCTTGGGAATGGGATCATTTTGGGGTAGAATAGATCATGGGGATGACCTGGAGTTGTAGTTAACAGCTGTCTAAAGGCTTTGGAGGAAAGAATGGGACTGAACAGACGAGGGAAGTTGGTTTCACAAGCGAGAGAAAAGAGGAACAAATGAGAGGAGTTGAGCAGTGAGCCTGGATTTTGTAAGTTTAACAAGAAGAGGATTACTGGCAGATCATCTGTGCCTTGCAGAAAGCTGGGAGAGACAGATCTGTCACAGATACCAGCTTATGCTAGCAGACAGGACACCGAGCTTAATGCCCCTCTGAGGGGCAGCGGACTTGCACCAATTTAACAGTTTTAGCTGAGTCGGTAATCAAACCCAGACTTGAAGCTCAAAGGTAAGTGCTCTACATCTGTACTATCCTGTTGGACTGTGCTATTTGATGCATTGCCTCTTCAAAACGAGGGTCGTACTTTCGAATTTGGCTCGGCTACAGGCGCACAATGATCCACTCTTTTGGAAAGGTCTCATTAAATCTTGAAAGTTCACAAGCAGCTGGGAAATCTGGCTTAACATTCTCCTTTTATGGCAGCACACTCACTGGCCGATACAGCACCATTCATGCGGAGCACTGGGATGACAGTTCATACTTCGGCAGGGAATCAAATCCAGATTAGACAGCTCAAAAACGAGTACACTCCCTCTGAAAGAGTACGCTCCCCATCTCACCTACATAAGAACGAGTGTACACTCTCTTCATGTTCTTGTGTATGGCAGCTTGGCTGGCAGGTAGATATCATTTTGTTGGGGTGGGACAATGCTGCTGATGTTGTGCCCCTATAACAATACACTGGTACTCATTTCACTGATCTCAGAAGGATGGCAGGCTGAGTCAACCCCATGTGGTGTTAATTCAGTGGCAAACAGGGCTGGAACTCAGAACCCTAAAATCCATGCCAGACACGCTCACCACTAAGCCAACACCAGGCTATATACTCCCTCTGAATGAGTAACACTCCCCATCTCACGGAAATATAAACGAGTAACACTCCCCACGTCATCTAAATGAAAAAGATATCTGCAATTAATATAACGAACTAAGAAGCTTCCAGAGTCCTCTTTTAGGGACCCTGGAGAATCCCCCAAATGGCATTCTAAGTCTCGTGAGTGCAAGGAAGCACTCCCTTCCTTTTATTGTTATGTGAACGCAGAACTTGCAACAAGGTTTTCTTCAATTTCAATACCTTTCTATTTGTTGCAGCTTATTTATGGTCCCTTCTTCATTTATGTTTTTTTTTTTTTCACTGTTCATGGTGTTAGTTTGTTTGCTGTCCTGCTGTGCCTGCATCTGGCACCAAACTGTTTTTGGAAAATGAAGAGAGCTGTGCTGTAATTAAGAACTGTACACCTGCACCAAGGGTGGCAAGACAACCTTCTGGTGAAACGTTCAACACTTGTCCTCTCCTGTGTGTCTGAATTTACCTTTTCTGTGCAACTAACTTCCAACTTGTTTTTGCACACAATTGTGGATGTGAAGTTCGGGTTATCTTGCCTTAAGAAGAGCACCTTGCTTTGGCCACATTATTTCAGTCATTTCTGATGGTCAAGTACCTTGAACACTTCAGGCAAAAGTGATGAAAGATGTAGTGAGAACGTTCCACTTTGAACAACCACAGTGTCATCAGGAGATAGGGACAACAGCAAGACAATTGGCAAAGATCTCTCTCTCTCTCTCTCTCTCTTTCTCTCTCTCTCTCTCTCTCTCTCTCTCTCTCTCTCTCTCTCTCTCTCTCTCTCTCTCTCTCTCTCTCTCTCTCTCTCTCTCTCTCTCTCTCTCTCTCTCTCTCTTTCTTTCTCTCTTTCTCTCTCGTTATTTTGACTTTGACAAATGCTTTTAACTCTTAAAAAATAAACAAATTATTGCATTTTCTACTATCATCTATATATGTTAAATAATATAAACAATGTTCTTTTCTACAATCTTCTTTACCACTTCCACAAGGACACTATTTTTGAGATCTTCAGACAGGATGCCCAATTGTGTTGAGCTTGCTACGGGGTGTTGTATTGCTAGGTCGGCTAGAAGCGTGCTCACCTTTTTAGATGGATCAGCATGCTCCTTCGGTTGCTTCCCTTATTGTGTTGAGTCTGATGAATAGTATTCTTGCAGTGAGTGCATTCAGAGCAGGGACCATACCATCGCTCCATATCATGAACCATACCATCGTGCATTGCCACATCATCGACCATATCATCATGCATTGCCATATCATGAACCATATCATCGTGCATTTCCATTTCATGGACTTTACCATCGTTTATTGGAGAGGTGTAGTTTTTCATTTATCAAGTTATTAACCTCCGCAATCGAAGATGGATGGAGGTTACTGTTTTCACCCCTTTCTGTTTGTTTGTTTGTTTGTTTGTTTGTTTGTTTGTGAACAGTATTATGGAAAAACTCCTCGACGGATTTCGACGAAACTTGGTGGGGGTTAGGACTGGTCCAAGGATCATGCCATTAGATTTTGGACTTGGTCCAAAATCCAATAGGGGCCGCGATGGCAGCCAATTTGAAAAAATATTTGAATTTTTATTTTTTTTGCATTTCTACATGTTGTAAGTGATTTCCAACAAAAAACATGCCAAAATTATAATTGCGGCTGATTTTGGAACTTCAGGTGGATATACCCATGTAAAATCAATTTCTGTCTCAAGGAATCTAGTCATGACGAATGAATTGAGTATGTAAAAGTTAAAAGTAAAAGGGAAAGTTGCAAACTATAACTCTGTGAGCACTGTTGACGTCAAATTGAATGAATAGGATATCAGGTTCACTTGAGTGACCCAGCAGTATTGGCGGCGGAGGTTTTGCACTCTCCCGAGTGCTCCCCCTCTAGTTAAATCATGTGTTTGTGTCTCTCACAGGAGCAAGCCTTTGGGCAGGTAACATGGCCACATTATGGACCGTATGACCTCTTTGTGCATTTGTTTATTTTTCATGTATTTACTCCACTTACTCTCGGGCCATGAATCACCAATATTGGACTGATTTAGTAAGTGTTTTGTTTTCATCATTGTCCTTCTTTGACATTGCGAGAAGTATTTTTTGATTCTAATATTAAAACAAGCCTGAGTTTCTAAGTTTTGTCGTAATATTCACGTTGTAATATCGACAAACATGTTTAAGCAATGCTCACAAAGTGCGTCCTGCCAACTGGATCCCGAAAGCATGACCCTGAGTCGATTAATCTTACTCGGATCATGCCTTTGGTTCTCTCCCTGCATTAATTATCCCATGAGACACATCATGCATTTGGCCAACCTTCGCAAGGTTAACTCGGACAAGTTTGCAGCTTGCTGCAATATTCCATTTCTTTGATTTGTTAATCAGCATATAATTGGGCAGATTTACTACAGCCAATCGCTTATGACCCATGCTGATAAACAAGGAAACATTTCATGTAAGTACATGAGCAAAATGAAACCTCGCTTTGTCCTTGGCTCTCTCGCTTTCACAGGGACATAAGTTATTCTCTGATGTTAAAGCCGCAATAAGGAAGAAATTTGAAGTAAGAAACTACATTTATTTCTAGATTTAGTGGGTTTACAAAGGCCTGACAAATCGTAAACTTGTGTCTCTGCAATGTTAATTGGATTTTCAGTTACTTCATGTTGATGGAATAGATTCTCCTGGAATTATCCATCGTCAGTGAATTAATAAAATCTTAATTGGATTAATCATTGGAATGTTGAAAATGCTCAAACGCTTCTTGCCCACTTGGAGCAGCTTGTGAGTTTCTATTTTGCAATGAGATGCAGCAAACTCTGGCCGACCTCAAAACTCCCGTACACCTGCAAACTCCGGCCTACCTCAAAACTCCAGCACACCCGCAAACTCCGGCCGACCTCAAAACTCCAGCACAACCGAAAATCTCCGGCCAACCAACAATCTCCCGTACACCCACAAACTTCGGCCTCTCTCCAAACTCCCGCACACCCACAAACTCCGGCCTACCTCCAAACTCCCACACACCTGCAAACTCCGGCCTACCTACAAACTCCCGTAATCCCACAAACTCCAGCCTACCTACAAAATCCCATACACCCACAAACTCCAGCCTACCTCAAAACTCCAGCACACCCGCAAACTCCGGCCGACCTCAAAACTCCAGCACAACCGAAAAACTCCGGCCAACCAACAATCTCCCGTACATCCACAAACTCCCGCACACCCACAAACTCCGGCCTACCTCCAAACTCCCACACACCTGCAAACTCCAGCCTACCTACAAACTCCCGTAATCCCACAAACTCCAGCCTACCTACAAAATCCCCTACACCCACAAACTCCGGCCTACCTCAAAACTCCAGCACACCCACAAACTCCGGCAGACCTCAAAACTCCAGCACAACCGAAAAACTCCGGCCAACCAACAATCTCCCGTACACCCACAAACTTCCACACACCCACAAACTCCGGCCTACCTCCAAACTCCCACACACCTGCAACCTCTGGCCTACCTACAAACTCCCGTAATCCCACAAACTCCAGCCTACCTACAAACTCCCATACACCCACAAACTCCGGCCTACCTACAAACTCCCACACACCCGCAAACTCTGGCCTACCTTCAAACTCCGGCCTACCTACAAACTCCAGCACACCCACAAACTCCGGCCTACCTACAAACTCCCGTACACCCACAAACTCCGGCCTCCCTCCAAACTCCCGCACACCCACAAACTCCGGCCTACCTAGAAACTCCCGTAATCCCACAAACTCCAGCCTACCTACAAACTCCCGTACACCCACAAACTCCGGCCTCCCTCCAAACTCCCACACACCTGCAAACTCCGGCCTACCTACAAACTCCCGTAATCCCACAAACTCCAGCCTACCTACAAACTCCCATACACCCACAAACTCCGGCCTACCTACAAACTCCCACACACCCGCAAACTCTGGCCTACCTTCAAACTCCGGCCTACCTACAAACTCCAGCACACCCACAAACTCCGGCCTACCTACAAACTCCCGTACACCCACAAACTCCGGCCTCCCTCCAAACTCCCGCACACCCACAAACTCCGGCCTCCCTCCAAACTCCCGCACACCCACAAACTCCGGCCTACCTACAAACTCCCACACACCCACAAACTCTGGCCTACCTACAAACTCCGGCCTACCTTCAAACTCCCGCACACCCGCAAACTCCGGCCAACCTTCAAACTCCTGCACACCCACAAACTCCAGCTTCTTGCACAATAACAATAATACAATGAATTTTTTTAAAGAAAGTAAACACCTAAAAATGCTTTACACTCTGATTAGTGTTCAGAGCTTGGCTTATCTCCACATTATATCCTATGTCAAAACCCTGGCAGTCATGCAAATACAAGAGTATATCTAAACTTTGACTGACCTTCATGATATGCACCATTCTGTTTAATAAGCATGCATTCTAATGTAATTATCCTGACAAAATGTAAATTTTTTAACATGAATAAAATCCACCCAGAGTTAACTTTGACTGATTTTGAGTAGGTCAATTGTATTTCTCAGAATAAATTTTGTTTTGATTTGAGGTTTCTTGTGCATTTTCAATGAACTTAGTCATATCTCATTGCATTTTATTATCAAACTCGACTCGTCAGAAAATTTCTGGTATTTACCATACATCGGTAGCCTGTCAAAAAACCTGGTGTTGGCTTAACGGTTAAGGTGACTGGTTTTTAGATACTCGAGTCTTTACTTCAAGCCCAAGTTTAAGATTTAATTAAATTCAACTTTAAAATTTAATTTTGGTGTTGCGTTGAATTAATACCAGGTGGGGTTGACTCAGCCTGTCATCTTTCTGAGGTTGGTAAAATGAGTTCCAGTGTGCTGGGAACAGGGGCATTGCATCAGTGGCACAGCTGTGCCCCTAGCCAATGATACAGCCTTGTGTTGCACACAAAGGAGGAGGAGGAGGTAGTCTGTTCAACACTTGAAGCCTCTGATGAACCACTATTCTTTTCTTGGGTCAACATTAACTTAGAAACTCCCAAGGAAGAACAGATTTGTTCTCTGGGACTCTAAACATCAAATCAGTTGTAGAGTTAATTGACCTGAATTCAAGGGTCAACATGAACAATGAATATATTCTTCAGAATATCAGAAGAAGAAAGGAATCGAAAAACAATCTTTTTGGTGGCCTTGATTGCTCAAAAGAGAAGTTGTGATTCTGTTCTAGAATATTTGATTCAATAACTGAACAATTTAGCTTTGATCAAAAGAACGGTTGACTTGTGCTGCCAACTTTGCTATTTGTACAGACATTTGCTTTACATGCGAAAATGCTGTTGCCTCAGTGATGAGTAACAGGGAATGTCTTTAAATAAATGCTTCAAATATATTCCCAAAAGCAAAATTGGTGCCAATTCATCTGAGCAGAGGGAAGAAACCAAACGAGAGTAAAAGAGGTCTGTTGTCTGTCTCTGAAGTGACATTGAAAGCATCGAGGCAGCAAAATAAATTTGATTCAAATGGATTTGTCGCACAAGGAAAATCTGTTTCGAATAAGATAGCCTGTGGTACCTCATGATCAACCACAACAAAAAAGGTAACCTTTTCATTGTGAAACTTTATGGGTAATAGTAGCTACTGAAATGGATAAGCTTTGCCTCAAAGTGCGGTGGTCATTGCATTTTAAGTGAGGTTAAAAAGAAGGGAAAAAGTATCTGGAGGGAGATGGATGTGGGCAGGGATGGGAGAATCGGTGTGTGTGGAGCTCATTGAGCAGAGGGCAATGAATTCCTTTGACCCAAGGAGAATGCAGGACAGTTTCTGGCAGAATGCCGTTCATCACACCATGCATCCCAGCCATCATTACTGAACTATTCTTCCTGCAGATCAAGAAATATGTGTGGACATGGCTGTACATGAAATTACATAAACAGTCTATCAGTCCAAAATTGGAACCAAATTGTTCTTAGTGAACATATTTATGCATACATTATACATATTTTTTGGGATGTACACATATACAGTAATATATGTACGTGTGTGTAAGTATACACACAAACACACACACACACACACATATGTGTATACATATTTATATTATACGTATGAGAGGCCCGCCAGACTACAAGTTGTCTCGAGCTCAATGCCACTTCCGTAATGCTGGAGACGATGTTGTGTTTGCTTTGATGTCCTCTCAACAACATCCGATTGTTGACGAACAAATCTCTGTTGACCTTCTCTGCTTTGTGCTCTAAATACATTTAAATTAATCACGGACAAACTTTCTCTTCTTCTTGCCTTATTTCAGGATTTCTTCTTCATTCTGCTTCCTTTTGCTCCTTTGTTTCAAGAAGTCGCCCATTTTGCATTCAAAATGCACCTTCTGATTAATCTTGTGTTTTCCGTGGATACATGGTCTGAAGAAAGAAAATGTATATTTTTTTATGTGAAAAAGACTTTAAAAAAATATAATTTTGGTCAATGAATCAATGACGAAATGTATTTAAAATTGAGATTGCGTGTCACAGTTGACAATGACAGGGAGAACAATGCTTAAAATTACTCCGTTCTGCCATAAAGTCTATGTCGATGATGCAATAAAAAACTATAAAGGGGCAATACCACTGGGTGCCTACCTGGTAGCGGCTGGATAAAATAACCAGGGAACCACTGGTAGGCATGGGTGACCCACAAAATATATAACGGAGAACAAAGTAAATACCTATGGGCTTTTTTAATGCCATTAATAAACTTTGGTTCATTACAGGTGATGAAGGTTGTGGTGAAGTTTCTGAGAAGAATGCAAATACCTATTTTGGGTAGAAACCCCCATACACCCTCTTTGGTCCAGATTTTTTTTTTAATGCCATGAACAAACTTTAGTACATACACGGTGATGAACGTTGTGATAGAGTTCCATTGAAATCGTATGTATAGTTTTAGAGAAGAAGTTAATAGTATTTGTGGACAGACAGATGGACGGACGACGCGTCATCCCATAAGCTTCCCCGGACTACGTTCCAAGTGAGCTAAAAGATGGGATGACAGCACTGCAGCAATTTGCTAACCTTCGCAAAACTGAAATTGCGAGCATGGATTTCCATCTTTGGTAAGTATAATGTTCTTCCACACCAGGAAACTTGTTTGTTTCACAGAGGCTTGAATCAAACTACACACAACCACAGCACCTCAACCCACCAGTTGCGTTCTTCCCTTCTCTCCTTCATTCCTTCCCACATCAATCCTTCATTCCGTCACATAATCTCCCTCACACCAGAACCTCAAATCCCTCTCCTTCAGCGTTTTAATATTTGTGCATTAAGACTCAACGACCACATCTTTATATTACTAAAACTCTCATCTTGCATATATGAATGTATATTCCCGAAATACAGCCAAAACGGTACACGATAGTGCAAAAATTGGGCCACCTTACTCACCATTCTCCTGCGGTGTGCAGTATCAAGTTTCGTTCAAATCGGGCAACGAAAAAAATTATTAAAAAAATCAATTCCCGATTCATCAAGTACTCTTCGGGAGAATTTGATCAATGCAAACAACCTCAGCGGTACAGTTCGCTGGAGCTATCTTTTTTTTTTCTTGAAATGATTCATTTTAAAATCTTAAACATTTCAAAGAGCCAAAGAACGATTTATTTTTAAGCATAAAATAAGCATCGCCATTTTGATCTAATACTTCCGTATTCCTCTATATATTACTAAAACTCTCATCTTGTGTATATGACTTGGCCAGGTCACATGACCTGTGATCTGCTGGTGCATTACTTGACTATTCAAACCACATATTTCCCCCTCTTCCCCAGAGGTTAACCATTACAGTGTCTGTATTAAGGGGCTCAGTAACAATTAAGCAGAGCAACCAATAAACCAAAATATGATCAATGATGTCCATGAATAAAAGTGTTGGAACCTGTCAAACTTCCCAACATATTAATTTAAAATCACTCAGTTTGTTAAAAAGTTAGATCGGTATCTTGGAGGATGTCGATTTCACCTTGGATGTTGAAATGGTTGTCTGGTCAGGTCTGGATGAGGAGTATCAGGCAGGTTAACAGCCTCAAAGTTCCTTTCTGAATTCAAATGGGGATGACCAGCCTGGTGGGACCTAACACATCGTCGGTAATTCCAACAAGAACCATTTTCGAGCACGAAAGTATTTGGACTGGCTTTGCGAACAATACGTTGTGCCTGTGATAGAGATGATTCCAATTTGTGGTTACAAATTGGTCGCTTAGTTCGGACTCATTCACCTTGGTCCAGGATAGAGTATCTACCTCTGCGACATTGGTCTGTGTACTCTTTTACCCGTTGCTGCTTTTCGAGAACAGCAGTTGCTAATCTTGTGTTAGCTGTTAATGTCTGGATTGGTTTCAGAGATTCCGGCAGATATCGGAGACTGTAATGTTTAACCTTTGGGGAAGAGGGGGAAATATGTGGTTTGCATAGTCACGTAATACACCAGCAGATCACAGGTCACGTGACATGGCTGCCAGAGATTGAGATTCCACCATCTTGGCTGCAATACACTCATCATGCTCACCCCGGTCCCTTGTGTCTGCATGGTCTTTCCATGTTATCATATGTTGATAATCTGCGGTCAGATTTACGAAGGGGATAATCTGTGAAATGCTTGCTGTACAGAGATTTGCTCAGAATCTAAACTTTTGCTCCAATATCTATAACAAGTTTCACTGGTTTCTCGGCCAGGTGAACACAGCACGTTATGAACGGTGTTGTTCTGTTTACAGAGTTAATGGAGAAAATAAGTGTTTCTAAGGTTTCTGAATCATCAATCTGTCTGGCATGTCCTTTCCCCACAGCTTTATACATTTTGCCAAAGTGATTTAATCTTGAATAAACTCTGCAGGTCTGTCCAATGGCAGGAGACTTTTCACTCCCTATTGTGTGCGACATATATATCACAGTTCCCGCAAACTGGATTATTGGACTGGGCCTGACCTTGTTCATGCGATTGAAATCTCCCCCTAAAAATCCGTACTGTCCTTGATTTCTGACCATCTGGACATTTTCCACAGTGTACTGTGGACTTGCCTGAACACCTATGTTTTCAGGTGTCTGTATTGGTTTACAGTCAATAATAGCTTACTCAATCCGAGTGGCTAATGTACAAGCTGTCTCTAACGTCAGTGTATCTGGTTCCATTAAAAGACACTCACATACTCTGGGTATCGATGCTTTCTCTATTAACTGATCGCAAATGAATTCGTTCATGAGAGCTCCAAATTTACATGAAGCTACTAGTTCATGTAATGCCGCGATGTACTCACGAGCTGTCTCCCCTGTTCTCTGCCCATTTTGACGGAATCTGTAGCTTTCCAAAATGGCGTTTTTTTCAGTCAAAAATTCGTCTCCAATGCGATAACAGCAGCATCATAGTTATCGGTAGGGTCCAGCGTTGCAAATATCTGTTGGCCCTCTTGTCCCAAGCAATGGATGAGAATGGCTCTTCCCAAAGCGGTCGTCACTCTCTCATCGTCAAGGCCATTTGCAACAAGGTACGTCTGAAAACCGCCGTACCATCACTTCCATGGGACCGGCGGTTCTCCTGGCATTGAAAGAAAGGCTGGTGGGGGTGGGAAAGTTAATCCCACCATCCACATCACCAAAATGTTGAATCCTGATGGAAAGACCTTGCGAACACAAGGGACCGGGGTGAGCACGACTCGTGAATTGCTGCCAACATGGCGGAATCTCAATCCCCGGCGGCGAGGTCACATGACCTGCGATCCGCAAGGGGTATCACGTGATTATGCAAACAAAACAAATATATATCTTTACTAATAAGTGTGTGTGTGTGTGTGTGTGTGTGTGTGTGTGTGTGTGTGTGTGTGTGTGTGTGTGTGTGTGTGTGTGTGTGTGTGTGTGTGTGTGTGTGTGTGTGTGTGTGTGTGTGTGTGTTATTGATCATTGATCATTGGTTATCTTCATATACAGTACGGGTTTCAGAAAGTGGAACGAAGCCCTTCCAGGTCTCAAAGTATCCACGTGTGTGTGTGTGTGTGTGTGTGTGTGTGTGTGTGTGTGTGTGTGTGTGTGTGTGTGTGTGTGTGTGTGTGTGTGTGTGTCAGTCGTTGACTGGTATATACATATGCGGGTTTCAGAAAGTGGAATGGTGACCTCCCAGGTCACCATTCCACTTTATAAAACCCGCATATGTATATACCAATTGTCAGGTCAGGCCAGATTAGATCTGTGACTTGCTCCAGGTACCATAAAAATCTGTACTAATGTGTACCATGGTCGGGTTGTCGGCGATTAAATCGTCTCCCACACCAGGTTTCCTGGTGAGGAGGGTGTTTGGATATGGACACCCAGCAGGATTAAAAACAAAACCTGTCAAAGGGCAAAGGAGCTCCTTGTGAGCCAACAGCCATCCATATCTAGTGCCCAACTGTGTCTGCGGACGTCCTCCTGCAGTTGGGTTACTGTTTTTTTAGGAGGTTGGCGGCAGGATTTGCACTCCGGCCACCGTAAAACCACTCATTCTGCAAAACACAAGAAAAACGCAAAGAAAACTGAAAACCCACACCGTGGGAGTACCTCCTGTGCAGCTTCCCTTCGCAGGGCAGCGTACCGGATGACGGGATTGGAGCAAAGCCTTCGGGACCCCCAATCTTTGATGATAGGAGGAGAACCATGGGGTAACCTTCCCGGGTCAGATTGCGGCAGTGAGTCAGGGTAGTGCTGAGGTATCGTCCACAAGATGGCATCTCCTTTGGTTAACCTGAGGAGGTCCTTTCGGGTGGTTGCCTGGAATGTTCTATCCAAAAGAGAGGATGATCACCTGTTTCTGCTATTGTCTGAGCTCAAGCATTTGAACATCGGTAGGGTGGTTACACCTACTATTGGTCTGGTCACTGATAGTTACCATGCCCAGGGATTTGCTATCGCTGTGTCCAATAATCTGACTCCAATGATGATTGAGGTAACACCGGTCAATGAGCGTATTTTGAGACTTTGGATTCATCACTCCTTGGGTGTCATTTCCCAGGTCTCTGTCTATGCTCCGACTGAGATGATTGATCTTCCCGTGAAGGATGCATTCTATGCCGCCGACATCGCTTTGTTTAACTTTTTGTGCGATGTGTTTTCATCAACTGCCCATCACTTCGATGTTCATCCATTCAAAAAAACAAAAAACCCTCCATCGACCTCATGTTCAGAGTTCCATCATGTCGGTTTGAGCTGTGAAAAGCGTGCGCCGACATTTTGTGGTCGCTTTGGATTGTTTTACCTTTGAATTGCATTTTGTTATTTTTTCGCTTGATTTCCATATTTAAGGAATTCTATTTTAAAGTAAAGCTTTTGTGGTTCTTTTTGTTTGCTTTATCTGTACGGAACGTCGAACGGAACTTGGAACAGGCCGTGTTTGCTCTCACCCGGTGATTTAACAAACTTAGTGGGAAACCAACCGTTATCTTTTGAATGTGAAAAAAACAAATTTAACTGATGTTTTCATGGAGTCGGACATATGACGTACCTGGAACATATGACGTCAAGAATTAATGCTCGAGTATCACACGACCTTGGTACGGCGAGGATGGAGGTACAGACGGAAGCAGTTGGATATCTTTACATGAACCGGGTTTGCTCTCAGAATCGTTCGAGTTTCTCTTTGTGACTTTCAAAGCTGATAACACGATTTCCAAGCCGTTAGAGCCAATTTTTGTTTGTATCCATCACATGACGATTGGCAGCTGTTTTTGAATAATAATGTTTATGCACATCTTGAAACCTCAATAATGCAACGGCGTTTGTGTTTTTTAGATCCTCGTGGAGGATCTCTAAGTCTGACTCACGTTGTTGTTCTTCATCTTCTTCTTGTGGACTTTTTTGTTTCACAACCTACAGTTTTCATCAAAACTTCCTGAAACTTGGCATATATATGTAAAAATACCCTGTGCAGACAGTAACCATCTCCGATTTTGAAAATTTCTCCTAGAAAAAAAAGTTATGACGTCAAAATATCTCCGCTAATGGAAATCGCCTAAAAAATTATCTCCGAAACTAGGCAATCTTTTTGAATTCTGTTTGTGGGAATCGAACAGGGCATTAGCAGAGATGAATCACCGCACATATGATACATCACTATGACGTCATATCAATTTTTATGACATCATTCCTATTTTTTGTTTCACAACCCAGAGTTTTTTTTATTGGATCTTCGTGAAATTTGCCATGTATATGCAGAAAGCCCACGCGCAGGCAGTAACCATCTCCGATTTTGGAAATTCATCCTAGAGAAAAGTTGACGTCATAATATCGCCACTAATGGAAATCGCCTATACCATTATCTCCGAAACTAGGCAAGCTGTTTGAATTTTGTTTGCGGGAATCAAGCCGGGCATTAGCACAGATAATTTATCGCAAACCTGAGACATCACAATGACGTCATATTCGTTTTTATGACGTCATCGTTAAGAGGACGAGGATCTAAGCTCATTTGAGCTTGTTTTTTTGTAGTTTTTGTAGTTTTTTTTTTGTAATTCCATTTTCTTTCTAGGGAGGGGGAAAGGCTAACAACACTCCGTGCACATGCACCCAATCACACCCATCAATGCTCAAGCTACCTAAAAGTCCTGCCAACATCCCTATACCCCTCCATCCCCACAACTTCCAGGTACCTATCTAATTGCAATTTAACTATTTACTGTTTCTGCTGCCACGACCTTTCGAGGGAGACCATTCCATGCATAAACTGCTCTCTGAGTAAAAGACCCCTGCCTTACTACCATCTTAACTCAACTCACGCCCCTGGTCCTATCACTGTCTACTTTGCTGAATAATTCTTCCACACTGATTTTGTAGAAACATTTCATTCTTGCAAACATCTCTGTCATATCTCCTCATAACCATCTCCTTTCTAGTGAATCAAGCCCTGTCTCCTTCAGCCTCTCCTCATAGCTGAGTCTAGCACGGCCCGGAATCCATCTCGTAGCCCTGCGCTGAACCCTCTCTATGGAATCTATGTCCTTCCTGAATTGTGGTGACCAAAACTGCACACAATATACTCGATGTGGCCCTCACTAAATTCCTCTACAATGTTAACACCATCTCTTTTGATTTATAATTGATCCCCCTCCGAATACAACCTAAAACCCTATTTGCTCCACCTATAGCTGCCTGGCATTGCTCTGCCTGCTTACCTCCTGTATCTATTACCAACCACCCCCAGATCCTTCTCCTGTGTGCCACGCTCCAAAATTACCCCTTGCACCCTGTAATCTCTATTTTCATTGTTCTTTCCCATCCCCAACACCTTACACTTCCTCAGGTTAAATTCCATCTGCCAACCTTTTGCCCAATCTATACAAGTATCAAAACTTTCCTGAATCTGATCACCACCACCTCTGCTATCCACCTCACCTCCAAGCTTTGTGTCATCTGCAAATTTGGAAAGCTTACTCTTGACATAAATAATGGAGGAGATGATGAAATAATGAAATAATATATGTGTGTATATATATATATATATATATATATATATATATATATATATATATATATATATATATATATATATATATATATATATATATATATATATATCTTGAAATAATGAAGAGTAATGGTCCGAGTACTGATCCCTGGGGTACCCCACTACTTGCATCCTCCCAGCACGACATCCTCCCACTCACAGCCACTCTTTGCTTCTTACCACAAAGCCAGTTTGCAATCAATTAGCTACCTGACCAGCCACTCCACAAGCCCTAACCTTGGACTCCGATGTGGTACCTTATCAATAGGCCTTTTTAAAGTCGAGATATACTTTGTCCACTGTCATTCCCTTCTCCATTCAATCAGAAACTGCTTCATATAACTCTAAAAGATTTGTTAAACAGGATGGTTCCTCATCTGGTCACTAATTAATGTATCCACAACCTCCCCAAAAGTTGTGTGATTGTTTTATCTGCTATCCTTTTTTGACCATTATTGCTTCTTTTTTTCTCCAACCTGAACACCGAAGCTCGCATTTTGACAGTATCCATGTGTAAAGTGATGAGTGGGTAGTGGACAACCAGTTGTTACCTCCACCACCAAAGGTGAAAGAGGTTATGTTTGTACCCTTTTCTGCTTGTTTGTCTGTGTGCAGGATATCTCAAAAAGTTGTGGACAGATCCGGATTAAATCTGGTGGGCAGGTTGGGTGTGTGACAAGGATTAATTATTTAGATTTTGATGAAGATCCAGATCTGGATCCTAAGACTGGAATTTTAAAGTGATTCTTCACCATTGAGAGATACTGCCAAAAATGATATATAGCACTATATCTGAAAAAGTTGTTTTCGACGGATTTGGATGACACTTGGTGGAGACGTTGATTGTGTGACAAGGAAGAAGTGATTCAATTTTGGTGAAGATCTGAATCCGGATCTGATTACTCGAATTTTTTTAAGTGATTCTTCACCATTGGGAGATGGGGCCAAAAATGATATATCGCACGATATCTGAAAAATTTGTGGATGGATTCGAATGCAACTTGGTGTTGGGTGTGTGACCATGACAAATTGGTTCGATTTTCGTGAAGATCCGAATCTGGATACTATAGTTATTTAATTTCTTAATTGATTCTTCACCATTGAGAGATCGGGACAAAAACTATATATCGCATGATATTTCAAAAATATATTGGGCCAGGTATGTTCTCATGGATCAGGCATTACGTAGCGGAGGGATTGGATGACGTCGAAGTGGCGACCCATCCAGGATTGTGCACAAGAGCCAAGGAGACTGCTTGAGCATCACCAACACTCTGCACAGAGTATGGTCCCAATCTCCTCCTCCTCCTCCTGTGTGCATTCATTCTTACATTATATCTCTGCATTGTTTCACTAACATATTTCATCGCACATTCGCTACAAGTCAATAAGTGGACTATCTTTGAGCTTTTACATGTAAATATTATTTGCTTTCTTTTAACTTGTAAGATCTCGCTGTGACTGGACAATTAATTTTATTTTTGCGGCGAATAATATCGGACAAGTTTTGTAATTGCAAATCCCACATTTACGCACTTTGTTTTCAGATAAGTGTTCCCCATTGGCGAACAAAGAATGGCACCTCTTACAGCCAGGATATCTGAGTGAGCTGCACCATTACCTTGTGGAGGAACACAAATCTTCTGAGGATTGTTGGTCCTCAGGGAGGCTCGTTCAGCTGGGGCTGCCCTGCTTTACCTTCCATTTTGTTCAATAGCATTCTTTTCATCGTTTGAAATGTAGAAGAACCACACAGAAACGTAAGAACCAAATATATACATGAGAACCAAACACACACACACACACACACACACACACACACACACACACACACACACACACACACACACACACACACACACACACACACACACACACACACACACACACACACACACACACACACACACACACACACACACACACTTTGCAAGTGATTGATGTCGATACAGTATCGATCCTTCGAAGAATTATCGATCAGAAAGCATGAGTGTTAACTTTTCTTCAAGAACAGTAAGATGCACATTATCACAAAGTGCTCTCAATGGATGTGTAGCTGCCCAAAAACATTTGCTGAGGAAATGCAAAGTCAGCAAAGGTTTTAGGGATCAAAAAGTTCTCCCTCGTGTCCCCAATCTTCTTCCTTTTCCTTTAGTTTCTTTTTTACAGGATGTTATTCTGAATAACTACATGAAGACCTCCTGTAACTTAGGATATATATATATATATATATATATATATATATATATATATATATATATATGTATATGTATATATATATATATATATATATATATATATATGTATATATATATATATATATATATATATATATATATATATGTATATATATATATATATATGTATATATGTGTATATATATATATATATATATATATATATATATATATATGTATATATATGTATATATATATGTGTATATATATGTATATATGTGTGTGTGTATATATATATATATATATATATATATATATATATATATATATATATATATATATATATATATATATATATATATATATATAGGCACCCATCTGTTTGCCACCCAGGTGATTGTTCCCACTAATGCAAACCATTCAACTAGAAAGCACGTAATGCACTCGGCGGTTAAATTCGGCACTCCCCAGATCTCCAACGGACATAACGTCCTACACCAAAGCGTCACCTCTAATCCGGAGCCCTCAGCCTGGTGACTCTGTCAAACAGACAAAGATTACATGGTCAACATCAGTTAAAGATCAAGCGGAGCCGCCTATCTGGATATCGTGCTTATTTGCCCTCATCAGGACGGCACACTGATAAATATCTAACCAATAATAGGTGTAGAAATTTATGTCCAATGGAGATCAGAGGAGTGCTCGTCACACTCCACATGTTTGAATTTACCCGCAAATCACATCACTTGCCTTCTGGTTGCATGGTTTGCATTAGCGGGAACAATCGTCTGGGTGGCAGAGAGTTGGTTGTTCTTTGCGGATTATGCGGTTTTACCGTGTGAGACCTAATCTGTGGTAATGCTCACCACAACAGCCACGAGGTGTGATTGATGTTTAAATGACGAATGTGGTCATTATTGGTTCAATACTTATTGATATGTCATTCTGATATGGGCAAATAAGCTCGAATTCAGGATGGCATGCCGATGAAGTCATGGGGATTCACTCCGATGGAGTCGTCCAATTGTATGACCATGTATGCTGGCCTTTTGGGGTTAGGATGTGTGTGTGTGTGTGTGTGTGTGTGTGTGTGTGTGTGTGTGTGTGTGTGTGTGTGTGTGTGTGTGTGTGTGTGTGTGTGTGTGTGTGTGTGTGTGTGTGTGTGTGTGTGTGTGTGTGTGTGTGTGTGTGTGTGTGTGTGTGTGTGTGTGTGTGTGTGTGTGTGTGTGTGTGTGTGTGTGTGTGTGTGTGTGTGTTTTTGACCATGTTCTTCTGCCTTTGGGCTGAGGGCATGTGTATACCAACGTGACAGTCTTGCTGTACTGTGTACTTTGGCCATGTGGTCAAGGTGTAAGTCCCAAGCTGTTTAAATGTTTTGATTTATTTACCTTTTTATTTTTGGATAAAAAAGTGCCTTTAGAAGAGGCAAACAAGTCTGTAATCCAGATAGGTGGCTCTGTTTGATGTTTAACTGATGTTGACCATGCAATATCTTTCTGTTTGACAGCCTCCGGATTGGAGGTGACGCTTTATGTCCATTGGAGATCGCTGGGGAGTGCTCGTCAAACACCATATATTTCATTATACTGTATATAGTAGATATTGTGACGTGGAAGAGGGCGATGGATTAATTGCTCGACTGTGGTAAGCGTAGTACGGTCCATGTGTTTCGAGGAGGTTAGATTGCCATAAAACAGGGATATGTGAGAGTAAGTTGTTTGTTGCATGTTATGCTGATGAGGCAGTATATGTAATTTATTGAGAGGATAGAGATTAATTATGTATTTGCTAAACCTCTCGTTTGTGGTTGAGGCTCAGTGTGGACTTCTCATAGCAGGGGCACAAGTGTCACAGGTGTGTCATGAAGCCGAACACGATCTCTCTAGCCTTTTTGTGCCAGCCATGATGGCACAGTGGGCTGTAGAGCCCAGAAGAAAAGATGTACATTTATTTTTACAGGGGCCATCCCCATGGGTGGGATCCGAGAGGAAGATTCCGCGGAGGAGGAAGAGGAGAACGTCCTGCACGAGAGTGGAGTCTTGAGGCTCTTGATTCCACCAGAGAGAACAGGTTAATGCATGAGAGAACCAAGAGAGGGTTTTGTGGTGCAAAGAGAATGGAGACCTCGCTTGGAGAAGCCGTGTGTGGGATCGACCCAAGCTGGGATCACCCTGTGTTTTTGGATAGCCTGGAGGAAAAAGGACAAAAGGGGACCATGTGGCCAAGGTGAAAGCCTCCCCATCGCTGGCCATGCTCATTACTGGGTTTCATCTCTATCATGGACTCGAAAGTGGACGCTATTGTGTTAAACTGCACCCACTCTGTGCATCAAAGGAAAGGGAAGTCCCACCTGCATTATTGTTGTTTTGAAAGTATTTTCTGTGGTGCCTCATGGGTTTGGATTTGAGCTTTTATTTCTCCTCATTTTTAAAAGTTTGTGTATTATATCCCTTTCTCCTTTTTGTGTCTTTTGACTCGCTTGGTTTGTTCCCTTATTATATTATTTTGTTGACCCTCTTTCTTGTGCTTTTCATGATAAAAAATAAATTATTTAAAATGTAAGAGCATGTTTCAGCCATTTGCTTTCCATGTGGGGTTGCCGTCCTTTCAGCTCATTTGGGTGACATTGGGAAATGGTAAAAGTGAAGTAATATTGAACGCCTTGCCTTAAAAGACCACTTGGACCATCTCTTGGGCCATAAAGTACCAGCTCTGAGGGATTTCGTATTAACGGCTATACGGATGTGACAACATACATACATATACGTTTATCTATGTGAATGTATGTATGTATATCTTGACATATATATATATATATATATATATATATATATATATATATATATATATATATATATATATATATATATATATATATATATATATATAGTTTCGGATTTCAGAATCGGATCCGACTAATGCATACAAACATTTAGGTCCTCAGACAGTTATTTCCCGAAATGCATGTCCAGGATAGACCCATCGCCATGTCTGGTGGAATTCTAACTTTGATGCGTTGAGAAGGGTAAAGAATAGATTCCCTCTCTTATGGAAAACTCCTTTTTCTCTTTACGACAGACACATTCATGCACGTGAGATAGCTGTTAGCCCAACGGAGACTCGCCTACCCTCTTTCCATCGACGTTTGACACCCACTTCTTTCACCAACATTGAAACCCACCTTTTCCATCGACGTGTGACATCCTGTTCAGCAGATCTATGGACGCTAACTGGCTCTTTTTCGTATCGGACTGAACATTGAGGTGATAATTTTTGTCGATGCTTTATGAGCGCTTCACGTTTTCGCTCGTTAATTCTGGCAAATGGCTGCTTTTTGCCGTTCGTCCAGCACCACAAACATGGCATCATAGGCCAGGAATGATGGCGGGACATGCGGGTTGTCACGTGCAACGATGCACCAATAGGCAAGGTGGATTTGGCTGAAGTCTGCTTGAGGCTCTGCCCAAATGGGCCTCCTAAAAAGAGGATGAAAGGACCGTTTTTTCCAGTCAGATGGCGACAGTTGAGTTGGTGACAGCTGGGCGATGGCTATTTTTTACTTCGTCAGTTCCAGTCAGACAGTTGCTTAGCTGGCGACAGTTGAGTTGGTGATGGCCTTGCAGCCTCACAGTTTCTCACAGCTCCTCAGCTTTTCACAGCTCCGAACAGTTGTCCGTCGGTTGTGGCTTCTGGTGCCTCCTGACAGTGGGTGATGCTCAGACCATTAATGCTGGTTCTGCAGGATTCCTCCTCTTGGCGTACCTGATTATTGGTGTCCCTGGTTCCTGGGGGTGATGACGTGATGTAGATTGACGTTCAAGCCTTTTTGCGAGTGGGTGCATGGCAAGGCAGGGTGCTGGCAACGGACAAGGCATGCTCACACATTTCAGGACGTTTTATTTGACGTTCAACGACTTATATTTGGGGAGCGAGACTGGATTTCTCTCCCCCCACCCCCCAAATGATCTGCTGGGTACCCTTGTCTCGTGATTTAATTGTTAAGTATGGCGTAGTGATAAGCATCTGCTCTTTGTCTCTTTTTATATCAGTGCCTGATTAATTCTTTATTTGCTTGTGGTTATTTTGATTTATTTGAATTTAATTATTTTCACCACAAGCAAATAAAAAGTTTTTTTTTTTTTCCTTATTAGTAAATTCCTTGTTGACGTTCCTACCTGTCCGTGCTTGTCCTTTCCTTTCATTGATCCAGCATTGGCCGAACAAAGATAGACTGGGAGGTAATTACCAAACTAATTGACCCGTTACAGTTGGCACCACCAGCGGTTAAATGCTCGGCTGCCCTAATTAAGATCTAATCAAGATAAGATTGGTGCTTTGCCGAGGGCACGCCCCCCCCCCCATTCAGGAAACCACGTGACCTCTAGTTAAATGGCAAAATTAGACGGTGGACACTGGAACTCGTGGTTAACTGATTGGCATTTGTGGTTCTAAAGCAACCCACCGTACCACAAAGTGTGTGTGTGTGTGTGTGTGTGTGTGTGTGTGTGTGTGTGTGTGTGTGTGTGTGTGTGTGTGTGTGTGTGTGTGTGTGTGTGTGTGTGTGTGTGTGTGTGGATATTTATGAATAACGATGTTTTCATGTGGCAGATGACACTTGTGTATTCCAAATATGATCTGGCCTCACCAATCACAGTTGGAGGTGCATCAATAGCCAGTCCCTAAGCCGATCGGCTTCAAAGTTACTCAGTGGATGAAACAGCGATGTGTTGCACCTGATGAGCCACAATAGAGATGAAACACCTAATGAGCCCCAATAAGGGAGAAACTGGTCAGGAGCTTCGCTTTTCCTCTGCTTCTAGACAGCATTTCACTTTGACATTCTTACACTGCTGAGGCCCTTCGTGGTTTGCAGTCATGACATCGTCATGATGATGTCATCCCATTTGTCCAGGTCAGATAATTTCAATAATCCCTTTCTTACAACTCCTGATTGCTTCGAAACAACGGTAATGCTTCCTGGTTGTGATTGGTGGGGGGCAAAAAACAATGTGTCCGTGTGGCAAATGGCACTTGTGTTCCAAATACCATCTGGTTTCACCAACTCACAGTTAGATGGCATCCAGTACTGTCTCTATAATATATATGTTTATCAACTGATATATATATATATATATATATATATATATATATATATATATATGTATATATATGTATATTTGTGGTTACAAACGCATATTGATTTGAACTCAACACTCAGAATTTTAATTTTATTTTTGTTGAATCATTTTTATAGAAATGTATAAATTGTGGTGCATTACATTTTCATTGGATATCGTTCTATTTTGAAGAACAAGATGAAGCGATTTTAAAGAAAGTGACTTAAAACGTCAAGAATCTTAATTGTGGTTCCCTTGCTTCCTCAATAAAGAATCAACTTCCTGTACAGTGTTCAGCAGGATGAGTGCAAATGTTAATCGGTGACTGCACTTGTTGCTGGAATATCATGCTCAGGTAGCACGACAGTTGTGGGGTGTTTTATGGCACACGGTTATCAGAAAGTAACAGGCCCAAGCGCTTTGCATTGTGAGATTAATATATGAGCAGCACTTCACACTGTCATCCATTCTTCAAGGCCAATTACACATAACAACCATGCAGTATATCTCACTCTGTTCTCTTGATCCGAGGAGCACGAGTGAAGGTCACTCGGGGGTGGAGACGAGTGTTCTTATTGTCTGTCTTCTCTTGCTTTGGGGAAAAGCCTTAGGCAGGACGTTTTTAATTTCGACCGTTGACGCATCGAGAATGGTTAGAACATGTAAAATAAAGGTATTTCTTGGGGAAGCCATGCGCAGTGGGTTGCAATTCCTTCATCCTTCTGTCCTATCATTTGTGTTCATTCTCAATGGTTCACTTTTCCTCTGGGTCATGTTGAAGGATTTGGCATCGGCATCTTTTGGCACAGTTTTGAGATCATAATCGCTTGATAATATGTGAAGCACTGAAGCCCATCAGCATTGTCAAAGGATTCCTGTGCTAATAGGATTGAAGCCATTTTGAAAGTCATCGCACAATCTCATGGCCAGTGACTCAAGCTTTTAAGTTTTGCAACGGGTGTTTAGTGATCCCTAAGCATTGCACCTTAGTGCCAAAAGATTTTTATGGATGGGAATGCAGACCAAATCTTTTGTTCTAAAGTCAGCAAGTTGCTCTGCACTGGGAGCTTACTTCCCATCTTCTTTCCAATCATAATAACAATATTGTTTTTGGTTGTTTTTTTTTTATATCCGTGGAGGGCATTCTAAAGCTCTGATGATGTGCAATATATTTTCTTTCCTGTTGGCTACAGTAGTTGTCCCAAAACTCGTAAAAATTATTCCACAGCCTTTAACCTCACATGTGGCCTTTGTGTCCTGGTCTTGCACGACCTTGAATCAACTTGGGCACTCCATGTTTTTTTTCAAAATTTATTTTATATACATTAATGAGATGACCAAGATCATGAAAAATCTGATGATGCAGCTCAGTGTTCCATTTGTCCATCCTGAAGGTCAAGTGGCATCAACAGGAGGTTTACAGAGTGGTGCACTTAGCTTTGAGCTCTCTACCCTGGGTTTGATTCCCGACCTGTTTATTAGCTCTTGGATCAGTGTCTCAGTTGGATGTTAAGCTGCGTGTTCCGTCCACTAGCATTTGCCGATAGCCATTAATGCTCCCTTGGTCTCCTTCACTAAGAGTAGGAGAGTTATCGCAGGCACCCTGAACAAATTAATAACTTGTGCCCTGAACTCCTGCTGTGAGAGAGGGAGAGAGAACCACAGACACACAGCCAGATAGAGCAGTGCCAGCTTATTTATTGACATTATCTCATTGATTCAGATGGATGTATAATTTTATTCACATATAGTGAATGGAGAAGTTATTTTCACTTTTGCAATGCACAAATTCTGGACTTTGACACTTGAATATTATACAGAGCATGATCATGACCTCCTGAGAATGTAGCTTCTTGTTTTGTTGGAGTTTATGAAATGATTGATGCAGGAATTGTAAAAAAATATTTTATCGGTTTCTTAGCAGTTTTGTTTTTCCCTGAAACGTAGTCTATTTGCAGAATGACATTGCAAGATAAACCAGAGAGTTGGTGTCAAAGCCACCCAATGCTCGCCTGTTTATACATTTATCGTTTTTAAAAGACAAGTCTAATAATATTTTTTATAAAGCATTGCAGTGAAGTCTGATCCAAATAATTTTAAAGCAATATATGTATTTGTATATTGTAATCAGTAAAAAAATAGTGTGGTAGATAAAAACATTAGAAAAGAAATAACTTGCACCAAAAACTTTAACATTTTCACGCTCACGCTGATGCTGACGTTCACGCCGGGGGTATCGCTATAGCTCTCTGCTCTTCGAACAGGCGAGCTAAAAAACAACACTTGCATTATAACTGAAAATTTACCTTCATGGAATGTCAAATATATAGTACATGGTCATCGACACAATCACAATATTGATGAAAGGAAGTCAAACATATTTACAAATCTGTTAATTTGGAACTGGATTTTCATCCTCCTGTCACGTTAAAAATTTTCCTTGTCCATCGATATATATATATACATATCTATATATATATATATATATATATATATATATATATATATATATATATATATATATATATATATATATATATATATATATATATATATATATATATATATATATATATATATATATATATATATATATATATATATATATATATATATATATATATATATATATATATATATATATATATATATATATATATATATATATATATATATATATATATATATATATATATATATATATATATATATATATGTATATACATATATACATATCTATATATATATATATATATATATATATATATATATATATATATATATATACATATCTATATATATATATACATATATATATATATATATATATATAAATATATATATATATATATATATATATATATATATATATATATATACATATCTATATATATATATACATATATATATATATATATATATATATATATATATATATATATATATATATATATACATATATATTGATAACAATGATGTCATCGGTGAAGTGGTATGCCAGCCCGAATTGGGTGAGTCGAAAGGCTTATCCAAAATATCTGAAACGTGGTATATCTGTCCTATGACACGATGTGAGTGAAGAATTAAATTTTTGCTGTCATAGGTCACGTGGCCTACTGGCCATATTGGGTTGAATAAAAAAAAACGTTAACAATCTTCTTCTCCAGAGCTACTTAAAAGATCAATGCAAATCTTTTGACAGATTGACTAGCCATGGGGAATATAATTTGAATTTGTTTTTCAGATTCACCTTCACTTACGCAATTTAATATTAATATGCAAAGAAGTGGTTGTTAAATATCCAAATAATTAATCACTAAAGCTACGGATAATGGAAATGTATGTGACATGACACGGGTATATCGGCAATAATATAGCAGTGGGCCATAATAGTCGCGTGTTTGGTTAACGATGGTATTTTTGTTCAGAATGAACGCGCGAGGCAAGACGACATGCTCTACTGAGTGCTGTTCTAGTTATTAATGACATCAAAACAAAACAAAAAAAATTCCTCAAACGAGCCTTGGAATTTTAAATCGAGTTCAGTATTACATAAAATTTTGAAATGTGGAATATAAAATTCCACATGACTCTTGACTCACTACAATGCACCATAGACCCTGTTGATGTTTTTCCTTCCTGAGCAAAGTGCATCAGTTTGGCAAAAGATAAAGTACTTGCTAAGCAAATGAGAATGAGTTGAAAAATCTTCCCACCTCTTAACTTGACCAAATTGTGTGCTAGTACTGTATATTTCTATTCATTTGCAGATTTACATGAATTTTGCCTGAATTTGGCAAACCACTCTGCTGTCATGATCAGACTAATAGCATTGGTAGCTTTGACTTCCAAATCAGATCAACCTATCAATTTATTTTTTATTCATTTTCTTTATCCAGGAAGAAGAATGTGAGTAGGCTTGCCTTTTCCTCAGTTGCTTCGAGCGATTTAATACCAATCAAAGGGTGTGGACTGGTGTGACGTGGAGACCAGACGAGGTGGCACAGGCAGAACATCCTCTCCTCTCCAATCATATGTGAGCTTGCTGGGTGTTTATCAAAATTTTGATCTTGATAAGGGTAATTATTCTGTGGAATAATTGAGTTTTCTGAATCTTATAATGAAATACTTGATACTCACTCATCCTGTGAAGCACCAACCTGACAATTTATAGTCAGGTCTATCAATGAACTCAGACTAGACAGCTAAAAGGTAGCTGCAATATTTATGTATTTTCCCGTTAAACAATGTATCACATTCTAACTTTTTGGCATGTGATACACATGAAGAAATGCCAACTACTGTTTCTCAATCTGGAAGTACATAGCATTTGTTAAGAAATCAAATTACCACCCCCCCCCCCCAACCTCCAACCCCTACAATCACAATTCTTGCTTAACCACATTATCTCTAACGTACAGCACTTTGGATCAACCTGATCGGCAAGATGATGTTTCAAGTTAAATTGATGCAAAAAATTCCCACAATCAAAGAGGAAGATACTGTGATTAAACAGAAGAAGATTTCATGACATGTGCTAAGTCACGAGGAAAATAAACTTGTTGAGCTGCTGCTGCAGGTAACATGAACTGTGATGAGCAAATGATTTGTCAGAAACCTCTCTTCCGCTCTCCCTGGACTCAGCACAACGTAGGAAAATTGGTCCCACAGTCCAAACGAATAGAAAGCAGGGCTCAGGTGGAAATTTCATGTGAAAAGGACATTTGATTCCTGGTGAAGTATCAGAAGCACTCCTTTTGTCTCTTCAGACACATAGGGTTGCCAAAGAAGCTTGTCCTTGGCAAAGGTGCACAATTCTGGATCACTCGCCACTCAAAAACACAGTATACTCGAATGGTTCATTCTTCCCCGTAAGCCGGTACTCATTTTGTTGAGAAGTATCAGAGCAGACAATGCTTTTATATTGTGCACTTTATTGCAGGAGGAAGTGTATCTTGGAGCACAATATCCTTTCCAGATAGCTGGCAATCTCGGGCTGAAAATGGTATTTAGTTGGCAGTGTCGGAATGCAATTTGGGCCAATACAACACAGCCTTTGGTGGTCTTTGGTGTGATCCCTGGGTTTGATGCGGTCAGTAAGATGGTTGTCACACCTACACTGGAAATATTTGACATCCCATTGTAAATTTTGCATTGGTGTTTATTCGGATTTGGTAACCTTGATAAATTCCAAATTTTTTGCGAATGACTCAATAAGTTCTGAATATGGAGGCACAGCAGCAGTTATGCTGGTTGTATGTGTTTGTTCAGAGGTGAGGTGGATTTAGAGCAAAAGTGAGATGCTTGTAAAATGATCAGATTTCCCCTTTACTGGTACAAACTATCAATGCATTGCAGTTCACTACAGAAGCAAAAAACAAAGCACAACACTGCACTCACACATTGCTTTCGTCCTGGAAAATTGTTGCTTTGAAACGCTCTGGCGAAAAAACACTTGCAGAAAGTTTTATTCAGGAGGTTCCACACCTTGGAAGAATTGCCACAAGAGTGCCTCCCATTATGATGATGTTACTCCGCAGGAAGGTTTTAACGTTGCCCACAGATTTTCATAATCTCTCAAATTTTCTCCTCTTTGATGGGTAAACTTTGTACAACAACATTTGGCTTTCCTGTAACTTTTATAAGATTGCTGAAGTTTCCATGTACTTCAATGTTGAGGATTTTAACACTCATTCTGGTTGGCACGACCATTGAAGCCAATGAACATGAAAACAAGCAACTCTCACACTGATTTTATCATGCTATTTTAATACTAAACCACATTGAACCAGACTGCTTTGAATCTGGCTGGCTGGCGGTTTGAACCTCACACTGCCAGAGTAAATGGTACACTTTAAAAATGGTACATGATGCTCAGCATTTGAGACAGCGAAGAGCATGGACGAGCAGTCATAGGTTGGTAAGTATTGTGCATGCTTGATGGGCCGAAATTCCTGATCCTGCATTGAAGTTCCTGACAAGGGAATTCACAATTTACACCACCCTTGTTTCCTCTAACCACCACACCAGCACCACAATCTTTTTTTTTATATTCCCGGATTACACATCCAAAACCTATTTTATGTATAAAATGGTTAGCGACAGTTCTAATGGAGGACCTTGGTTTCCAATAAATAAGTATGCAGGGCTGGCTAACTCGATCGAGTTCTGGCTATAGAGACAAATGCAAATGCCAGGATTACTTTGCCAAGGCTTTTGTAGCTCGAAACAATCAGGAAAAAAAAAATTATGTGAACATACCCTTGGTGTGTTTGAACTTGCTTGCTGCTGTTGTTTCTGTTGTTTTGAAATTTCAACCTGACATCCACACACAGGACACACCTGATCAGGCAGAAAAGCAATTTGGTGTTGCCATGATGTGTGGAGTGGATCTTTCTGTGAAAGAGGATTCGAGGGTGGGAGCAATGGCAGAGGGAGATGATCTGCTGGCAGCTTTAATTTCCCCAAACGCCCTGTACCTTCGCCATCCGCCAGGTGGATTTCTGCTGATTGCGGTCTTCTGCTGTAGCTCTGTGTATTTCTGATCCCACCGGGAATGCCACGAAAGCCCTCGAGTGTGAAAGAAATCTCGCTGGCCACTTTGCGGCTTAATGGGCCTCACTGCCTTCCGAATGGCCGAGTCCCCTACATTACCTGTCATATACGCTCGTTAGTCATTATGCTTGTTTGAGGCATGACATGCAGACCCCTCCTGTTTCTTTGCGCATAAAGGTATTGCCTTTATGTTGGAATAATTAATTTCTTATTGATAATATGGGGGAATAATTGGATACATTGATATGCATAGAAGACGTTGATATAGTTGGTGTTAGTGCAACTTGGTTTTTCGTTTGATAGAGATTGAACACAAGCTTACGGGCTTAGAACCTGTACAGAATGCACACTGCAAATTGAAGAGGGAGAGGAGTAGATAATTGGGTCAAGGAAGGTATCGTAGATTTTATGTATTATCAGATACAAGGGATGCAGTGTGGATTGAGAATAAAGACAACAAATATGGTAAAGTTTTTGGAGGGTGTCACTAAATTAAACACTTTGTCATACCATTATTATAGAATGTTTAATCTAATTAATTGAGGTCAGAATGCTGCCCAGATAACATTCAAATCAAAATACCGTATAGCCATGGTAACCTTTGCTTCCATGAGACCTCATTTCCAGAAGAAAAGGTTTTCGTGATTCTTTAATATTCATGGAATACATGCTATTTTCCGAAAAACTTGGGTTTGTGTAATTAGCAAATTATTATACCTTCTGATCACACAACAGAATACTAGTCTCTGTGACGATCAATTTTGGCCAATATCGACACACCAAATAAACAATGGATTTTATCGCTGAAGGTTATGAGTATGTTTAATGTTGTGTGAAACGAGGTGCTCCTGAAGTTTTGATCACACGAGCTCTTCATCATATTTCTTTGGCAATGCTATAACACGTGAAACATCAGTTGCACCTCGTTTGTCACAGCGGTAAACATACTCTTTGCAACGTTCAGTGATAAATTAAATTAATTGTTCCCTTGACTTGCTGCTGTAGTTATCTAGTGATGTATAAAATTGGTACTTTCACATCTTGTGCTCAGCCTGGGCATTTGGATTGTCCAGTTCCTCGTATCATATTTTCCGGTGCATTTACCGTGTTTTTCGAGCCTCGTGGAGGATCTCGAAGTGTTACTCACGTTGTTGTTCTTGTGGACTTTTTTGTTTCACAGCCTACAGTTTTCATGGAAACTTCCTGAAACTTGGCATACAAATGTAAAAATACCCTGCACAGACAGTAACGATCTCCGATTTTGAAAATTCCTCCGAGAAAAAAAGTTATGACGTCAAAATATCTCCGCTAATGGAAATCGCCTAAAAATGATCTCCGAAACTAGGCAAGCTTTTTGAATTCTGTTTGCGGGAATCGAACAGGGCATTAGAAGAGATGAATTGCCGCACATATGATGCATCACTATGACGTCATATCAATTTTTATGACGTCATTCCTATTTTTTGACATTTTTTGTTTCAGTTGTTTCACAGCCTACAGTTTTCATGGAAACTTCCTGAAACTTGGCATATATATATATATATATATATATATATATATATATATATATATATATATATATATATATATATATATATATATATGTAAAAATTCCCTGCGAAGACAGCAACCATCTCCGATTTTGAAAATTCCTCCGAGAAAAAAAGTTATGACGTCAAAATATCTCCGCTAATGGAAATTGCCTAAAAATTATCTCAAACTAGGCAAGCTTTTTGAATTCTGTTTGCGGGAATCGAACAGGGCATTCGCAGAGATGAATTACCGCACATCACTCTGACGTCATATCAATTTTTATGACATCATTTCTATTTCTTGACATTTTTTGTTTCACAACCCAGAGTTTTCATCGGATCTTCATGAAACTTGCCATGTATATGCAGAAAGCCCACGCGCAGGCAGTAACCATCTCCGATTGTGGAAATTCTTCCTAGAAAAAAAGTTGACGTCATAATATCACCGCTAATGGAAATCGCTGATACCATTATTTCCGAAACTAGGCAAGCTGTTTGAATTTTGTTTGCAGGAATCAAGCCGGGCATTAGCACAGATAATTTGTCGCAAACCTGATACATCACAATGACGTCATATTCGTTTTTATGATGTCATTATTAAGAGGACCAGGATCTTAGCTCATTCGAGCTTGTTTTTTTTATCAGTGGGAAAAAGTTAAAAGTCTGGGTGCGGTTAACACACGGGTATAGAAAATAATCAGTCTTTATAAACGAATTCAAAAAGCCATGACATGCACTTATAATGGTAAATATTCTTCAGAATGGCTGCACAGATGTTAGTTTTTATGTCATTGCAATTTTAATTGTCCGTACCTCAGAAACGAATAATAAATACATTTCCACAACAAGTTTGTATTCCATGCCCGGTTAAAAGGCCCATCTTCCGCTCCCTATCTTATTCGAACCTTTCTCTCTGAACAATTATTTCCTCATTCTTCACCATTCATGTCAAAGTTCTTGTGTTAAGTCCAAATTGCTTACACGTCTGGTACTGGTTCTTACAAGAGTTGTAAAACGCGAAAAGCTCAACCTTCTTTTAACGGGTGTGTGATCGACGCTTCACAGGCGTGTCCATTTTGATCGTGATGAAAAACGTTTTATGACCCTTTATGAACAACGTTGTTTTGAATGTACAACTCTTGTAAGTACCAGTGCACAGCCTGTTCAAAGCAAGAGCAAGTCCACCGATCTTCAAGTATCATCCATTCTCCCCACTAAGATGTCAAGGCGTTCATTCACCGCAGCCTTCAAACTTTCCGTCTGCCGGTGTGCCGAAGAGTATGGGAACTGGGAAGCTGGGAGGCAATTTGATGTGGATGAGTCCATCACCCATCGCTGGAGAACAAGCAAGGCAACGATGGAGAAGAGAAGATTTTTTTTTTTTGAAGGTGAAAAACAGGGTCATGGTTAATCCACCAGAAAATATGTACTTGCTTCTGAGCAGTGTAGTTCTAGGTTTGATTGCTTTTTAAATCAGATCAGACGAAAGTACTGTTTGCTCAAAGTACCAGCATTGGAAGCCAGTTTTAAATTTGCAATATCATTCCATTTGTGATCACTGTAAAGCTTCCCCTTTTTGTTTTCATTATCTTCTCGAAGAGATGAGAATCTCAAGCTCAGGAATATGCTTAATGATATTGAGAAAGGGGTTAAGGGTTGGAGCAGAGAACAAGATATTCAACATCAAAACATAGTGCCAGACAGAGTAACTAATTCAGAATTTGAAATACAAACTTTGTCTTTCCCATCAATGACATTTGGCTGTGAACTTAAAATAGACTTAAGGGAAGTGCAGGACTTGAAAGAAATGGAATCCTTTTCATCAGGTGGTAGAGAGTGGCCCATGATGCTGGAGAGGAGCACATTATAGAGATGGCAGGAATCCTACCTATCCATTGGGACCATACTCTGTGCAGAGCATTGGTGCTGCCTCAGGGCCCTGTCACACCTTGACGTTTCAGCCAGCAATGGCAACATATAAAAATGTATGTAAAACGTTGGCTTACGCTGAAATTTAGATTTTTTTTTTAAGTTTTGGGAGTATTCATAACGCGTTGGTCGTATGCATAACATATTAGTAACGGGCACAGAACGTTTCGTTGTGTTATTGATAACTTTTACCAACGAATGCTTAGCCGGTTGTTGGCGTTCACAACCTATGCCCAACGATAATTTAACTTACGCATAGCGCGCTAAACGTATCGCCGGTGAACTCGTGGCGTAGCCTGTTAAGAATGTGCTGGACGCCGATTTAAGTCATAACCGCCTGAGAATTTGAAGTGTCAACATTGCAGTCACACCTTGATGATTTTGCCAGCGTATGCCGGCCTATGAAAAATGTGTCTAAAACGCTAGGTGCACGTCAAATACGGTATAGGTAAGTTGTGTATACGTTAAGAGTAGGCTGGGAAACAATGAAGTACGCTGTCATATTACGTGGTACGTGTAATACGTCGTGAAATTTCAAGCATGCTGAATTTTACAATGTACTCGTTGTATGGCTAACACGTTCCGCATGCATTGTCATATGTTCCTGGCACGCTCCGCGATCGTTTACACACGACGGACACACGTTACTTGTAGGTTACTCATAAGTCGAAACACGTCAAGGTAATATTTAACATACCCGAAACCTAATTTTCAACCAATGGGTAATGTCCTTTTAACCTATGAGTAGCGTGCTCTGAACCTATGTTTAACGTGCTTGAAACCTATGAGTAACGTGCATTGAACCTATTTGTAACTTGCCTTGAACCAATGACTAGCATGCTATGAACCTATGAGTAACGTGCGTTTAACCTGTGTAGCATGCTTTGAACCTAAGTATCACATGCTTCTAACCTTTGAGTAACATGCTCTGAACCTATTTGTAACGTATCTCAAACGCACATTGTCGTATGTAGATGAATTAGATTGACGTCTTCCGGACGACCACAGCACTTACTGAACGTGTTTCTAACTAACATCTCCCGTGTAATGGCGTATTGGCAGCGTTAAGGGGAATTGGTATATACAAATGGGCTTCACAAGAGGAACCCGTCAGTGTTCCAGACTCCATGTTGAGTCGATGTCAATGCCAGTAGTCTCAGTAGTAGTAATACTATTAGTTGTAGTTGGTGTGCGTGACAGTAGTAATAGTAGTAGTTGTTGTAGTTGTAGCATTGGTAGTAGTAGTATGTCTATGTCAGTAGTTGTATGTGAGCGTGATGGGGAGGGTGTGGGTGATGATGGATCCTCTTATCGTCCACGAATAGGAGACTACTTTGCACCATTGTTCGATGTTCTTTTCGGCTATTTTTTTTTCCTCATTCCCACGATGAAATATTTTTTTGTTTCAGTTTTTAAAGTGTTAAAAACGACTTTGACAAATGCATAATGTACTAGTAATGAAGACAGAACGCTTCGATAACTTATAGATAAGTTTTACTAACGATTGTTTATCGTGTTTTAGTCGTCGGCAACCTATGCCCAACGATAGTCTAGCGTATGCATAGCGTAATAATTCCCAAGCATGTTATTCATAGGTTATAAATAAGTCATGGGTACCCTAAACATTACTTTGATGTGTTTTGACGTTTGAGGAACTTTCAAGTAGCGTGTTGCGAAGTGTGAACAACGTTCGTGTAGCGTGCTTTCAAAACGTTACTCATAAAATAAGTTTCGGGTACGCGAATGTTACCTCTACGTGTTTCGACTTATGAGTAACATACAATTAGCGTGTGTCAACGATCGCATAACGTGCCTACAACTTATGGTCAGCGGAGCGGAACGTGTGAGCCAAACGCCGAGTATGTCGTAAAATTTCAAGCATGCAAAAAATTTTGGACAACCAAAAAGGTACAACGTTTTAAACCAGCGTAATATGACCTATGGTAGTGTTTTTCAGCATGCAACTAACGTACACATAACGTATTGGAAGTGTGCCAGCGTTTTCGACAAATTTTTCATAAATCGGCATACGCTGGCTAAATCGTTAAGGTGTGACAGCCCCTTTAGCAGTCTCCTTGTCTACTGGGCACAATCCTGGACAGATCACCACTCCGACACAGGATACCAGCAAGCTGGCACTCATTTTGACAACCTTGGAAGGATGACAGGCTGAATCAACTCCACCTGGTATTAATTCAACAGCCGAGCAGGATTTGAACTCAGGACCCTAGGATCCCACCTAAGATCCCAAGCCCACCACTCCACCCATTAAGCCAACACCACGCATATGGCAAGAATGCAAGACCGGAAAAGAGATGGTCCAAGGTATATGACCCATCGACCTTTCCGCAGTGGAAGAGGAGTAAGTGCTTTTCCTAAGCCCATTGTTTGGAGATACTCAACTTCACCACGTTTGTGTCAAATGGGACTCAAAGACTGCAGCCCAAAGTATTGGGGAGCAGTAGTACAACGAGCTTGTACATTGCCAAGAGGTGAGGAGAACAAAATAATAACTTGGCTCATTGGAAGTTTCTGAGATAGCACCTGCCTCTTGCCAGTAATTTATGAATGTTATCTGCTGAGGATAAGTCATGGCTGATGGTGAGGCCAAAGATCTTCATCGACTGAAACCTCAGCAAATGGTTGGCTGCAAAAAGTGTTCGAGGGATGAGTCTTGACTTTTCCAGAGAGATAGGGTGGGAGCATGCAATTATTCTTGCTGAAAAATCCTGTTCCATATGGTATACTTATTTCTGATATTTTAAGGCAGCTGACACATAATTTGCAGCATCTAGTTCTGTTATGACAGTGAGAAACTGAAGCACAGCAGTTGTGTCATCAGCAAAGTGAAACACGGTGATACAAGGAGAATTTTTCATTCATTGACGTATAATCTATTTTTAAAAACGGTTCAGGGCATTGTCCAGCCTCTGAGTATGAGTAGATGAAAAGTCAGTGGAGAGTAGTGCTGCTTGTTTGTATGGAGGAAGTGGATCAGCCATGCATGGAGTGAAACCCAGGTGCAAGGAGCAGAAAGCTTGGCAAGGTAGAATGTAGGACTCTATCCATTGTTCCTTTAGAGGTGACAGGTGGATTTCATAAATCGCATTACCTTTCGCAATGGTAGGCTTTTACGCTTGTCCTGTGACCACAGAGAGTAATACGTTTAATGGCATGTGCAGGTGAACTGACAAAAATGAAAAGAAAGTCTATCCCTTCCTTATTAGGTTATTTATTTTCAAAGAAATATTTTTGACAAACTGAGACAGCAGAAAGATCAAGATGAAAATACATCCCAACATATAAAGGACTTGAAGGTAAAGTGGACAAGAAAGTTGTGAAACATTTTGTTGAAGAAGTAACATGAAATTTCAATGAGGAATTGATAGTGGCTTTTGTGCCCAACAATTATCATATTATCATGAAAATCACTCGTGATTTACGAAGAAGTGTATTTGGTCGTAATTTTCCCGTCGCTTTAAAAAAAGAAGGGTCAAATACCAGAAAATGCAATTACGGGCACATTTTAAAACATTTGTTCATGAAACTTTGTATATGCAATCAACATTGAGGGACACATGAAATGTGATTTATTATTTTTTTAATTTTTGGTTTCGATCTCCGGTTCATGCCCCAATGGATGGGGACTTGGGGTCACAGGGGCAAAGTAAAGTATTTTTTTTTAACTCAAAATTTGATATTGCGTCAGTCCTGGTGGAACCTTATGCTATCTTTAAACTTTGCTTTTGGTAGGAAGCATGGGTATTTGCGATTATGCGCCATCAACTTCACTCTTATTTCATTATGGAGTGATTAATTAACTTAAACTGCTTGTCAAAAAGATAAGCTCCACTGCCAATCTCATCAAGAGACACGTTTGGTTCAACGTTACAGATTAGCCAAGAGATGGAAGGGCAAAAACACATCTTTTGGTGTTTTGAACTTTCCATCCTTTATTCATGGTGTGTATAGTGATTATATGAAGGAAGGTGCCTGTTGGGATAGATTCTGATGCATTTTTTTCTTGAATGTTAAATTAATCTTCCAACTTCTAAAAATCAGTCCCTAGTGGGAATTGTACTGTACAAGAACATAATGTTCACCTCAATTCCTGGAAGCAGAGAACCTGCAGGAACAGAGCAGAGGGTTATGTAGGTATGGCAGAGAATAGAAAAGTTAATGGATGGATGATGTGGGGAAGGATAATCAAAATAAAGACCAATTACTGCACCGTATTCCCAAGAAGGAAGCCAGACATAACAATGTACACACACACACATACACACACACACACACACACACACACACACACACACACACACACACACACACACATACATACATACATACATACATACATACATGCATTCATACATACATTCCTACATATACAAACACACAAACGCAGATGTATTATGCATTGGTAAGTACTTTCAAAAACTATTTATTTGAAGTTATAACCTTAACCTGTAAGCAATTTACTGATTTTCCAAATAAATTAGTGACTCAAACTTGAATATCCTTTTCATGCCATTAAAGTAGATAACATATTTGGTGACATATAATTCAATGAGACGGTAATGAAATCTCCGGTGACAACCAAATGTACATACATAGGGTCTTGAATTTTGTTTGTTATCAATGCTGTTAAAAAAAATCTGCCAAAGCCAAGAACTGCAAACTGAAGCTCAATAAGTAGTGTGTGGATATCCATATTTACTTAGAAGTGTGTGTGTGTGTGTGTGTGTGTCTCCTCCATAACTTCAAAATAATAAAACCTAGCATTCTGAAACTTTGCATGCACACTAAGAAAACTCCAAGGAAGTGTCTGGCTGAATTTGGGTGTTTGGGTGAATTAAAACACCCCTTTTGAAGATAATTAATGGCGTTATTTAATTATATCCCTCATCAGCCGATCGTTGGCCACCTCGGTCTTAAGGCCATCACGCTGACCTGGGTAACCTGAAGCCAACCATGGTGTTTTGGCCTGCTCAACCATTCTTTGACTTGGAACAGGCCACAACAATTTCTTAACTGTGAAGTTTTTCTTTTTTTTTACTTTCCTTACCCATATTATCGAATGTGTCTCTTCATCATAACTAAAAATCACTGTATACATCGCTTTTGTAAATGCTGTAGTTTTCAAATTAGGAGCTTGGAGCGATTTCATGCATTATATGATACGATTTTCCACGATCTACTCTCACGGACTAATTAAAGTATATCATCGAAATATTATTTCGGTTTTGAGGATCGGATATCGTCCGGACTAAATATGTGTCAAAATCTGTTGTGAAATCTGATAATTTAAAGTAGTAACGAGTCTTATAACTAAACCGATATACCTATTTTCTTTAAGCAAGGAAGGCTATTTTGCCTCCTTCTCCATAGATACATAAGAAAACGTGAAATTTCCAAAGCATTAAACTTATCTTTTTCTACTGTTTGGAGAATTATATGGAGTGAACAAAAAATTCCGGAAGGTGCCAAAATTAACCAGCTTCTTTGAGCTAAATGATTAAATGCATTCACTGCGAGCATCGTGTTTAAATTAAATGCATCGTGTTTGCCAGATCGGTGTATTTTCAGTGGTTTCCCGAGTTGCTCTACAGGGAATCCATGCAAATCTGGTTAAATTTTTTTTTTAAACGGACACTTAAAAAAAAGTTATGATGTTTGCGCAGACTCCAAATCAATGTACCACGTGACGTGTGTACAGACGAGCAGGCAAAATGGCGGATTTTCTACAACATTTATTTCACGGACTATTGAACTTCGCGGTTTTCAGGGTTGTTCTGTATTAAGCAGCAACTCTTTTGTGGATAAAGTCAATTTATTTCATGATTAATTCATTTTATTTCTTTAACTGCTGTGTGCATGGTGAAGACTGGCTTGAAAGATAAAGAGATCCTTTATGGTCCGCAGTGACAGCCTGGCCAACCATTTCTTATCAACCATTGAATTGGAGTGCAAGCAGGAGTGCTTACGCCACTTGCCGGGTACCCATTATATCGATAGCAGTACCGCGCTACGTCATTATGAGCAAATCGTCCACTCACTGTGGACGCTTTTGAAACGCCACATCACCCTGAGCGAGTGGTTCATGCTCCATCACGCTGAGCGAGTGGTTCATGCTCCATCACCCTGAGTAAGTGGTTTGTGCTCTGTGACCCTGAGCAAGTGGTTCGTGCTCCGTGACCCTGAGCGAGTGGTTCATGCTCAGTGACCCTGAGCGAGTGGTTCGTGCTCCATCCCCCTGAGTGAGTGGTTTGTGTACTCCGTGACCCTGAGCGTGTGGTTCATGCTCCATGACCCTGAGCGAGTGGTTCATGCTCCATCACCCTGAGTGAGTGGTTTGTGCTCCGTGACCCTGAGTGATTAGTTCATGCTCCGTGACCCTGAGCGAGTGGTTCGTACTCCGTGACCCTGAACGATTGGTTCATGCTCCATGACCCTGAGTGAGTGGTTCGTGCTCCATGACCCTGAGCGAGTGGTTCATGCTCCGTCACCCTGAGCGAGTGGTTCGTGCTCCATCATCCTGGGCGAATGGTTCGTGCTCCATCACCCTGAGCAAGTGGTTCATGCTCCATCTCCCTGAGCGAGTGGTTCCTGCTCCGTCACCCTGAGCGAGTGGTCTGTGGTCCATCACCTTGAGCGAGTGGTTCGTGGTCCATCACGCTGAGCAAGTGGGTCGTGGTCCGTCATCCTACGCGAGTGGTTCGTGCTCCATCACCCTGAGCGAGTTGTTGTTAAATATCACCCGATTTCCGGGCTGTTTGCCATATTATTATGTTTTCTAAATTACCGAGCCAAATTCGTTTTTCCACCCGTCACACGCAGCTGTTTATGAAGAATAATGTTTGTGAACATATCCCTAAAGTGTCGATATAAATGCAATGATGTGTTTCCGTGAAAGCTACTCAAAGTTTCTGGGTTGTATACAATAAGAACTCCAGTTGGTAATCACACCGACCTGCAGAGTCCCGAAAAATTGCCGATATCGGCCAAGCGTGTGTGTGTGTGTGTGTGTGTGTGTGTGTGTGTGTGTGTGTGTGTGTGTGTGTGTGTGTGTGTGTGTGTGTGTGTGTGTGTGTGTGTGTGTGTGTGTGTTGTTTATGAAGTATAACATATTCTCTCTGCTAACTCCCTTACCCCCACCCCTCCTCCCTTTCTCTCTCTCTCTCTCTCTCTCTCTCTCTCTCTCTCTCTCTCTCTCTCTCTCTCTCTCTCTCTCTCTCTCTCTCTCTCTCTCTCTCTCTCTCTCTCTCTCTCTCTCTCTCTCTCTCTCTCTCTCTCTCTCTCTCTCTCTCCGGCCCCTTCCTCTCTCTCTCTCTCTCTCTGTTCCATCCTTGCTCTGCCCTCCTAATACAGTGCAGCACCCTCCTCCCACCTCTCTCACTCTCTCACTCTCTCACACTCTCACTCTCACTCTCAACCTCTCTCTGTCTGTCTGTCTGTCTGTCTGTCTCTCTCTCTCTCTCTCTCTCTCTCTCTCTCTCTCTCTCTCTCTCTCTCTCTCTCTCTCTCTCTCTGTTTCTCTCTCTCTCTCTCTCTCTCTCTCTCTCTCTCTCTTTGTCTCTTTGTCTCTTTGTCTCTTTCTCTCTGTGTCTCTGTCTGACAGTGTTTATGTCCGGATGGGAGTTTGTCTCTGGATGGGAGGTTGTTTCTGGACCATGTTCATAGTGTGACCGGTAGAAAATGTATTTCAGACATTATTTTGTTTGCATTTTCACTGTTATTCTCTGCAGAATCATTTTGATGAAACGGTATGAATCATAATTAACGCTCCACCGCACGTCTGCATTCCCTTCCTCTCGCCTCACACTGTCTTCCCTTCCCCTACCACTTCTCGCTCCCCCTCCCTCCTCTCTCCTTTCCCTTCCACCTCTTCACTCTCCCTGCTTTCTCTCCCCCATGCCTCTCTCCCTCTTCTACCCTCTTTTTCTCCCTCCCCCATTTAGTATTACCTTCAGGAAAGTGACAGGTGGTATTTGCTCGTATATACATATAATACACACATGCACACACGAAGCTGGACAGTTGGAGACCTGTGAGGGCTCCGTTTCACCTTCTGAAACATACATATGGAGTTTACAACCAACGACACACACACACACACACACACACACACACACACACACACACACACACACACACACACACACACACACACACCTTCCATAACAAGTACCTTTCTTGCTCTTAACTCCCAACTACAATGATTACCTTCGCAAACTTTGTTGCGAAGGTTATGTTTTGATCGCTGTGTATTTATTTATTTATTTATTTGTGAATATGTGTGTTTGTTTGTTTGTTTGTTATTCGCATAACTCCAAAAGTATTGAACTGAATCGCAGCAAATTTGGTGGGATGATTGGTTATTATCCGAGGACCATTTGATTAGATTTTGGGAGCGATTGGGTCAAAGGTCAAGGTCATGAAAAGGTCAAAATCGTCATTACCATAGCGCGGTCAATTTGTATCCAATTTGCATGCAACTTATGCCAAAATGTTCAGAATTCAATGCCCCATCTTGTGATATGTGACATGACACAATGACGTAATAACCCTTATTAGCGGTTGGGAGTCAAAGGTCAGGGGGGGGGTCACGACATTGCAAAATGTGCGGTTTTAGTCATAACACGGTCAATTCTTATCCGATTTGCATGAAACCAACACCAAAATGTTGACTGTTCTGTTCCCCACACTCCAATACCAATTACAAAATTAAGAGTACAAAGGTCAAGGTCGAGGTCATGAAAAGGTCAAAATCGTCATTTTGCCATATTGCGGTCGATTTTTATCCAATTTGCATGCAACCAATGCCAAAATGTTGTGAATTCAATGCCCAATCTTGTGATATACGATATGACACAATGACGTCATTACCTTTGTTCGCGGTTTGGGTTAAAGGTCAGGGGGGTCAATGACCTTTATTATCATAACGCGGTCAATTCTTATACAATTTGCATGTAAGTAGATTCAAAATGTTTAGAATTCAATTCCCTATCCTGTGATGTGTAATATTTGATTTCTTATAATGTGACCAGTTGTCATCAGATTGACTTGACACCGACACCCAAAAAGGTCAGAGAGTTCATACAGAAATTGTACAATGTACGTGAATCAGTGTCAAACAGCAGGAAATTTAATGTTTTTAAGCCATCATAACACATATGAGATGGCAGATGTGGTATGGGATTAAATACCCTCACAATCAACGGTTTCTGGGGGGGGGGGGGGCAAAATGTAGCGTTGGCGAAGGTATGCGCTCTACTGAGTGCCCGTTCTAGTTTATTTATCCTTTTGGAAGAATAAATTTGATAGGTGTCATGGTACAGTTTTTGACAAGACAACAAAAAAGCTGCATATGTAGTGATTTATAGCCAGTTTTCCCCATCCCTATACACCTTCTTCTTTTACATCATTACGCAGAACATTTCCTTACTCCAGCATGTAGCTTAGAGGTGTAAATAACATAACATGTCGAAGATAAAAGACTTGAAATTCAGCGGCTCGGATAAAGCGATAAGGAGCAAAATCGGTGAACCCAATAGCCTAATTGCAACAATTTGTCAAACATTTCTTCGAAGATCAACCTTTGGCAAAAAGTATTCTCTGATAAACGTTCATGTTGTAAAAACCGTGAGAGCATCCAGTGGTCTGAGATTTCTTGTCTTCAGTGCAAATAATTCCCCTTATTACTTCTGGTATTACCATGCATGCAAAATTTTACGCAGACGAGGATTTTGTTGGGTACATTTGTGCAAGGAAGCAGCAAGGTACAGCAGTGATTTGAGTGCCGTTACATCGCCATTATGCTGAAACTACCACGGCAAATATTTTACAACCAAGTATGGTACATCATAAATTTCGAAACAGAAATTATTCTGAGCGAACAAGACGTTTACATTAGGGGCAGTTAAACACGCTCTGTTAGAAAGGTAGTTGACCTTGTAAACATCTTGGATAATTTACAAGATGGATCTTGGGTCATGACTGGGCAGTTGAGTAGTTGAGGTTTTTGTGTTTTTGTGACATGGGCTCTTGAAAGATGACTCGTGTTCTTTTAGAAGCACCGCATCATTTTTGTCTCAATTTATTGTGTTAATATTTGTGTCGTGATTAAGTGAGGCATATCAGTCACAATGAATTAGTATTCGTCTTTGACTTGTCAGCATGAATTGTCTTATCATATTCTATTACTTTTGGAATTCAGGACTGTCACTCTGATCTTAAAGGCTCATTGCCCCTTTAGGCTAATGGAGCCACTTGTGTAGTCATAGACAATGAACAGTCATGAGGCAAAGTGATTAACTCCACACAAAGCATTAATTTGGAAAAATATTCCACATGTATCTTTCAACTTGGATGATAGTTGAGCTTGTACCTGTGGCATAGTTTTTGCAAAGTTCATGTTCGCAGATTATTTGGTACTGACGTCAGATCCTGAGTTTGGACTTTTGTTTGTAGTGGCTTCATGGCAGGAAAGTTTGAAAAGGATGCATGGCAGGAAACTCAGAATATTTGTGGGGGAAAACAGGGGTAAGGGTGAATACGAGAGAAGGAAAAGAGCATGTGGATAATTGGAATTTGTGTATTCTGGCTCTGATTGATTCAATTCTTCGTTACTTTCATTTGAATTAGTATCATGTTTGACTTCAGAATTACTCCGAGGATCATATTTGGTTGGACTCGATTCAAAAACCAATTCAGTGACACTTCATCCAAACATTGCTGCTATTATCTCACTTCTTCACCATACACCATGATAATTCCTTAATTTTTCGTGAAAACTGATAGCCCACTTTATGTCACTTGCGATCTGCACTGAAAACAGTTGAGCTATACATGAATTGACAGTAGATCATTGAGTTTATAGGTGTGTTACTCCTCTTTGTGTGGGGGTAAAAAACTGCAGTTTTTTTAAACCAACTAGTCAATACCCACTCCCTTGAGAGCGAAACAATTTGTTTTCTGAATTGGCAATGGTTTTGTAATGGCATTCTGATTTAGTGTTTAAATAATGCATGCTTTAAAAAAAAATCGTTTCCATCAACCTCTAACCAATTCTTCAGGAAGGAGGGCTCTTGCCAGTGTTGATAATAGAACATGAACTTTTCATTTACCGTTACACTTTACACACTTTCACCAAATTACCCAGATTATCATGCACCTATTCTTAACTAAACAAATATGCAGAAGCAACAGTTCACCAAAGTGCACACTCTGAATTCTGAAACCAAGACAGCATTCAAAATATGTGAGCATGTTATTGATTGTACAAAATTCCAACTCCCATTTCAACAATATAGTAATTATATCAACCATTCCACTCCACTCCACCAAGAGAAAACATCACAATAAAATACAGAAATTCTCATATTCCTAACAACACTATATGTAAGAGTATTATATATATATATATATATATATATATATATATATATATATATATATATATATATATATATATATATATATATATATATATATATGTATATATATATACACACACTAGTGTGATGTGCTTACACTTTGTGTAACCATATGAACCGTGCTTCCCCATTGTCCCAGGCCACTCACCTGCATTTGATTTTTCATTATTTTTTTTCATTTATTTATATTTTCACTTATTTATATTTTCATTTACAGATGCTTTCCGACGATTCTGTGGGTTTTTTTTTTTTCCTGGTGATCACTTTGTCTTTTCAGTATGAGTGGATTTCCCAACAAATTTTTCATGAGAATGACCCCTTCTAAATACCTTTTATTGTTGTTTATATAATTGGGGTTCAAAACTGAAAATAGATAAAAGGAAAGTGTCACAATATTGATATATTACTTGATTAAAAAGAGATTCTTACAACAAGCCTGTGAGAATATAGCCTTCCCCAAAGACCTGTTTACACCTTGTCAAGCCTATCTCTGGTGTTGACACCTCTTCCATCACCTCCCTCACATCAAATGGCACCACATCCAACTCTGCTTGTGAGAAGGCCAAATGCCTCAATTCTGTTTCTCCTCAAAATATTGTGCAACCAACCTGTGACTCCGTCTATGACTCTTTGTACTCCACAACTCACACCCAACTACTCTTGGACACTGTATTTCTTTGTTGATAAGGTAGAGAAGTTGCTGTTAACCCTCAACTCCGATTCTGTGATCGGTCCAAAGTGCATCGATACCTGTGTCCTGAAAAAAAAGCTGCTGTGCTGTTCTTGCGTATCCTTTTTCTTCTCTGTTCAACCTATAATTTGCCCTTAGTCACATTCAATGTGTGTTTTAATCAGCCAACATCACTGAATTACAGAAAAGGTTGTGAAAACAGATCCGCTTACTTATAGACCCATTAGCTTTCTTCCAATTTTTAGAAAAGTTGTAGACTCCATCATCGCAGTTGACATCAGATATTTTCTTTTCTCCAATGGCCTGATCTCAGACAATCGGTTTGGTTTCTGATCCAGTCACTCCAACATGGACATAAAGATTTTGCTTTTCCAACAATGGATGGATGGCCTGAATTTGAAACATGAGTTGAGAGTTATCTCTGGACGTAGCTCAAGCGTATGATAAGTTTTTCGCCCTGCATCGCTCTCCAAATTCTCAGGCTATGCCATCCAAGGCCACCTTCTCTCATGGCTTGCTGACTTCGCCCAATATTCTAGTGGGGCACGTAGCTCTCAATAATATATTTTACCTCCCTGTTCTTCATTTCATGGCCTGCGAGCCAGTGACAGCCCCTGGTGGCCTAAAGTGTGACCCCTGACATGCGGCTGACAATACACAAATGTGAAAACACCCCTTCATCGTAATCCATCATAAATGCTATCAAATTGACCCATTGGTTTCAAATAAGTGTTCCAATGCGAAGCATAAAAGTAACATAACTACATCAGGATATGGTTGCAGTATACAAATAATTACGCTTGCAACCCAGTTAACCACAACAAAGAAGAATATGTGGAGGCGGGGCTTAATAGCAGTCATTATGGAGTCCTTCAGGCAGTGCGGCGGCTCTCACACTGATGTCTTATTGGCAAAAGTACCCCCCTCTCAAAAATATAGTGAAGATCACTGCTTTACCTCTTCTTGATGAGTCTGGAGTGCCTCAGAGGCAGTTTTGGGACCAATCCTATTGCTCATCTTTATCAGTGATCTTTCTTTTTCTCTGGAAAACCTTCCTCATCTTTTCACTGACAACTCCACCCATTGCCATCGCATAAATCATTCTTCGGATAGGCAGGCAGCACCCTCTTCCATCTTTGCATACTTTGATAGAATCATGAGCTACTCCACTTGGATTATGTCTTTATATCCTGACAAATCTCATACTCTCACTCTCTCTCTCTCTCTCTCTCTCTCTCTCTCTCTCTCTCTCTCTCTCTCTCTCTCTCTCTCTCTCTCTCTCTCTCTCTCTCTCTCTCTCTCTCTCTCTCTCTCTCTCTTTAAAAGGACCGTTTTAACTTGCCATTTGAAGTTGCCCATTTTTAGATTTAAACATTCTGTTAATTTTATTTTGTTTCACACTTTTTAATTTTTTGTGGAAAATATTTCAACAATTATGAGGTACTCCAATGGAAGGGAACTGTCGCCCCCTATTAGCAGACATTTTCCTTGTTTATTGTGAGTTTTCATTTGTGCAGAAGTTGATGAAGGAGAAGAAGTTCGGCTTCGCTCCAATGTTATCTTATACATGTCATTATACTGTATTGATGATATTTGTGTGACTAATGATAAGTTATTTGATAGGATGATTCATAAGATTTCTCCAGAAAGTCAACTGGAAGAGCAGATAAGAGGATTAATGATGAGAGTGTAGTAGCTTATCTGGATGTGTTAAATCGAGTTAGAAATAGTTGTTTTAGTTATTTAGTATAAATGTCTTTCATAAAGTTAAATATTTTAGTTTTCCTGTTGTCTTGTATACTTTTCTGTTTAGTGATGAACTGGTTAAGATAGGCTATAATGTGTTTTCATCTCAGCTTATTAGATTTGTGAGAGTTTGTTCTGTTGAGGATCATTTTGTGGTTTGTGCTCAGAAGATGAAATCCATTATGTTGGAGAGGGGTTATTGTGCTAAGAGTTTGATGAGGTCTTGTGAGAATGTTCTTTGAGGTCATTGTAATTTCTTGTTTAAGTTTTGTTGGTTTTTGTGTAAACAGGTTTTCGTAACATTGGAAGTTGTATGAAATAATTATAATAAATGAATAAATCTTTAAACATTTATTAATTTATTTAATGAATCAACCAGAAGTGCATCATTAGTGTTTACCAGAAAGGGAACTTCATTATAAATAGAGGGCATGTGTATTGATTTGTGTGTTGGTGGATTACTGTGTACATTCTGTGGTGGTAAAGTAAGAATCGGTGAGGTGTGTGTGTGTGTGTGTGTGTGTGTGTGTGTGTGTGTGTGTGTGTGTGTGTGTGTGTGTGTGTGTGTGTGTATGTGTGTCTGTGTGTGTGTGTATGTGTGTGTACTTTCTGTTGGTGTGTGGTTTTGTCCTGTCTTCCATCACTCCTTTCTTTCTTTCTTTTTCTTTGTGTATGGAGGGGTTAATATTGCAATTCGTTTTTATAAGGTTAGCCTGGTTATGCCTGGATGGGTTTGAGGATAGAGGAGTAGCAGCCGAAGCCCGAATCATATCCAGGTTCCTCCTGATGACTCCATCTTTGTCTATTTGGATTCCTCCTGATACTCCAATGCTATATTTGTTCAGTTATTTGATTACTTCTTAACAAACCTCTTGAAGAAGTTCAGTACCTCATTTTTTGGCCTCACCATCAGCCACAATTTATCTTAGGCAAACCACATAGCATCGTTGGCCTCCAAAGCCAACCTCAAAACCACATCATATTTGAGCCTCCAACTTGGCATCCTCCATCATGGAAAGTCTTTCCATGGCAAATCCAAACTTCTAAAAATGTACAAGGCCTTCTTCTTCAGCTCAATGGAACACCACTCTTTTCTTTGGGTTGGTGCCTCTGCCTGACACCTTTCACATCTTGATGCCATGGAGAAAAAGGCTCTCAAAATCAATGGAATCTCCTTAAGCTGAATCATGAAACTGAATCTCTGCATCTGTTATTCTTGCATCGCAGACAGGACTGGTTGTCTATGTCTTCTACCACCTCCTTTCTGCTCTTCTACTTCCAATAGTTCATGAGCCTGGGGTCGTTTAATTAGTTGAAATGACCAAGTGTATTATTATTTCTCAATGGTATAACCCCTTGGGGTATTCAAAACACCTCTTCTTAAGATTTTGTGATGTTATACTGTATGTGTAAATAAATTAATATTTAAATTTAAAGGTTTTGTTATTATTATTATTCCTATAAAAAATTAATTTTTGGGGGGAGAGGTGGAGGAGTCGAAGGCAATTGCAAATTGCACATTCACCTTTTTAAGAGATTATAAATTACATTCACAACACCTGTATATTATCACTCCATCCATACACAATCTACCTATGACTATGAGCAGTGTTGTAGTAGAGTCCACCTGGTCTGAGTTCAGCAGTCTCAAGTCCGAGTACTTGGCATTCCAAGTCCAAGTCTGAGTCATGTGCTGAACATTTCTTGGAAAATGGACAAAAAAACCAAAACTAATTTATTTGTGTTTATCGATGATGAAAATGAAGACAGTTAAATATCAAAACCAACTAAGTGTAACATGTTACTTGCATCAACATTTTATTCCATATTATGGCCCTCTTTCTGTAGTTTGCTCATTATTTTTAGACTGCAAAGTTTCTGATAGCATATAAATCTTGTCCAGAAAATGTGATCTAAAAATTTGCATTTATTGTCAACTGTTAAAGTTATGACAGTCCAAAACAGCATCACACAATAATGCCATAATGCACTGCAACAAGGCAGACTCGCATAGTGTGCAATTTGATATGAGGTGTTCACCATGTTCTCATCAAATACTGTATTTTACGAATCATTTATCTTTGAATTCAAACCGTTTTAATCAATTTTTTTGGTGTTAATAGATAAATCGTTTAACTGTTTGTTTAAGTCGATGCGTAATAAATAATAATAGGCTTTTAGTTATTCTGTATGTATAATACGTACTTATATGAGTGTGCGACATGTGTGAAATGCACTTTGTACAGCTCAAAAATGAATTAGTGGGACCAAAGTACAGAAGTCGGAAATACAATATACGGATCATGATCAAGTCCAATACATGTTCGGGATATGGTGGGCCAATGCTTGAGACTGAGTTGGGCAAACTTTTCAGGCTGTGGATGCAAATTCATATTTCTCCAAAATTAGCATAATGGGTTTAAGGGTGATAAAAAATTAAAATATAAATGTTGCCAATTAAACTTGATTGATAATTAACTTGAAAAAGTAAATGTTTATAGCATATAGCACAATGTAATGTTATAACTCTTTTAATGGGAAATGTATTCAAATGCAACATGATTATTACATCAATGTGGTTGAACATGTATCGATTTTAATAATATATTTGGATTTTAAATGACCTTGACTGCATTGGAAGGTACCAGTCTGATAAGTAAAAATACCCCTCGTTTCCCAAAAATAATTGGCCTTCCAAATAATCTTTAATCTTTATTCAGCAGAATAGAATAATCCATTTAGCTTATTAAGGGATTCTTAAATAAATAATTATATACTGGTGTCTGAAAGTCTGGCTGGAAACAGGAGTCGAGCTTAAATGGAATGTGTGTGAAGGTAATGTCTAGAACCCCTATCAACCTTCAGGTCATAAATATTCCTCAGCCCTTTGAATTGAAGCTAACCTTCGAATGGTTGCTGCGACAAGTCTGAGTGATCTCTCCCTTGAACCCCAAAATGTCAGCCTTGGCACCAGTACGTCTAGAGGATGAACAGACATCTCACTGAATATTATATAAGAATTCAGTCTCCATGTACTACACAATCGGGGGAAGAGCATGTTGCTTCTTGTGTTACCCCTGACTCTCCATATGTGGATGTGTTTGTTTTAATAAATTACTAAAATGTACAGGAGGAATTGAGAATTCTTGGACAACGCAAAAGGGGTCTATGTTCATTGCCCATACTTATGCAGAAAAATATTATACAGTACAGTACCACTCAGTCATTCACTCTCAGCACCACTCATCCATTTTCTCTCTTTTGTTTTACAACTGAAAAAATCATAGTTATAAGATTATTTTTCTCCCATTCACTTAAAATACAGAATGACGATAATTAACGTTAGTTCCTTCATACTTAATACTTATTAGTACAGTATTGTATATTTATAACGATAATTTATGATTATTGGACCAGTTAAACAAGCTTACTTTGCTTTGTGGGCTTGTTGTAGGTGTTGGGTAAAATTTGATGAAGTCCCACAGACATTGATGATCTGGCCACTGGCACCAATAAAAAAAAATCGACATTTCACCATGTGTTTTCTCTTCTGTGTCTTGGGACACACAAATTCTTTCTGGTTGGCAAAACCAAAAACAATTACATGAGAAATGACAGATATTACTTTTGCTTATTGTCAATTCTCGACAGTTGACAGTTGACAAATTATATGAGACAACACAAAGGCCAAAGCAAGCATCCATAATGGTCGATCAGCACGTAGCCACTGGATGTGCTGGACTGATGTCATCAGCAGTCAGCATACTGTGGAATTACTTTTTTTCTCATCACACATTCAGGAAATAATATAGAAGTCTATCTAACAATAATAATAATAACAACATTATATATTGGTCTGTCGGTCTTTACATAATATCTTTGGGGGTGTCTGCCTCTGGTCTAGCATGATGGTGCGTTAGAAAGAGGGGTGGGATGAGGGATTCTAAGATTTTAGCCAAAATAGCATTAATTAATGTTTGAACAACCCCTTATAAACCATTGGCAATCACAGATCATTTACCACCTTTAAAATCATGGTCCTTTGTCGTTTTACACCACCTTATATAAAATGTTTGACTACTCTTTTGTTTCTGAATGGTTTAGGTTTAGTTATATACTTATAGTAATAGTAACAGCAATGAGCGTCGTATAACATATCATAGAAATGGAGCTTTTAAAAACAATTTCGAAGGTCGAGCATACCCGAGTCAAAAAAATAGGGAAAATAGGAGAAAAAAATAGGAAAAATAAATACAAAATTTTTTTTCCCTACATGAAAAAAATAAGTAGTGAGTTTTTGAACAAAAAAAGGAGAAAAAAATTATTTAAAATAACGAGTTTTGAAACAAAACAAATATATTTTAAATAGCCAGTTTGGGAACAAAAAGAAATGCAATTTTTTCCCCCCACATGAAAAAAATAATTAAATAGTGAGTTTTGGAACAAAAAAAGGAGAAAAAATTATTTAAAATAACGGGTTTTGGAACAAAACAAATATATTTTAAATAGCCAGTTTGGGAACAAAAAGAAATAGAAAAAAAAATAAAAGATTTAAAAAAAAAAATAGCCAGTTCAGATTAACAAAAGATAAAAATAAATAGGAGAAAAGTATATTTTGAATGGGCAGTTTTTAAACAAAACAAATAGGGAAAAAACAGCAACAACTTTGGTGTAAAACAAACAAAGCAGAGAAAAATAGTAAAAATAATAGCAGCAAATTTGGTGTAAAACAAAGTATGGAAAAAATAGTGAAAAAATAGCATTGCAACCACCAAAATCTTCAAAATAGGAAAATAAAAATATTGGAAAGGAAACCTATATTTTTTCTATTTTTGGGGAAAATGTTTATAAATAGCACTGAAATACCAAAAATAGACTAAAAATAACCAAAAAAAAGGGGAGAATATTTTGCTTGCTGCAAATCGATTGGGGTGTGGTCCCACAGACAAAGTAAATTGTGCTGTGAAAATGTTGGTCCAAACGTCCCAGTGACTGCATTTCATTTATTTCACATCGTATAAGTTAATGCGACCACTTGTTCTCAGCAACGTCGCCTCGACACTGTGGCAACATTAAAACTTGATTGGACGTTGGGAATTTTTTCCTCAATCATTCAAAATATTAAACACAAGCATGAAGCAAATACTATAATTTATAATTCTAATGTTTTATCGCATCACTAATCACATCTTAACATTGACATTAACGTCAGTCTGCACTCTGTAGTTTCCTGTTTAATAATGTAACTAAAGGATAAACTGATATATTAACATATATGAGAACGTTATTGACTAGTATCGGTCTTGTGAGGCCTTGCCGGGCTTTGTTATTAAAACAGGTAATATAGGAATCAAACACGTGTGTCAACAACATGTGTACAAGTCAAATTCAACATTAAATATTAAAGTTTAATGTGTGATTCAAGGAAAAATTACTTTGCATTTCATCGAAAGAGTACACTTATTTTATAGTACTTTATAGTCAACAAAATAAACGTTTTGGGTAATATGGCAGATGTCACACTTGTGCATTACCCATTAGTACCATAAAAATAACAAATAACAGCTTTGTAAGGGCTTTAAAAAACAACAACTTAGAAACGAGTGCTCCATTATTACGCACCGCTTTAATAAACCACACAAATTACTTAGTTTTTGCAAATATATATGAATGTGAACATTTTATCTATTGAATGTTTTTGCAAACATATATGAATGTGAACATTTTATCTGTTGAAAAAATGAGAACATAAATACGATCTTACATCTTACATTTATGTTGAACTTTAACATCAAATATAGATGTTAGAGTTCGACATAAATGTGGAAAAAAAAAACAGCGAACTTTGCACACAGAAATCTAATTCCCGTTTTCCACGTCCAATTTTGAAAAAGATGTTTTAAAAATATAAACTGATATTGCAACAAACATTTTTCGGTTACTTTTTATTGAGGAAACCTACTCCAACCGTGTACTGATGATTTAGTAGCTTATTTTAGCCTGAGATCATGTTTGGAACCAAGCTTTTCTGATCCTTATTGAATTTTTAAATTCATTCTTCTAATTCATTCATTATTTTTTTTATTCATTAATTCACTCATTCATTATTTTTTAATCGTATTTGACATTCCAACCAGTTTCTGTAATCACAGCAATCCCCTACACATTGTGGTATGATTTGTAATTATAATAATAATAACCCTAAGTCCCCCTAACCATAACCCTCACCCTTATTTTTGCTCTAATTCCTTCAGGTTTGGTCAGATTTGACATTCCGACCACATTCTGTACTCACAGCAATCCCTTTCATACTGTGATGTGATTTTTTTTTCTGAAAAGAAAAAAAATTCAAGTATGAAAAGCCTAATCGGAACTCAAACATCTCAGAAACTGCTGTAGTTTTGATTGCCGACATGCTGTGGTGCTCAGAATTCAATGTCCTCAGGGTAGCATTTGCAGTTAGGCATACCAAATTCTGAGGTTCTACATTACATGGCCAAAAATATGCGGACACCCCTTCTAATTATTGGATTCGGCTATTTCAGCCACACCCATTGCTGACAGGTGTATAAAATCAAGCACACAGTCATGCAATCTCCATCGACAAACATTGGCAGTAGAATGGGCCGTACTGAAGAGCTCAGTGACTCTCAACGTGGCGACGTCATAGGATGCCACATTTTCAGCGTCAGTTCATGAAATTTCTGCCCGGCTGGAGCTGCCCCAGTCAACTGCAAGTCCTGCTTTTGTGAAGTGGAAACGTCAAGGAGCAACAGCAACTCAGCCTCGAAGTGGTAGGCCACACAAGCTCACAGAACGGGACCGCCGAGTGCTAAAGCGCGTAGCGCAGAAAGATGGTCTGTCGTCAGTTGCACCCCTCACTACAGAGTTCCAAAAACTGCCTCTGCAAACAACATCAGCACAAACACTGTTGGTCAAGAGCTTCATGAAATGTTTTTCCATGGCCGAGCAGCCGCACACAAGCCTAAGATCCCCTTGCGCAATGCCAAGCGGCAGCTGAAGTGGTCTAAAGCTCACGACCATTGGACTCTGGAGCAGTGGAAATGTGTTCTCTGGAATGATGAATCATGCTTCATGATCTGGGAGTCCAAAGAACAAATCTTGATTTGGCGGATGCCAGCAGAACTCTACCTGCCCAAATGCATCGCGCCAACTATAAAGTTTGGTGGAGGAGGAATCATGGTCTGGGGCTGTTTTCCATGGTTCAGGCTAGGCCCCTTTGTTCCATTGAAGGGAAATCTTAACACTACAGCATACAATGACATTCTAGATGATTCTGTGCTTCCAACTTTGTGGCAACAGTTTCGGGAAGGCCCTTTCCTGTTTCAGCATGACAATGCCCACGTGCACAAAGCGAGGTCCATGCAGAAATGGTTTGTCTAGATCGGTGTGAAATAACTTGACTGGCCTGCACAAAGCCCTGACCTCAACCCATCAAACACCTTTGGGATAAATTGGAAGGCCGACTGTGAGCCAGACCTAATCACCCAACATCAGTGCCCGACCTCACTAATGCTTTTGCGGCTGATTGGAAGCAAATCCCCGCAGCAATGTTCCAACGTCTCGTGGAAAGCCTTCCCAGAAGAGTGAAGGCTGATATAGCAGCAAAGAGTGGAGGGGGGGGGACCAACTTCATATTAATGACCATTATTTTGGACTGAGATGTTGGACGTGCAGGTGTCCACATACTTTTGGCCATGTCGTGTATCTCAAATAATAATGGAGCGATGGAAAGCATCATCTTAGCCAATCAGAAGTGAGATATAATTGCTTATTTACCTCTGCCATCGAAGGTGAAGAAAGTTATGTTTTCACTCCTTTCTGTCTGTTTATCTGTTTGTCTGTGTACAGGATATCTCAAAAGGTTGTGGACAGATCCGGATAAAATTTTCAGAATGGTTTTGATGTGTGACAACGACGAACTGATTAGAATTTGGTGAAGATCCGGATCCGGATCTGGATCCGACTACTCGAATTTTTTAAGTGATTCTTCTCCATTGAGAGATGGGGCCAAAAACGATATGTAGCACGATATCTCAAAAAGTTGTCACGGACTAGGACGAAACTTGGAGAACATGTTGTGTGTGAGACGAAGAAGAAATGATTCAATATTGGTGAAGATCCGGATCCAGATCCGACTACGATAATTTTTTAAGTGATTCTTCACCATTGTGAAATGGGGCTCAAAAACGAAATCTCGCAAGATATTTCAAAAATGTCTTGGGCTAGATATGTTCTTGTGGATCAGGTATTACAGGGCAGAGGCATTTGCTCTCCTGGGTGCAATAGTTTTAATTGGTCTTTCAAAATTTTTTAATAGTTTTAATTGGTCTTTCAAAACATGTAACTTAACACACAACTTGTGGCTTTGAATGTCCAAATAATCGTCTTTTTTCATGTTTATAAATATTGTACAATGATGTCAAGCATGTTTCGATGTTTATTAAACATATTTTTTCATCATAGTTTACTTTAAGAAAGATCGCTTCAGGCGGTGGATTAATAGATGACTCGTTCGCAGTTGATTTTTCAACTCAAAAACCTCATTATTATTATTATTACTCCATGGAAAATGTACCTTATTTTTGTTTCGCAGTTAAAACTAAAGTGTTGATAGTGTTGAGAGCTAAGATACTTAGTGTTCAGGTTTAAAGTGATTCAGCGAATCATTAAAAATGCTCTTTGAAAGAACAGTATACGCTTTGGATTGCATGCCAAGGTACGAGATTCGTATTTATATTCTCCGAAAATCTCGAACACTGGTCGAAGTTATTTGCATTTTCCTCTTCACGGGATTATTTAATTCTGTCCATTATTTTCTCCGCCACCGAAGGTGAAGGAGGTTATGTTTTCACCCCTTTCTGTCATGTTTGTCTGTGTGCAGGATATCTCAAAAAGTTGTGGACGGATGATGACGAAATGTGGTGGACATGTTGGGTGTGCAAAAATAAAGAATTGCATCAATTTTAGTGACGATCTCAATCCGGATCCGGATCAACAAACTTTTTAAGTGATTCTTCATCATTGAGAGATAGGGCTAAAATAATATATAGCACAATATCTTAAAAGGTTCTGAACGGATTTGCATGAAACTTGGTTGACAGGTTGGGTGTGTGCCCAGGACGAATCATTTCGATTTTGATGAACATCCGAATCCAGATCCGGATACGGTATTTATTTAATTTTATTGTCATTATTCACCATTGAGAGATAGGGCCAAAAATGAGAAAATCGCAAGGGTCCACACCTTTGCCTCAAAACCGAAGATATTTCAAACGATGCTTCAAAATGATATTTCAAAGAGTTATTGGGCTCGATATGTTCCACTGTATCAGGCATTGCGTGGTGGAGGTATACGCTCCACTGAGTGCCCTTCCCATCCTTTGTAATCACCTTCTTTGCAGTTGCACGGTATGAACATTTTCACAGGAAACCAATTAGACCTGGTTACTGAACGTGTGAGTTCTTGCTGCTGTACACTAAAAGTTTTACTGTCAACTTTTTGTTTCTACTGTACCCTAAAAGTTTTAATGCACACTAAGTGTCGATGGATTCGAGCCGGAATCGGGCCGAATTTGAGTTCTTGGCATTCCGTGTTTGACTCTGAGTCCTGAAGAGTCGAGTGCGAGTCCGAGTCCCCCAAAATGTGGACTCGAGTCCATCACTGCCTCTGAGTCCTGCCAATGTCCCAGTACCACTCTACGTCCAACATTTCTAGTTGTCCATCTCATTCCAATTTAAACTTGTCTGCTGTTAATACTGTCACGACCTTTCCAGAGAGACCATTTCATGTATTAATTACCATTACTAAAAGACCACTGCCTTACTTATGCCTTAACTCTCCTCTTTTTTCCTCTTTGGTTTTTATTCTTTAATATTTCTATTTTTTTTATGTTATTTATTTTCTTTGTCAGGTTTTATCATGTCAAGTCTTCGATATCATTTTGCATGTTTATCCCAATGTTCCCAATGAGCCTGTGAAGGAATTCGCCACAAGTACTTGGACCAAATTCAAGGCAGCTGCTTCTGCACATTTAGCCCAATCACAGGGTAGGACATCCAGATACTCGACAGTTTGTTCATAGCTGCCTAAAAGTGCATTTGTTGATCATGGACATCACCAAACCGGCTACAGCCAGGCTGTTGACTTCCGAACTTCGAACAATGTACAAGGCCTTCTTATTCAGCTCAATAGAATACTGATCTCTGTACGCAACACCAAGAGCATCAGCACCACCCTCTCCTTCTGTGGAACAACCATTAAACAAATCTGGAGGTGCATTTCTTCGATGTAAAGTTCAATATCCTTCATCCGGTTCCTCTGGAGTACTGCCAAGCATTTGCATTTTCTATAATTAAGCCTGCAAGAAAAAAAAAGTTTCTAATTAATGCTTTGCAGTTGTGAAAGTAATGCAACCGAAACATTGAGAAACACTGAATGATGTACCAATGCTTCCAAAAATAGGGAGCAATGGTTTCTATTCAAAATAAGTAAAACGCCATCATGGATGTCAATGAGAATACCTCAATGGAGTATGTTCAGCAGATGGATGCAGGAGAAATATTTCCTGAATCTTGTGAGCATGGGAAAGGCTCTTGAACGAATTTGTACATTGTTTGAGAAGGATGTCTTGTCCATATAGTGGACATCTTGGTCATTCTCCAGGATTCAAGTGGACCTGACACTGCAGCAAACTGTAAGTAAAGATTAAGCTTCAAGGTAGACAGGTATTGCAGTTTTCACACAGCACGTTGAGGCACGCAAGCAGTGGACAATCACCAGGCCAATACGAGGATCTATTGTTGGTTTTCTCTCGGAGACGGTGCATTTAACGACTAAAGAAAAAGTGTTTCAAGAGCTGAAGTCACAGTGAATCAAAAGGGACAACAGTGATCTAGAAATAGTCATGAACTGACTGTAAGTGACTTTACATCACTTCACTGGAACAGTACTTCATGACAAAGTTTACTGCCTAACAACTGGGCGTGCTGCACTGAGGTTACTGGTGATCTCTCGTCAATTCAAGACAAAGGCATGTAATAGTGTGATGAGTTTGTATCTGAATGCAAGCACAATCACCTGCCTTTTGAAGTGCCTAAAAAAGTGTTGTAAAATGAAAAACATTACTTATAATGCTGTGAAGATGAAAGCGAAGACGAATTATGTCAAAATTCAAGAGATGTGGTGCACCAGAGATTTATTAGTTCCACTGCTTTTCCTTGCATCCCCTAAAATGGACCTTCATAAAGTCTTGTCAACCACTGACCATTGTTCCAATGTCTCTTGCCCACATTAGTGGCTCCATGTACAAGACACAGAAAAATATACCATCATGAAGAAGCTTGCATCAAAAATTGTAGAGAGAGCAGAACCTCACAATTTGGATGCCATCCTAATTGATGGCATGTTTTTCATTTGCACAGTTCAAATCTTCCACCAAGGCCATTCTGCAGCATGCCTGTGGCTGTGGTCAAGTTCTTTACATTATTCGTGACACCTATGCTGAAGGTCCCTCAATAAAAGAGCTGGAGTATGCTGTGCATGGTAAGCATCATGCTGCATTGCAAATAGCTGGTCCTTCTCAACAAAGGCCAAGTAATTTCAATCATGCTTTGCTTCTCCATGTATCCTTTAAAAAAGCTTCATTGGAATTTCTGTTCCAGGAATGGGCATCCCAAACCTCTGCAACTATTTTAGAAGGCCACATGGTATACTTTGCTGCCGAGACACTGAAAGTGGAAAGGAGTGTAATGCTACAGCTTACCCATGAGCATGACAAGGGAGTCGTAGTATGTGACTGAAATAGCCACAGAGCATCCATGCATTCTTGTCTGTAGCAGTGACACATATGTCTTCATACTTCTACATCATGCATCAAGTCACGACAAGCATCAATATGGAAGGATATTTGTCTGAGTGCAGCTAAAACAAGGGTGGTTATTGACATCGTTGGCTTGACTAGCGAATTGGAACCCGACATCTGTTCTGCCTTAACTGATTTTCATACGTTTACTGAATGTGATTACACTTCTTCTTTCATGCAATACTTCGAGGTAAGGCCAGATGAGATCATGGTGAAAAACGACAGTTTCACGCAGGCCTTTGGAAACCTGGGAGAGACAGAAACTATCAATGATGATGTGTTGTCCACAATAGAAGCATTCAAATAATAGAATCCTTATACGGTTCTCCAAAACAAAGATGTGAATCAGGCCAGGTTTCATATTTTGAGCAAGCTGTATTCACCACCTGAAGATTATAATCCTCGAGAGAAAATCAAATATTCTGATTCATGCTGCATCCCTCCCCTCCCCCCCCCCCCTTTGCAAGGCTGTTCTTTTACAAAAGCCTCGGAGATCAAATTATGTGGCACAATGCCAGAAAAGTAAATCCTGTTGACTCTGGCCCAGATCAAAATGTCTGGAAGTTGAATACAAAAATACATTTGGAGGTGGTATGGTTTGAGGGGAGATAGTTTCCAGAGGACTTCGCAGTGGTTACAACTGAGGACATTTCTCAGGATTTTGATGAAGATGAAGAGGATATGCTTACACATAATGTGGACTCTGACGTGGATTATGGACGTGAGTAAATCGGTTATGAACAGGACGAAGGCATCCGTTATACATGAGTTTGTGTATGTTAGTGAAACACCTGCCTTGGGTGATATATCTGTGTGGATTGCGACCAGATCTATAATTTTTACTAACCGTTTGATCTGTGAATGAACAAAACATCACAAACTTCACAAATGTTGTCGTTGTGATTATTACTATGATGCTTTTATTTCGTGAAAAAAAACAATGTTTCACTGAGAAAATTATTTTAAGTTCTTGATTCACAATTAACGTGTCAGTTTTTATCCCCCGCCGCGTGGTGGAAGGGGGATATTGTTGTCACCCGGGTCGTCCGTCCGTCCGTCCGTCCGTCCGTCCGGGCGTCAACATTTATAGCTTTGAGTGTGATAACTCATGAACTGTTCGCCATATCGATTTGAAATTCGGGTCACACATGTACCACCTGAAAAGGAAGAACCCTATTGATTTTGGGCGTGGCCGGTTCCAAGATGGCCGACTGGGGCGGCCATCTTGAAAAAAAAGTTTTTTGTATTAAATGGAAAAACGCTTATCTGATTTCAATTATTTTTTAATGGCGGGGGATTCCCCATCTCTGATTTATTATTACTAGTGCAGGCCTGTAAGTGCGTGCCTGTACGTGCGGGCCCGTATTTGCGTGGCCACACTTGCAAAAAAAAAAAAAGAAAAATTGTGACATCAATCGTGACGTCATAGCACCGTGTCCTGTCATTAGTTGATAAATAAATGGCCATAACTTGGGAACCACTTGTCCGATTAATATAAAACCTTGAAAAGGCACATCCTCAGGTCCCCATCAATATATCTGGCAAGTTTAAATTAGATCGGACCAGTGGTTGTCGAGAAACAACGGTCGCAGACACACACACACACACACACACACACACACACACACACACACACACACACACACACACACACACACACACACATACGCAAACACACACATTGCTGGAATTATTATTATTATTATTATTATATTATGTTCCTGAAAACGAGCTTTTGCGTAGATGAATATTACACATTATATCCATCCATCCATTAGGACCATACTCTGTGCAGAGCGTTGGTGCCGCCGAAGCAGTCTCCTTGGCTATTGGGAACAATCCTGGACGGGTCGCCACTCCGACACAGTATACCAGCATGCTGGCACTCATTTTGCCGACCTCGGAAGGATGACAGGAAGAGTCAACCCCACCTGGTGTTAATTCAACAGCTGAGCGGGATTTGAACTCAGGACCCTAGGATCCCAAGCCCACTACCTTAACCATTAAGCCAACACAGGCATACATTATATTCTTTAATTAAATTCTCAAGAAGGCTGTTTGACATGAACAGAGATGGTTAGTCATTTGCAGAACTGAAATGTTTGGCCATCGTCAACAGTTCACATATGTTTTTTTTTTTAATTCTCCTTTGATGTAATAGTCCACCATCTTAAAATCTTAAAACAATGTGTTTTTAATACCCCAAAGGTGTATTTTTTTTGTAAACAGGGTCAAGGCTCGTATAATTTTGAAATAATAACCATTCTTCCAGTCAATCACCTTCACAAAATCTTTAGATGAAGTGTTTTTAACACTTCAAGGAGTCTAATATTTGGAAGTAATAACCAGACTCTCAGTCCGTTCCACTAATTAAATGACCCCTGGCTCCTGCTCTACTACCCTTTCCATGTTATGTCCCTCCGAGGTTTCCCCATGCTGCACACAGTCCACCAGTAACCTACTTCTGGAGAAAGTTCAAAGCTCCAGGCTCACCGCTCACCTCCACTCATTTGTTATGTTTTTTGGGGTCTGTAGAACCAGCTTCCTCAATCTCTTCTTTTTCTAACAGGAACTAAGCTGCCACGCAGATATCTCACGCGCATGGACATAGAGAAGAATACACAAGACACAACACAGGACTGTTAAATGAGACAAACACAGCCACTGAGCTTTGGGGAAATGGTATCACTTCCCAGGGCACTCTGGATTGTACCAGTGACACCACAACAATAATGCATTTCCTCAGCAGGAGCTTCCTCCCTCCCATGGATGACAACCTATGGAGATTGTCCATCCTCTATCCTTTTAAAGTTGATTGTCATGCATGGAAACAGCACATACCATTTTTATAGTCCTTGGCATGACTTGGCATGGGTTTGAACCCCCAACCTCTCAGACTCCGAGTGGACAATCTTGCCATGACACCAACGTGTCTGGTTAAGTCTTTAATCTAATCTTTCCCTCCAGGGCTTTAAGATGACTTCAATCCCATCTTCCCCATCAGAGCTTTAAGATGATTGTTCACCTCATCCTAAAGTCATCCCCCATCCATACTGATCATCACATTTTCCACTCTCATTAACCCTCTCCAAGCCAATTCCTTCCTTTACAGGTGATTGTGTTTTTGCCCCTTTCCCTCCATCCAACTTTCTGTTTATTGTTCTGTTGTTTTTTTCATTCCCACTCTTCTTTCATCTCCCGACACTCCCCCTTTCCTTGCTGTATTGTATCCTGTTTCCATACTGCTCACTCATTGTGTCCTGTTTTCTCTCCCCATTGCTCCCATTCTTCCCATTGCCCATTCTTTGGGGAATTGTTCCTCTGCTGTGTCTCTCCTCCACATTGCTGTTGGTTGGTTGCCCCACTTTTCATTATTGTATTGCTGTTCTGTTCTGTGTTCTGGTCCTTCCACGAGCCTCGACTTTGCATCTAATATATAAAGCTCAATCCACATACAGTATATACACTACTGGTATAAAGTTTAAGAACACCCCCCATTTTTCCAGTTTTTACTGAAATTTAAGCAGTTTAATGTTTCAATGTACTCTGAAATTAAAGCATAGAACAAATAAACAATTACAGATAAAAGATAAATCATGGAATCGTTTTGTTGAACAAAATTTAATCTAAATTTTTGACTCATCAAAGTAGCCATCTTTTGCAGATATAACAGCTGAACATACTCGTGGCATTCTTTGTACAATGGAAATAAAATATTGTTTGTAAAGTTCTTCCCAACACTGTTGCAGAAGTTCCCACAGATGTGTTGCACTTGTAGGTTGCTTTACTTTCATCCTTCTGTCCAGTTCATCCCAAGCCAGCTCGATAGGGTTTAAGTCTGGAGACCGTGTTGGCAATTCCATAATTTGAAGCCTACCGTCTTGTTCTTTTCTTCGGAGGTCGTTCTGACATAGCCTGGAGGTATGTTTTTGGGGTCGTAATCTTGCTGTAGGATGAACCCCTGAAAAAACTAGACGTAGACCAGAGTGTATTGCATAGCGCAGAAAAATGCTGTGGTTGCCCTTTTGGTTCAGGATGCCGCTGAATCTGGATAAAGCAAAAGAGCCCCAGATCATCAAGCTTCATCTTCCATGTTTGACAGTTGGTGTCACACGCTGAGGAACCATCCTTTCGCCTACTCGACGGCGTACAAAAACCCTGCGTGATGAACCGAAGACTTCACATTTTGATTCATCGGTCCAGAAGTTCTTCTTCCAGTTTTCAGTAGTCCACTGGTGGTGCTTCATGGTCCAGGCAAGCCTCTTTTTCTTATTTTGCAATCTTAGAAATGGCTTTCTTACTGCCACTCGATCTGTCAAACCTGCTGCTCGAAGTCTTCTCTTCACCGTTGAAACTGAGACTTCCTTACTTCAACCAGTGTTAAGCTGTGCTTGAAGCTACTGTTCTGTGAGCTGCCAATCACACAAGCTGTTGACTCTCAGAAACTTGTCTTCTGATTATTGTGGCTTTGGGTCTGTCAGACCTCTTTCTGTCAGAGTTTGCTCCAGTTTCCAAGTGCCTTTTGATGGTGTAGGAAACTGTACTCACTGCACTGACACCTTGGCTTACTTTGCAATTTCTATAAAGGAAAGACCTAAACTTTTAAGGGTTATAATGGTCTGTCTGTCTTCCTTTGTTAATTGTCTTTTTCTCGCCATTATGATAGCATTATACTATTTCCTGCAGTGCAATATTGTCCAAATAATGATTCAGAGGGTGCAGCAACACAGTCTGTTGCAACACTGCTTTTATACAGACAGAGGGTTTGTAACTAATCAACAAGAGTTGGGACACCTGTAGGAATTGTGTGCATCAACTTTCAAGGCTTAACTTACTTCCATTGCTGCAGAACAGCTGCTTTTGCTAACCCATTACGCCTTTTTTAACAACTTTGAAATTTACATTATTTTTCAGTTTTTGGGAACCTGAACTTGTTTCTTTTAACCTCTGGCAGTTTACCGCTTAGCTTTGTACCATTTCAGGTTATTCACTGGACTTGAACTGGTTAAATTTCAGTAAAAACTCGAAAAATGGGGGTGTTCTAAAACTTTTCACCAGTTGTGTGTGTGTGTGTGTGTGTGTGTGTGTGTTTATATATATATATATATATATATATATATATATATATATATATATATATATATATATATATATATATATATATATATATATGTATATATTTGTGTGCTTCAAAAACTAAAAAAACGACCTCACTAAATCCAACCAAATTTTGCATGTTTCCTCAGGGTACCCCAAGTGTGGTTTCTGACTGGGTAGCATATCTGGGGGATGGGGTTCAAGGTGGGCAGAAAACCCCAATGTTCTCTGTAAATGTGTATGATATAGTGCCAGCCACTGGCATCTGGTATTACAAATAATTTTCTTATGTGAAGAAAGTTGAAACAATTTAACAACATGCATTATGGTGATGTTAAAATCTGAGTGAGAATAATTCATAATTTTCAAAATTTTCATTTCACTCATTTTTAGTGATGGTTCAAACCAAAACATTCAACACTGAGCTTCGAAGCGAAGAGGTGTTTATTTTTTTTATTGTGCCATATATTGCACATTAGCAGCTTCAAGATGAATGTAGAAGCAGAAAGGATGGTTGATAAAGGTGGTGATGGCTGACTTTTAAACAGATGGAATTTGACCTCTGACAAATTATCGAGACTTGAGCAGAATGTTTGTGAAGTAGAACATGTTGGCTTTTGATTATATCCATCAGCAAAGTGACGGGTAGTTTAGCTCGTACAAAAATAAAAAGTTTGAATCAAAATATATACGTATATACATCACCCCTCTCTTTGTCACAGAAGGCAGACATTATTTTTTGCTGTATATGGTGCAATGTTTTTTGTGAATGGAAATTACCATGTTCCATATGAGGCAAGTCTGCCAGCTGGGTGACATGAAACAAAATTGGATTTATTCAAAAAATTTCAAATTAACTCATCCATAACGTTTTATTAATGTTTTAAAATGTCATCTGGCCCTTATGAGTGCTCCTTTTCTCCTGGTTTTAAAAGACCAACGACAACCCCCGAGGACAGAAACTTTTATACAGTATCTATATTTCCATATCCATTAAGACCATTGGCTGACTTTTCTCTGTCATTGTTGATAAGAGACTCAATGGGACCTTGACAGTCAGTGTTGTATAAGTTCTGGACAGTATTGCTGTATGCTTGATTCCTCCATTTATTCATAAAGAAAAAGTAAAAATAATTTTCACAGTTTGAGAATAACTTGAGCTGATTATTTTTCAAACTTTTTCACTTTGCATTTGCTTTTTCCAAAATGTGCAATGAAGTATAAATTGCCACTTCAGTGAATTTACCAGAAATATCTGTAGAGGCTACAATCAAAACTAAGATCCAGGCTTTCAATGACATCTTGGATGCTGCTGTCTTGTCTGTACCTGTTTCTGGTAAGGATGTTGAGGTCGTGGAGAGATTCACTTACCTTGGCAGTGATATTCATGTCTCTGCTGGCTGTGAGTCAGAGGTCAATAGACGTCTGGGTCGGGCCTGGGGACTCATGGATTCACTGGATAATGGGGTGTGGCGCTGCCGGTACCTGTGCGGGAGGACGAAAGTCCGAGTCTTCAGGTCCTTGGTGCTTCCAGTCTTGGTCTATGGATGCGAGACTTGGACTCTGACCAAGGATCTGAGACGGAGACTTAATTCCTTTGGTACCAGGTCTCTTCGGAGAATCCTTGGCTATTGCTGGTCGGATTTTGTGTCCAAAGAGTGGTTGGTGAGAGAGACTCAAATGAGATTTGTTACCTGGATGGTCCATGAGCATCAGCCGTGGCTGTATGGACATGTGGCTCGTTTTCCTGATGCTGATCCTGCTCACCAGATTCTCTCAGCGAAGGAGTCTCATGAGTGGAGGAGGCCAATGGGCCGACCACGTGCCTCGTAGTTACAGCAGGTTGATCGGCATCTCAAGGAGATGGGGATGGGCCAGGCATCTGCCTGGGGGATGGCCAGACGGAGGCCCCTGGAGTACCGGCAGAAAGTGGACGCAGCAATGCGCTGCTCTGACGTATGCTCCCATACCTGACCTGACCTGACCTGCTACCACATCTTGCCTTTGTAGTCCCACAATTGGCTGTGAAACGTCACAGTCTATATTGGGAATTTTTTTTCTTTATAACAGAAGTGAGTCAAAGTACTTATTTTTCAGATGGTTAAAATTGTACAAATGTATGGTGGAAAAACGAATTTCCACCTGGAGAGTATACCTGAGTTGCATCCATACCCCAACACGAGACCAGAGCATAGCACACAGATCACATGTCCAAATACAAGTACAACACTCAGCCAAAAATTAAAGGTTGTAACAGCATGAAGCATATGCACAGGCAAATGTCCATCTTGGCCGATTTTCTATACACAGTACCATACATAACTATCCATAATATATTTTTCTCTTTCAATATACAAGGTGGTACATAAGTCAGGAAGCACAAGGAATAATTACAAAGAAAAGATTATATTGAAGATTGCATTCAGAATATATTCTTATAATATTTGTTCGATATGTTGTCCTTCTAAGTTCAGACATTTCTGGACTTGTTTTTTCCAGAAAAAGAAAAGTCATTATTCCCCATGTTTCCTGACTTTTGAACCACCCTGCAGATTGAGACCCCACAGGAGAGATCTTCTTTCGTTTCTTGTCATTCCGATGCCACATCCAAACCCACATCAAACCAAATAATCAGTTTGTTTATTTTCTATGTACTGACCTAATTTTTAAAATGAGCTTGATCAAGCTTAATGTCTCCATACCTTTATAAAAACAAACCTACCAATCATAACTAAGCTCTGAACAGGGAATTTATCCATAATACAAGCACATAATCATCTCCTTTTATCAAGAAATACCATGGGGTCTTTAATGTCCACAAGCAAAATGAAGATGGGACTGCCAGCTTTGGTCTTCATTCCAAAGACGACATCCTTTGAGATATATTGCCTCCTGCTGTCACTTTATCAGAGCAGCAGTTTTTTTTGTGACGTTTTAATACAATTGTCTTTTCACATGTAAGAGAGAAGAAAATGATTGATTGAAGAGATGTACAAGAGAAATGTTCAGTGGGATGAGAGGAAGCGGAAAGGACAAGGGCAAAATTTAGGAACGTACACACATATACAGCCCAGCGCAAACGCACATCCTTAATTGCCAACTTTCCTGAACCACCTCCATCCGTCTCATCTCACATCTTTCTAACTCATTTTTTAAACTAATTTTTAAACCTTACTCGATCACTCTTCCTGCCAAACTATTCCATATACCATCTTCTCCTTGAGTAAAAAATCCCTATCTCATCTTTGTTGAAGCTCTCTTTTGATTTATCTGCAAGCCGTGGCTCCTATCCTATCTCTGACCACCATCTATAAAAATCCATTTGCATTTGCTCTGTCTATCTTTTATAATACCCGAAATCCTTCTTCCATATCCTCACATAATATTTTATGTTACAGCTCTGTTTTTCATCTTTTTTTAATACAGAGCTCAAGGTGCATAGAATGGCTAAACAATGGTGGTGAGTAGCCATCAAACCAGCGATTGAGCAGAGGCAGACATGCAGACAAGGGATGAGGAAACAATGCAAGGAATGATCGGACAAGCAGCATGGTAAGTCATGACATGTTTCCTCTTCACGAAAGGTGGATCAGCCCTGGATCCATTACAGTGAATCAATTACAGCTATATCTTATCGATTATAAGATGAGCAAAACCAAAGGCAATGTTTTAAAATGTGGTCAAACCCAGTTGGTTCAATACTCAGAGTTAAACATAATGCACCTTTTGATGCATCCTCAAACTTGTTTTGTCCAATTTATTGATGCCATACACTATGCTGACTGCTTGAGTGCATTGTGTATGATTCCCAAATCCTTTTATATGTACTGCATACTCTTCCCCAATAAGAAAATTATATATTGCTGTTGTTTCTACCATTCCCAAAGTAATTTACATTTCCTACATTTAATTAAATATGCTATTTCTAGGCGTATTTCTGTAAAACATCCAAAAACTATCGCTTGGCAGGATAGCTCAGAGGTAACTCACTCGATTTTGACCTGTCTCCTCTTGGATTGGTTCCCGGACCAACGATAAAACTGTCATCCTCGTTATTCGCACAAAGACCGATGCATCAATGAGTGTGCTGTCCCTCGGATGGGACATTAGACTGTGCACCCATCTGCCAACATTGGTTGCTGGTGCATGTTAAAAATCCAACAGAGTCTTTCACAAAGAGGAAAGCATCGTTGCTGGCATCCTGCTAAAGTTGCACGTTCTTGCTCCAATGTGCAGGTGTACCGCATCAGTGGCACAGCAGCACAACCAGCATGGATGAATTAAAAAAATTATGCATCTGTTTCGTCCAGTTTTTTACATTGCCCTCTACCTTCATGTCGTATGTAAATTTGCACATTCTAATTCCCACTTTTGCATCAAAATTATTTATCTTTATTGAAAACAGTGATTGGTCCTCAACTGAACTCTTCTGTACCCAATTAGTTACCTCCACCACCAAAGGTGGATGGAGGTTATGTTTTCAACCTGTCTGTCTGTCTGTGTTTGTATGAATGTCTGTCTGTGAGCAGGAAATCTCAAATGGTTATGAACTGATTTAGACGAAATTTGATGGACAGATTGGGTGTGTGACGAGGATTAATTAATTCGATTTTGGTGAAGATCCGGATCTGGATCCGGATATTAGACTTTTTAGTGATTATTTATCATTGAAAAATAGAGCCAAAACAATATATAGCATTATATTTCAAAAAGCTGTGGACGGATTGTGCCAAAACTTGGTGGATGAGTTATGTAGGTGACAAGAACAAGCCAATTTAGATTTTGGTTAAGGTCCAGTTTTAGATCTGGCCTATCAATTGGAAATAACACAGAAACTGGTCAGCCTGGCAAAGGTAAGCGCTCTACCGAGTGCCGTTCTAGTTCCACTTGTTACTACCACTGAAATGGCTCTTTTTCTTTATAATTTTTGTGATATTTTATTTTCTGTCTATGTTCTCATATGAGAACATATCGGGTGAATTATCAGAAAGGTTTGCAAATGGAAATGAATGGAGAATATTGTCACAAACAATGAACTCACAAAACGACATGCAACACGAGACAAGCTGTCGCCGGCTGTCTGCATATCCGGACCTCATCTGTGCCCCTGCGCATAAATATTTCAGTGCGTTTTGCTCACAAACATGTCATGTAAAGAGTTGTCGACAGCCTTTGAGCTAGAATTTGTGTGCAGTGCCGTGGCTGCCCAGACAGAGCTTATTTTAAATCGAATCTTTTTGGAACCTTTTGTATGTGAGATGACAAGACAATTAACATAGTTAAAATAACCTACTTCGGTTTTATAAGTAAAAGGGAAAGAATCACCTTTGCCTTATACTCAGCGGTTCTTCATTGTTGGTTTTGTAACATATTTACTTCTGTCACTTCCAATTATGCAATTGCTGTGAAGATGTCAGCTTGTGTTCTTTCTCGGTGAGTATTGTAATCAATCTTGTTGTATTATCGAAGTTATATCCAAATGAACAGCAGTAGGTAGGCAGTGTGACACCTGACCAGAGAAGTAATCATTGGTCATTCATAAGCACTATATTCCAGTGAACGTTTTCAGCACAACAAATCCTTTTGGCAGCCTGCTTCTTATACTGAGCAGATCAGTATTCCTCAAAAGGTTGCACTATTCATGAGCACCAGTCAAGCAGCTGTAATGAAAATCCCCCGGCTTCATTTAAGGCAATGCATCAAATCAGGATGGTTCAACTTTGCTGTTGTTTTTAACTGCCATTACAAATGAGAATTGTAATGATGATGACTAATTATTTGAAACAGTCTTGGCTTTTGCCATAGCTTAATGGGCAGAGGAAAGAGAGTGCATCCCAATTGGCAGCTGAGATTTTTTATTTTTATTTTTTGTAGCAGATGGCTAACAGTCAAAAGCTTGCTCTGTAGCTGAGCTAGAAAAGCTTCTACTTGGCTGGACAAGGCTACAGAAGGAGCAGCAGGCACTTAATTTGTTCCAGCCCATCAGTATGCATTCACATGTGACACAGGTCACAGAGTTTGTTGAATGGAAGCTCCTGAACTATGGAGGAATCCTTGTACAGGGTTACCTACTTTCTATGAGAAGTCACTGTTTGTTTTGTTATGAATAAAATGATGTTGTTCACAATTTTTGCTTTAAAAATAAATGGTCACAACGAACGACCTCTAAACTGTCAACAGAGGCAGCTCACAATGTAATGTTTTTGCATCAACTTTGAAGCACACATATCTTTCCTCCTGAAGACAGTCTTGAGCATAACGGATTGAGTAAAATGAGCATATGATCACAAACTATGAACCTAACTTGAATATTAAATGGGGGTAGTTGTTGTCAACAACATTGGAAAAGAACTTGTAGAGTCCACTGTAATGGATAAATTGCCCAAGAGGCAAAAAACTATAGGAGGATGTGCTGTCTGAATGTCATATTTTGATAAATAATGATAATGCTTTAACAAACATTTTATTAGTACAACAAAATTTAAATATGCATTTCAATAAAATAGACATTATCAA
>NC_140969.1:55092989-55190489 GCF_056783735.1 Eptatretus burgeri
GTGTGCCTTCATGCGACACTGAAGAGGCAAAAGCGGTTGTTGTTTCCTCTCCTGGAGTGGGCTGCTTGGTTGACATATGGTGGTATATCAATAACAACTTCATGGTGTACTGCCTTGTAGAACAGTATGGTTCGACACAGCAGTCATCAATGTTGCAATGAAGGCCACTCCAAGGAGTTCAACATTGATGTAATGCTGGAGTTTCTGGCATAGTCATTAGAGACAAACTGTGCTGCATGTCTTTATACCATTTCCAGTTTATTTACAAGGTAGGCTTGGTGGGGATCACAAACTGATGCTGCGTACTCTAATTTGGGACGTACCAATGCCTTGTATGCATTATAACGTTTTTTTGTCACATTTAGTTGGGCTTCTCCTTATGAATCCCAGGATTTTGTTTGAATTATTGACATGTCATGATGCTTGTTAGGTTGACACCAAGGTAGTGGCTCTGCTGAATGGATGTAAGGTTTACCCTCGTCTTGCAGGACAGTATATGAAATCTCCAGGTTGTCAGCATCTTATGGCATTCATTGTGTGGCACATTAATGGGTTGAAATTCATTTGCCATCTGCGGGACCAATCCCTCAATGCGTCTCGATCTTTCTACAACTGTACTTAATCTTGCTGCCCATGAACGGGGTGTTTACAAAAGGCAATTGTCAAAGAAGAGCTTTATCTTGGTCCCTTGACTGATTCTCCCCCGATGTCATGAATGTACATCAGAAACATAATGGGGCAGAGAAACGGTCCCACATGGGACACCTGATATAACTGCGACCGGTTGGGATGTTTCTCCATCAACAATGACACGTTGACTTATCTTGGTTAGCCAGGTTCATTTCCATCCATTTCATTTCTATCTATTCATTTCAAAGTTTCACTTCTTATTCCGGAGTAGTTGATTTTACTCTGGAGTTTTTGATGTGCCACAGAATCGAATGCTTTCAGCTGCATATCAATTTGTACTCTGGGTTTTTGGTTAGGTTAATGCATGATCTCTTCCACAGTGTTCACAAGTTGTGTCTCACAATTGTGGGCTTTCAAAAAGCCAGTCGCGCTAAACTTCCAGACTTTTAAAAATTATCTTTAAACTCATTATTTTGTTAAAATTTATATACAGGAGTGCCTTGCCGTTCGTGGGTTTTCCGTTCTTAGATTCGCTCTATCATGATTAATTTATTGAGGCAATGTTTGCGAATTGCGGTCAAGACACTCAAATAATTGCAGGTTGGTGAACTATTTCCACATTTTTCACCTAAGTAAAGGTGCTGTCACACCTTGACGTTTTAACCAGCAATGGCAACGTATAAAAATGTATGTAAAACGTTGGCGTACGCTGAAGTTTTGAGGTTTTTTTTAATTTTGATCGTATTCATAACGTGTTGGTCGTATGCATAACATATTAGTAACGGGCACGGAACGTTTCGTTGTGTTATAAATAACTTATACCAACGAATGCTTAGCCTGTTGTCGGCGTTCACAACCTATGCCCAACGATAGTTTAACTTAGGCATAGCGTGCTGCACGTATCGCCGACGAACTCGTGGCGTAGCCTGTTAAAAACCTGCCGCTCGCCGATTTAAATCATAAACGCCTGAGAATTGGAAGTGTCAACATCGCAATCACACCTTGACGATTTAGCCAGCGTATGCCGACGTCTGAAAAATGTGTGTAAAACGCTGGCACACGTCGAATACGATATGGGTAAGTTGTGTATACGTTAGGAGCACGCTGAAAAACGATGAAGTACGCTGTCCTATTTCGTGGTACGTCTAGTACGTCGTGAAATGTCAAGCATGCTGAAAATTTTATGACGTACTCGTCGTATGGCTCACAAGTTCCGCATACGGTGGCATAAGTTCTCGGCACGCTCCGCGATCGTTGACACACGTCGGACACACGTTACTTGTAAGTTACTCATAAGTCGAAACACGTCGAGGTAATGTTTAGCATACCCGAAACTTAATTTTTAACCTATGAGTAACGTGCTTTGAACCTATGAGTAGTGTGCTTTGAACCTATGTGTAACGTATCTCAAACGCACATTGTCATATGTAGACGAATTTGATTGATGTCTTCCGGACGACCACAGAACTTACTGAACGTGTTTCTAACTTACATCTACCGTATAATGGTGTATTGGCAGCGTTTAGGGGAATTGGTATATACAAATGGGCTTCACACGAGGAACCCGTCAGTGTTCCAGACTCCATGTTGAGTAGATGTCAATGTCAGTAGTAGTAGTAGTAGTAGTAGTAGTAGTAGTAGTAGTAGTAGTAGTAGTAGTAGTCGTAGTAGGCGAGTGTGTCAGTGGTAGTAATAGTAGTCGTAGTAGTAGTAGTAGTAGTAGTAGTAGTAGTCGTAGTATGTCCATGTCAGTAGTAGTTGGTGAGCGTGATGGGGAGGGTGTGGGTGATGATGGATCCTCGTTGCGTCCACGAATAATAGATGACTTTGCACCATTTTTCGATGTTCTTTTCGGCTAATTTTTTTTTCTCATTCCCACGATGAACTATTTTTTTGTTTCAGTTTTAAAAGTATTCAAAACGACTTGGACAAATGCATAATGTACTAGTAATGAAGACAGAATGCTTCGATAACTTTTAGATAAGTTATCCCAATGATTTATTAGCGTGTTTTAGGTGTCCACAACCTTTGCCCAACGATAGTCTAACCTATGCATAGTGTGATAGCGTATCATCGACGATTACGTGAGGTTTTCTATTCATAGGCTGCAACTTCACTTTTAATAAATGGCTGTCACTCCCCTATTGTTTTTGGATGCTGGTGCTCGGCAATTGAAATCTTTTCCATTGAATGAGTTTAATCGCTTCCACTGGACTATTGAAATGATTTAATAATAATGCTTGGTTATCCTTGGACCCACTCTGGCTAGCAGCTCGTCGAACATCGCTGGGGGCATTCGCAGGAGGTTGATGAAGGATGCGTGGTCCTCGTTCCGGAGTTCCACCATGAGCTGATCATCGATGCCGTAATGGTGTTGCCTCCCGATCCATGGTCTCACCCAGTTCCTTCTCCTCCGTTCACGTCTTCTTCTCTTGGCTCTATTGGCACGCAACTGGTGCAGTGTCAACTCAATGAGGTCATGTTGATGTTCGAGGACAGGTAGGTATTGTCGTCTCAGCGTTGCCGTATCCTCCATCTCTCGGAATGACATGGACATGTACTCACGACGAAGTCTAAAAAATAAGACGGTTCCTCCTGTGAAGCCCCTTTTTATATACCAATTCCCCTAATCGCTGACAATACGCCATTATACGGTATCTGGAAGTTAGAAACGCGTTCATCAAGTTCTGTTGTTGTCCTGAAGACGTCAAATACGTCTACGTCTTTTTCAAGTAACGTGTTGCGAAGTGTGAACAACGTTCGTGTAGCGTGCTTACAAAACGTTACTCATAGGTTAGAAATAAGTTATGAGTACGCTAAACATTACCTCGACGTGTTTCGACTTATGAGTAAGTTACAAGTAACGTGTGTCATCGTGTGTGAACGATCGCATAATGTGCCTACAACTTATGGCCAGCATAGCGGAACGTGTGAGTCATACGCTGGCATACATTGTAAAATTTCAAGCATGCAAAAATTTGAGGACAACCCAAAAGTACAACGTTTAAAGCCAGCGTACTACGACTTATGGCAGTGTTTTTCAGCGTGGTCTTAATGTATACAAAACGTACCCATAACGTATTCGACGTGTGCCAGCGTTTTAGACAAATTTTTCATAGATCGGCATACGCTGGCTAAATCGTCAAGGTGTGACAGCGGCTTAACATGGGCAGTCAACAAAATAACCCCCTCAAATCCCCCAATATCATCATCGTCATCGTCCTTGTCATCGTCATCACAATCATCATCATCATCGCAATCATCATGTCGTCTTTATCATCGCAATCATCATGTCGTCTTTTATCATCGCAATCATCAACACCACCATGGCATTATTGGATTACATTTTTCATCATTATTATTAAAGGTTAGTTTCATGATCTTAATAACTCAAGAAAGCAATACCATATTTTATGTTATTATTAGTGGAAAATATACTTTATTTTATGTTCATAATACATGAAAATCATATTTTAGTTTATATTCTTAATACAGGAAAATCATACTTTATTTAATGTTCTTAATACAGGAAAATCATATTTTATTTAATGTTCTTAATACAGGAAAATCAAACTTTATTTGATGTTCTCAACACAGGAAAATCATACTTTATTTTATGTTCTCAATACAGGAAAATTATACTTTATTTTATGTTCTTGATACAGGAAAATCAAACTTTGTTTTATGTTGTTAATCCAGGAAAATCATACTTTATTTGATGTTCTTAATACAGGAAAATCATACTTTATTTTATGTTCTCAATACAGGAACATCATACTTTATTTTATGTTCTAAATACAGGAAAATCATAATTTATTTTATGTTCTTAATGCAGGAAAATCATACTTTCATTTGTGTTCTTAATACATGAAAATCATACTTTTTTTTATGTTCCTAATACAGGAAAATCACACTTAATTTATTTTCTTTATACAATAAAATCATGCTTTATTTTATCTTCTTAAAGCAGGAAAATCATACTTTATTTTATGTTCTTAATCCAGGAAAATCAAACTTCTTTTATGTTGTTAATAAAGGAAAATCATACTTTATTTTATGTTCTTAATACAGGAAAATCACACTTAATTTATGTTCTTAATACAATAAAATCACACTTAATTTATGTTCTTAATACAATAAAATCATGCTTTATTTTATGTTCTTAAAGCAGGAAAATCATACTTTATTTTATGTTCTTAATCCAGGAAAATCAAACTTATTTTATGTTCTTAATACAGGAAAATATTCTTGTAGACATGGATTCACACCGGTATGAGGGTGGGGATATCCCCAGTTCTCCTCGGACTCACTGGGAATCGATGCCTTCACATACAAATAACTTTGTGTCATGGCGGGTCTCTCATCGACTGTGAATGCCAATAACTTGACCACATGATTCAGGGTCCTCTCTCTGACAACTGTTTACCAAAGAACACATGATCTCTTTACCAGGGAATCATGCCCTCAGCAATTGTGCTGCTGTTATCTTCATTGGATCTTGATTAATGTGGCTGAGCTTTCTGCTAGCACAATGCCAGACTGATATGAGAGCCAAATAGTTGGGGAATTATAACCTCCCAGTTAATCTACATATGGACATTGCTGGACCAATGAAAGAAACGATAACCACAGGCAGATTGGAAATATAACAAGAATAATTTATTTACAACAATCGATGAAGGGTACGGGAAGGAGGGAAAAGGTACTCAAGGGCTTTAATGCATCAAAGTGCAACTGGGACAGGAAAAGGGGAGATGCAATGAAAAGAGTAATCAAGGTGTGTATTTATATAAAGTAAAGAAAATGTACAAGTTGCAGACTTCACTTAACCTATGCCTTACCTTCTAGATAACAAAGCAGTGCACCCATCAGACCACACACACACGGGGAGACAAATTCTGAAGGGTAGGGTGGCCTCAGCCGACTTGTATGTATGTAACCATCACCCTCCCCAGCTTGGTACCATTCTCTGGAATGGCCCCGACACTGCTCTCCACAACCTATGGGTCAGGAGCATGAACCAAAGTGTGCACGACCAGGGAAGAAGCGAAGGCGATGCAGTGTCCGGGATCAGGGCAGAAACGAGTGTGATGACCAGGGAAGTGAGAGAGAGAATGCATGCGACAACCAGGACTGAGAGAGCTCGAGGCAAGAGAGAGAACCATGTGCCAAGCGCAGCTTTGTAGCCCCTGGGGCAGGAGGGTTCCCCCGCAGCCCTGCCCATTCTGCTGCCCGGCCGGATACTCACGCACTTGGTCCTTCCGGCTATCTTCATGAACAGAGCTCCATGGTTATCATGGGCAATCGCCCCTTCTATCCCCATGCTCCTGGGACAAACCCCAAACGTCCAACAATGTCCTTGGCACAAAGCCAGGGAATGAGGCAATTATTTCAAGAAGGCTGGGTCGTGTCCTGGTCCTTTTACAGGTCATGTTTATGTGGAGGGGAATGAACATGGATTAGGGAAACCAAATACAGAACATGGGTAGACTGCAATAAATTACTTTACAGGGTAGACGTCCATACAGATGAACAGGCAAACAAGAACTTTGTTTGGCATTTAACATTAAAGGAGAATTTGAAAATTTGGCATGCGTTCCAGGATGCTGGTATAAGTTGCACACGGTAAACACCATGGCAATAAAACACGCACGCCCTATGTGATGATGGCAGTCACGACACACGTCATCACGCGCTGATGTCTCTATTATCCCAACAAGTTGAGAGGGGGCACTAACTACCCAACCCAACACATTCAATTACATAATAACCCTTATAGGGAAGGTGCTATTCTTTACATTCATCATGGAAATAACTATTCTAAAGAGTCTACTTGCTGTGTGCATTTCAATCTCAGCATGCGGTTCATGAAACTGCAATAATATACTTTATTTTATGTTCTTAATATAGGAAAATAATACTTCATTTTATATTCTTTATTACTTTTATTAATGAAAATAAAGAGTACAAAAACAATGCACAAAAACGTTAATTGAGGGTACAGTTTGGACAAATTTTAAAGTTGAAGTCCCTCACCCTATTTTCCCTTTATGTTTGCAGATTAGTGGTTCATGGAGATTTACAATATTATAAGCCCTGTGAATGGCAAGGCCCTCCTGTATATACTTGAAATGCACGGGGTATCTTGTTCCATGAACTCTCTCGTTATATCTGTAACTGCCAATTCGATGTATCTGGGCCTTGCTATGGAAGAGCAGATTAAACTTTTTAAAGCCAGTTGCAAAGGTTGGGATTGAACTAGTACATCCACATGCTGAATGGTCTGCATTTGCATGGTATAGGTCACAGTGTTTCTCAGGATTGTCGACAGCATGATTATTTTGTTTGCCACTTGCTGTTTCACTGGCAGGAGTTAAATTATTCTGATTGCTTCCTGCTGTGCCAGGCCACTTTTGGAATTGAAGGTAGGCTTGTAATTCAGTCCTACCTGTGTAAAGCAAAGTAAACTCTGCACTCTCAGAGTTAACCATATCTTTGTTAATACATGCTCGTCTTTTATGATTTACTGCAGATTTGTCATCCTTTGTACTTTTGGCATCCTTGAACAAAGTATCTTCATCAGATACTAAGTAAACTCTGCACTCTCAGAGTTAACCATATCTTTGTTAATACATGCTCGTCTTTTATGATTTATTACAGATCTGTCTTCCTTTGTACTTTCGGCATCCTTTTACAAAGTATCTTCATCAGACACTCTCATTGAGACGATGAATGTAAAAGGTGATATTATTCGACTGCATAATCTTTTCTAAATTTTGACAACTTTGCATTTCATGGTATAAAACGTCTCATTTTATCAGTGGGAGTGCAGAGATTGAGGAGGTGGGATGGGATCATGGTCAAAGTATGAGAGTTGGCATGGTTATTTTATGGACTTCCTTTTAGTATTTTATAACTGGTAGAAAACATAGACGTGGAAATTGGTAGAAAAGATAGACATGGAAAAAAGCCCACTTATTTGCATGATAAGGAAATAGTTCAGCCTTTGAGATATTCAGTATATAGAGCTTGGTGTTGGCTCAGTGGTTAGGGTGGTGGCTTGGGATCCTAGGGTCCTGAGTTCAAGCCCCGTTGGCTGCTGAATGAATACACCAGGGGGTTGACTCAGCCTGTCATCCTTCCGAGGTCGGCGAAATGAGTACCAGTTCCAGTGTGTGTACTGGTAGAGGGGCACTGCATCAGCGACACAGTCATGCCTCAATAAATGATAGCTACCCTGGCAGCTTAGCTGCCATATGACCATCACATACAGTATATCTCAAAAGAGCCTAAGTTTTTACAATATAAATCAAGCCTCAAACGAAGAGCTGACTGACAGAAGAGTGACATTGACAAAGTGATGGAGTTGAGGGAGCTGGCGTACAAGTGAAGATGGAGAAATTGGGAAGGAACGAACACACAAGCAGCATGAATGGAGATGTACAGACAGGTTAAGCAAAATGAGGTATCTAAGGAGACAAGAAACATTAAGAAGATACAAAAATCTGGCAAACAGGATAAACGTGAAAAGGTTTGGATAGACAGGAGAGGAGAGTTAGTGGGAATATAAAAGACTGGGAAGAGGATTTATATGGATATAATTGTACGGCGATGACTCGTCACTTTAAAGGAGTGGAAAGAAGAACATGCTTGGACAGACTCGCACAGGCAATTCAACATTTGAAATAAGAAGAAACACTCCTTTCACATATTCAGACACATGTGGCTGCCAAAGCGTTTTTTTTTACTTGGCTAGAAGGCACAATCCTGGATGGATCACGACTCCAACGTGGGATACCCGAAGAGCTCATTCTTCCCAGTAAGCTGGTGTACTCACTTTTCCGACCACAGAAGGATGACAGGCTGTGTCAACCGACCTAGTGTTATTTTAACAGCATGACAGGGACTGAAACTCAGGACCCTAAGATTAGTCAGGAGGCCCAATGCAGAATAGTGTACGACCCTGCTGATTCCGTGTTAGAATAGTGCAACAGGTGTAAATTGACTGTCCAGACACACAGAAACGTGAATCAACTTGTTGCCAACTCTGGATATGGATAGTATGGCCGCCATGACAGTTTACAAAATGGTCGCCATTAAATACACTTTTCGTCATATTTCAGCCGCAAATTGACATGAAATTACAAAATTAGGGTCGATTTCCATGTTTTTGAGCATGCCTGAGCTGATGGGAGTATAGAAAAAAACATTGCTCCATCCATTTTCTAAAAATAATATAACTTGTTTTTCACTATATTATTTTTAAAGAAATGTTCAGGCTCGAATTAGAATGTCTGATTATACAAACCACAATCAATGAATTTTACAACTTTGCTATAAAATGAACCTAAACTACATAACTGTGTGTTTTTCTGTTACCCAGGACTAACTGAAAAATGAAAGCCGCAAGATTTCTCATAGGGGGTTCAAGGGATCGAGAAGAAGAAGAGCATGTAGACTGGAATAAATGCTTTATTTGCCAGGACAGTTCAAAAACTAGCAAGTCAACGCCACTTCGAAAGACTACAATCGTTGGTGTGAAAACTGTAGCTGAATGTTGCAAAGAAAGAGAGAAATATAATGACGCTAAATATGTTGACTCATTCTCAAGAATCAGAAAATATTCTGTACCGGAGCACGTCGAAAAGATTCAATGGCACAAATTCTGCTATAGTGACTTTACTCATGCACAAAAAATAGACAGACTGAAGTCAAGGATTCAGCCACAATCTGTGACTTACGCAGAAGAGATACCCACAACATCAGGTTCCTCAGAGAAATACCATGTCCCAAAGTCACTAAGATCCGCGCACAGCGCTATGGATTGGTCAAAATGCGCTTTCTGCCAGACTGACATTCCTGGAAAAGCTGGTGTCCTGACAAATGTTGAATTTGATCACACATCATCCAGGATGCTTAGTTTGGCCCAATTTGACCCCACCATGCATCACAGGTTTGCAGGTGTTTCAGACTTGATGGCAGCTGAAGGTAAATATCACCTCAAGTGTTATGTTTCTTTTTGCAGAAAGTATAAAAAGGAGAGTGGAGAGAAAAACCAGTCTCCTGAAAGCATCTGTTTCAGAAATGTGATGAACCAGCTTGAGAAAGAGCTGCAGAAGGGACATGTGTTTACCCTGAAAAACATCTGGGAACACTACAGCATGCTGTTATTGAATGATTTTGGAATTGAGGCTGGAGCCTACAAAAGCTACAATTTCAAGCAAAAAGTGCAGGTTCACTTTGGTAGTGACAAGGTGACATTCGTGCAGCCATTGGATGTCACAAAACCCCTCATAGTTGCGTCCTCAACTGTGACAAAGTTTGCCATGAGAACCGCCGTGAATGATTTATCTGAAGAAGGTGAAAGTTCTGAAGAAGATGAATTGGCCCAGTGCAGTCTGCCTCATCATGAGAACGAAATCCTTAGCTGGATCTTCAGAGTGGGCATAAAGATTTACAGTGACGTAAAACACTCTCCAGGGCATAGCATTATCGGTGGACTGAACACAGAAAATGCAGAGCGAATTGTACCTGAAACCCTGTACATGCTTGTAAAGCTTCTTTGTGGTGGTGACAGCACTGACAAGATGGACAATGAAGAAGCGGATGAGACAGATACCAAGAACAAAGTTCTGAGCATCTGCCAAGACATTATTCATGTAGCTTCAGGACACTGATGTCCTCATTCTCCTTGTTGCCTATCAGCCGCATCTCAGTCCCTTTCTCTGGATGAATGCAGGGACACCCAAAAAGCAACACTACATTCCCATTGACTCCATCAATATCCCAGATTCGCAGAGGGAGTCACTTCTGGCATTTCATGCAGTGACAGGTTCAGACAGCACAAGCCAGTTTGCTGGAATTGCGAAGCGCTCTGCATGGGGTGTCTTTCAAAACAACTCCCACCTGTTGAATAACCTAGGCAAAGAGGAAATTCCTGATGAGAGTGTGATTGCAGATGCTGAGTCATTTGTCTGCAGGCTTTATGACCCTCATGGCCAAGATAACTCAATTCAGCGAGTAAGATGTGATCTGTTTCTCAGTCTGACCAAAGCTATTGAGAATTTGCCTCCAACTCGTGATGCTCTGATTCTACACATCAAGCGAGCGCACTACCAGACTTTTGTGTGGAGAAGAGCCTTGGAATCTGAACCACATCTACCTGCACCTGAGAACTGTGGGTGGGAACAGGTCGTCAAAGATGGCAACGAGACATTTCAGCCGCGACTCATGACTGCACAGCCTATTACTGCTTACTGTGTAGAACTGACGACATGCAAATGCCGTGGGTCATGCTCAACTCGACGGTGCAAATGTACACGGAATGGACTGCCTTGCACGAAAGCATGTGGATGCAAAGCCCTTTGTAGGAACCCGTTCAGTGTACAAGCCGATCAATAGCTCTGAAAATTGTACTTGGGTGTTCTCACAACACTTTTCTCTTCTGCAAAGCAACGTAATTTTGTGTTAGAAAGAATCTGACAGCTGTTGAAATAACCTTTGACTGACTGTAAACCCATCTCCATCAATAGTGCTAAACATTTTCTTTTTCACATTTGTTGCTCGTATGTGCATTTTCAATTTCGTCTTTAAGTTGTCAATTATGTGAAAAAGTTGTGATCCAGTACAAAAATAAAGCACAAAATAGTGTTCCTCGTGTCAGATTACATAGTATTTCACAATCATGACAAATTTCTGGCTAGTACAATTTGCAGTAAGAAAAAGCCTAAATCTGATGGTGGCCATTTTGATTACTGTCATGGCGGCCATAATATTCAGATGCAGACTTGGCAACAAGTGGAACTAGACTTGGTCATGCCTAGACTCTTCAAAAACACCAGTTGCACCATTCTAACATGAAATCAGCAGCGACCCTATTTTCTAGGCTAGCTACAGATTTTGGCTTCTAGACTAGATCTCAAGGCAGCCACATTAACCGTTTAGCCAACACTAGGCTTCTTTGAAATAAGAGATATATATTTTTATATATATATATATATATATATATATATATATATATATATATATATATATATATATATATATATATATATATATATATGATGGAGGTGAGCAGTGAGCTGGGATTTATGGAGGGTAGCAAATATTGAGCTGCTCACGGAGTGAGTGTGGGCTGGTCGGACTTGTGAGGGCCAAAAAGCTGAGAAGGCACATTGGGTGAGACCAGAAATAATGTTGCATTTAAAAATGAAACAGGACACAATCAGGATTAACTTTGCCCACAATTTTATGTAAGATTTAAAATGGGGATAAACACCTGTTCTTGTTAATGAGTTACTAATTATGATTAACTTAGCCTTTTCTGTGAAACATTTGTTGATGAATCAGAAGGTGATGAGAAAGAAGTTGTGTGTACGTTTGCACAAAATGTGTTTCCACTTCTCAGCTGCTTGTTTCTCCAAGGGGCCAACTTATTTTTGTAAACGTTATTCACTTAGGACATCAGGATGTCTCATTATAAAAGAGAAATTAAGCATAATTGAGTTATACCCATGAGAAAACCATGGGAAAACCTCATTTTTGCCTTTTGGGCAATTCTTCTCACCTCCACTCATATATATATATATATATATATATATATATATATATATATATATATATCTCTCTCTCTCTCTCTCTCTCTCTCTCTCTCTCTCTCTCTCTCTCTCTCTCTCTCTCTCTCTCTCTCTCTCTCTCTCTCTCTCTCGGTTGCATCATTAGTTGGGATGCGGCTGTGCCGCTGATGCAGTGTCCCCATTACCAGTACACTGGTGCCCATTTTGCCGACCTCAGAAGGATGACAGGCTGAGTCAACCTCTTGATGTATTTTTAATTCAGCGGCCAACAGGGGATGAACTCAGGACCCTAGGATCCCAAGCCGCCACCCTAACCACGAAGCCAACACCAGGCTTTCCTCTTTTCTATCAACTGTGGAACCAATTTTCCCAGTCTGTTCAATCTCATTCCTCCTTCCAGGGCTTCAAGATGACTGTTCACCAATTCCTCAGGCCATCTCACTTTCGTATTTATGATCTCTTTCATCCTCATTAACCCCCCAAGCCAACCCCTTCATATCCAGGTCGTATTGTATTTTCTCACCTCTCCCTCCACTTTCCTGTTTTCATTTTCTATTCCATTTCTGTTTTATCTCCAGCTTTTCCTTCCTGCTATTGCTGAATTTGAGCTTGCATTCAGCTTGTCTCCCCAGAGATTTGAAGAACAAGGGATTGAGAGAAGAGGACACGGAACAGAGGAGAATGGAGAAGGCAGATCTGAGTTGCCAACCACTAACTGTTGGAATTAAGACTTGAGAAAGAAGTACTGTACAAGACAGCCTGTTTACCCCTTTGCCCCCACCCCCTCTCAATTACTCTGATTCTTCGCCTCACCCATTCTTCCTCTAACTGTATCTTCCTCTGTTGTCAGTTTACCCTGCTATTGGTGTGTTTCCTCTTTTTCCACTGTTATTTCCATTTTGTTCCTTACCTCCACTACTGAAGGTGGATGGAGGTTAAGTTTTCACTCCTGTTTGTCTGTGAGCAGGATATAGCAAAAAGTTAGGGATGGATTCAGATGGAATTTGGTGGGCAGGTTGGGTGTGTGACAGGAATGAATTGATTATAGTTTGGTGAAGATCCAGATTCGGATATTAATTTTTAAAGTGATTCTTCACCATTGAAAGATGGGGCCAAAAGCGATATGTTATTGCATGATATCTCTAAAAGTTAACCCAAACCCTACCAACATATTTTACAACCTACCGGTAATCTTACCAACTGGGGTCTTTTCAGACCCCAACTCAAAACTGTCCAATTTCACGAAATCTGCCAAAGTTACACATCGATGACTAAACATAGTGTTTTGTTGATAAAGTAAACAAACATTAAAAAAAAGAAAAATAAATACAAAATCTAAAATTAACCGACCAACTCAGGACTTTTATGATCCAGATTCAGAAGCACTAAATTTCATTCAATCTGCTGAAGTTTCACATCAATGAGGAAACATATTTTGATTGGATGATGTTTAAAAAAAAAAAAATTGTATACACTGTTGAGACTCGAATGAGAGCTAACACACAGAATGTACAACAAGGGGAACAGGAGACAAGATTGGCGGGAGAGGGAAGGACAAAACAGTGGGGAACAGAGACATAAGGAGATCTGTGGAAGGGAGAGGGATGGGGCAGGGTACACGTAGTAAACCAGTTTGACACTACAGGGACTTTCAGGTCTTTACATGACAGGGACTTTCAAGAAGGAAAGCAGTGAATTTCAAGGAGGTAGGTTTGGGATGGATTAACGGGGAAGAAAAGATCATGGTTTGGATGGGGGGAGATAAGAGATGGTGGTAAACAGCTGTTTTGAAGACCTGGAGGGAAGATTGGGATTCAAGAAAGTTTGGGAGTTTGTTCCAAAGGTGGGGAAAAAAGAGGCATGAAGGAGTGATGGAGAACAGTGATTCTTGATTTTGGTAGTTTTACCAGAAGGGGGTTGGAGGTGGACCTTGAGCACCCTGCGGATATATGGGTTGGGGTCATATCTCAGACAGAGCATGGGGGGCAAGTCTGGAGAGGAGACGGGAGAAGACAGAAAGACCACCAACCTGCCTGCGGTGAGAGAGTGAGAGTCACAAAGGCTCAGCCTCACCATGGGAGATACCAATGATCCTAAATGTCTTGGTTTCCACAGCGTGAAGCCGAGAAAGGTGAGAGGTGGGAGCACCAGCCCAGAGGGGAGAGCAGTACTCCATCAGGCTGTGGATGAATGCTTTGTATGTGGTCAGGAGCTCAGTTGTGCCAAAGAAGGACTTTGCATGATGGAGGATGCCCAGTTGGCAACTGGTTTTGGAGACCAGCTTGGAAATGTGGCTTTTCCAGGAGAGATCATGGCAGAGAGTGAGACCCAGAAGCTTGAGTGAAAGGATTTTTTCAAGAGGATTGTTGAGAAAATAGATTGGGTGTTTTTTCCAGATGGTCCTATCAGAGAGACATAGTGACAGTGTGAGATTTGTCAGGGTTGAAAGACATGTTCCATATTTTGGACGAGCTTGTGACTTTTTTTCCAGATCTGCAGAGAGTGAAGAGGCTGCTGCTTCCCGATCTGGGATGGAGTCATCAGCAAAGAGATAAAGAGGATTTTTCAGAGAGTCAGAGAGATCATCATTGAAAACCAGAAAAAGAACAGGACCCAGAATGCTGCTTTGAGGATCTCCAGCCTGGACAGGTACAGGGGATGACAGAAATCCATGAAGGGCCACACGTTGGCTGTGACAGGAGAGGAAGTCTGCAAGCCATAAGTGGAGATGGCTTGGTTGCCACTGAGATTGCCTTCAGTTGGATTAGCCTTCAATGAGGCAAAGGCAAGTTGTTTCAGGCCAACTGCCTTGCCACAAGCTTCAGTGTACCATGGGCGTGAGCAAGGGTAGGACAACTAAAGATGAGATGAAATAAATCCGTGCATGAGAGAGAGAGCAAGTTTCTTTGAAAGAATTCCCAGGATGACTTGATGTCAGAGGAAGTAGAGATGGGAGATCAGTCAAGAAGTTTGTTGGTTGCTTGAAGTCCCTGCCAGTCAGCCTGCGTGACATACCAGACTTGATGGTGCTGAGGTGGTTCTCTAATAACAGCCAGAGAGATGTCTACTTTGACAAGTACGTGGTCAGATGAACCGACTAGAGCGGAGGAAGAACAGCAGACGTTTTCTGGGAAATTTTCAAAATCAGATCCTGAAGAGATGGAGTACCGTTGGTTGAGATCCGGGTCAGGAAGTCGACAGATTGTGTCAGTCCCAGTGAGTCACAGAAGTCCTTTGCTGAAGTGCCATGACAGGTGAGAGAGGTACCCACACCCAACCAACTGGCATGATGACATTTGAAGTCACCACATGTATGTGAGGAAGAGAGAGTTGGGATGAAAGGATAGAAGTTGGTCCATGTTTTTGGAGAGCAAGATGTAATTGGAGTCATCACTGTTTGGTGGATGGTATAACACACATATAAACATGAGGTGGGAATGGAGGGGAAGTCGAAGCCAGAGGTATTCCTGGGGGTGTTAGGGAGAGAGGGCAGTGCATGGTGAGTGAGGAATCCTCTTTGATGAAGAGAGCAACTCCACTGCCAGGATGAGGCTAAGGTCTGTTATACCGGAGGAGGGAGTAACCAGGGAGAGATACAAGGGAGTCAGAGACGTCTTGAAGGAGGAAAGTTTCTGTTAAGAAGATTGTGTCTGGTTTGTCAGTGGCAACCTGTCAGTTTTGAGCGAAGGCCCTGGATGTTTGAGGTGCACACTGTTAAGGAAGAGGGAGGGGAGGAGGTTTTGGGTGCAGGGAAGGGGTGGGAGGGGGAGGGGAGAAAGAGGGAGGAGGGGGAGCAGGTAAGCAGAGTTGTTGAAAGTTTTCATGATAAAGTAAACAAACGTAAGCATAAAAACATTTTTTGGAGGACTTCCTTGATACAAATACCATATGAAGTAATCATATATGAAAAAAATGAACAAAAACAACTGGGGTCTTTTTGGACCCCAGAAAGGATTTGGTTGTAACTTTGTGCAGCAAGGTGGGATCTTTATACATCATATGTATTTAATACCGGCCAATATAGGTAAACAAACTTATGAAACATGAAATACATTGTTGAATTAATATTGAAATAACACAACGAAATGTATTCCCAGGGTCCAAAAAGACTCTGTTCTGTATTCAAGCTCTTCCATAAGCCTTGGTTTTGTATTCCAAAAAAATCCTTTCTGTATAGAGACGTGGATTACGACTGATACAAGCAGATGGGACACCCAGATTAAGAAGGCACACTTTGTGGTGCAACATATCTGCCTGCAAAGTACCATTTTGACACAGTTCATCGTCGGATCAGGAATCATACCCAGACTAGACAGCTAAAAGGTAAGTGCGTACCTTTACACTGTCCTGTGGACATCGGTGACCTTGTCATAATGATGTAATAATTATGTGATGTTGTGGTCCAACCCATAATCTTTTGATTTTAGGTCACACAAACAACCTATTTTTCCACAGTGTTACAGTACTATGATATTCTTATCCAAAAGTAAGGTAATAGCAACACCTAAAGAGGTGGTGCATCGGTTTTCCAATTTACCACGCTGCCATCCATGCTGTTATTGTGTGAGCTGTGCACAATAGGTGATGAATGAACTTGTTTTTTTTGTCCCAAATCAGTTGCATATCTACAATGTATATATATATATATATATATATATATATATATATATATATATATATATATATATATATATATATATATATATATATATGATAGATGCACATTTGGCCATGATTTAGTCACACATTTTTTTGTATGCTTAGCATTGGCTTGTGGAATAGTTAATACACTGAGTGGATCAGGAAACTCCAAGGAGGGAAAACTGGAAAATTGGAAGGAGGAGTGATTTGGGGGGTGGTTATCGAATGTAGAAAAGATCATGGTTTTGGATTGGGATGATCTGAGATGGAGGTGAACAGCTGTCTTTAAGACTTGGAGGGAAGAATAAGATTGAAGAGAATGTGGAAGTTGATTCCACAGGTGGGGAAAAAAAAGAGGAATAAAGAAAAATTATATTATTCATGTGTTTTGTGGACCTGGAAAAGGCGTTTGACAGAGTCCCGAGGAAAGCCATCGAATGAGCGGTGCTACGCAAAAGAAATGTTCCTGAGGCTTTGGTGGAGATTGGAATGAAACTTTATGAAGATGCGACAACACGAGTTCAAGTTGGTAGTGGTTTCTCTGAAAAATTAAATGTGGCCGTGGGCGTTCATCAGGGATCGATGCTCTCGCCGCTCCTGTTTGTGACGGCACTCGATGTTTCAGAACTGGTCTGAAAGTCAGAGTCAGATGGATGGTCAGAGTCAGAAAGATAAGGTGTGTTGTTTGAATTACTTTATGCGGATGATTTAGTCTTGATTGCAGAATCAATGGAGGAGTTGGAATCACAGTTCAACAAATGGAAGAGGGCGTTTGAAGGCAAACGTTTGAAAATTAACCTGGGGAAAACGAAAATTATGGAATGTGGTGAAGAAACAGGGGTTATTGAATTGGCCAAGAAAGATCCATGTGGAGTTTGTGGTAAAAGAGTGGTAAGTAATGCCATCAGATGCAGTTCTTGTCACAAATGGATTCATGGTCGATGTACAAATGTGAAAAGAGTGACGCAAAGAATGGATGGTAGTTTTGAGTGTAAAGCCTGCATCAGAAGAAGAAATTTAAGCCACCAGGATCAGGATCCGGATTCGGAGCAGAGATCGAAAGATGTTGAGAGAGTAAGCAGATTTTGTTATCTGGGTGACACCATCAACAGTAGTGGAGGCAGCGAGCTCGCAGTTACAAGAAGAACGAGATTGGGTTGGATGAAGTTCAACGAGCTTGCATTAGTGTTATGTGGTAAAAAAAAAAAAACTGCCTTTGAAGTTGAAAGGGAAGATCTATACCACCTGTGTGAGAGCAGTAATGGTTTATGGGTCAGGGGCATGGACTGTGAGATCGGTAGAAGAAGGTCTCTTGAGAAGAACAGAAAGAGCAATGATTATAAATATGTGTGGAGTGCAGTTGGTAGATAGAAAGAACACGAAGGAGTTGATAGAAAGGATTGGTCTGAAAGATACAATAGTGGAGGTGGTAAGAAGGAGTGGCTTGAGATGGTTGGGTCACGTGCTAAGAAAGAGAGACTATGAGGGAGTTAAGAGAGTATGGAATTCGGAAGTGGAGGGGAAAAGGGGAAGAGGAAGGCCAAAGTTGAGTTGGAAGGAGTTGGTTATGAAAGCAAGTCAGAAATTGGGATTGGGAGTGGAAGACGCAGAAGATAGAAGAAAGTGGAGAGCTGGAGTTATGTTATGGAAGGAGTGAAAGTCAGCAACCCCCCCCCCCCCCCCCCCGTAAGGGGGATAATACTGACTTGAATAAATGATGATGATGAAAGGAGTGGAGGTGAGCAGTGATCCTGGATTTCGGTAGTATCATCAGAAGGTGGTTGATGCTGGACCGTGTGAGTCCTGTAGACATCTGGGGGGAAGGGTCGAGGAGGGAGGGGGGGACAAAGCACAGAAGAGCAGTCTGGCAGTTGCAATTATTGCTGATGTAAGGGCATCCCGTTACTGCAGTGTCCTCATATATTTGAGCAACCATTTCAAAATTTTCCACGGAATTAGCATACATTGGCCTACTCTGTTCCATTGGATGTGCTGGCAGGATGGCCGAGAGGTATACACACTTGCCTCTAAGTTTGAACATCAGCCCAGCTATAAACCATCATCCTGGTGTTTCGTAGGTAGAGTCATTCCTGAATGTGTGCCTCCCCTCGGATGTAGTAGTCGTAGTTCCAATGGCACACATTCCAGAACAAAATACTTCAATGATCCTGGATCTTTCTGTAAAGCGTTACCAATTGATTTTGAGGCAGAAAAGCATTTTGAGATTTTTTTGAAGTTTTTGAGATTTGAGAATGAAAAAAAGATTTTGAGGCAGGCAGAAAGAAAAAAAACGACAAAAATGGAAATGTAAAGTAATCTTATTTAGTCGGCAGATGGCGACAGGTTAGAGACCAGCGGATACTGGTGATGCCTTTTTGTGACATCCTTTTTCTGTACGGAGTTAGCGGGGTAATTGAGGAAAAATTTCCCCCTCCCTTCCACGATGGGATGCCAATCCGAGGTTTATCCCTGCTCTATCTCCCAAATGCTTGAGGTAAAGTAAGGAAACAATACATCACATTTTAAAACTATTTGACATCTCAGCCAGGGTCAAAATCAAACCGCCAACCTCCACGATCAGAGTGGATATCCAAACCACAACACCAGTGAGTTTGTAAATTATAATTATATGATTATATTTATGTTCATCTGCAAAAATTTTCAAAAATATTTTTAATTTCCCATTGATATGAAACCACCACGAAACAACCCTGGCTGCTATTGTCAGGGCATCATTGTTCTGAAGAAAAATAATTACTGCCTTTTCAATTCTGAGGACAGACCACGTCAGAGAGGAAAAAGTATAAATCTGGCAGATAGCTAAAATCGGAACCAGAAAAATACCATATTGTTTTGTTTTCCCTTTAAAAGACCTGGACTGGTCGAGTCTTACCATAGACCTAAACACGAATGACCGCACTGTGGCCACAACCAGCGACAAAATCCGGTAACATGCCGATTGGGAAACACACATTTACTGCGCTATTAAAATATTAATATAGACCTCTCATCCATGTCAGCCTCCACCATGGTTATATCAGAACGACCTGATTCGTCACATGGTCATGGATTGTTTAACCCCCAACATGGGACCATTCAAAAACTATGTAATGCTCTCGTAATTTATGTAACGTAACGCTTGATTACGTATCGTAACGTCACATAACGCTAGATTACCGTGCGTTCCGACAAACCGTGCATTCTGACGGACTTGAATAAACCTTAGTATTATTCGACATGTGATTAAATTTTTCGCAGTTCCTCATCGTGATTGACACTCAACTGCTACAAATCCATTGGAAATCTGATGCAACAAACCCGGACACTGTATAATCAGCAGAGGCCTACAGGCCTAATGTGTTCGGCCCACCAGAAAATCAAGATGACGGCCATATCATTTAGTCTGGGTGCCATGGTGGGTGGAGTCAAGCAACCAACGTGGGTGTGGTCCGGCAGCTGTCGACCGATGGGTGCACATTTCAAAAATGGACTCCCAACAAGAACCCCAACAACAATAGCAACAACAACAACAACAACAACAACAGGAACGCGGAGCTCTTTCACACCTGTGGCATGTCGCAGGTAAAAATGGTGTGGACCTTTTTCCTCAGCATTCAGTTTTCACATATTAAGGAAAATTAAGTTTGGATGTTCATTCAGTGCAAGTTATAAATAGCCCCACATACCTGCATTTATTAATTGAAATTGTTTAATTGTTGATAATATGTTAGTAATAAAGCTATTTAAATTTGGATCGATACATGTTCAAACTTAAAGTTAGACTTTCCCAGGGCAGACCAAGGCCAACCACATTTGGCAATTCTGAACTTCTCAATGAACAAGGGTTTTATCCATAGTTTAGTGAAATTCTGTTCTCTCCTTTGGGTCGGTGCTCCCACTTCTCTTTTGTCTCTCCTGGATACTTTGGAATCCAAGGCTCTCAACATTATTGCAATTTCCAACAAAGAAGCAGGAGCACATGGCCTGCTGCTCTCTCATGGCAGACTGGTATATATTTTTTCCTACCTCTCCTCAGGCTTTTGCTGCCAATGTTGTTTCATCTCTTATCCTTCACTAGGCCTTCCAGGTTCCAAGCATTCTCCCAGAAACGTCTTCCTTGTGAATCTCCCAAAATCAATTCTCATCGCTCACCTCCTCTTCCCTCCAGAGTTTTGAGTTGGTAGTACACCACACCTCCGGTCATTCCTTCATCCGTATCTGGGATATCTTCTTTCCATTTTAACCCTCCCTACCTCTCACCAACTCTTTTTGATGTTGGTATGTTTCCTTTCCTTTTGTTTTTTTTTCTTGCTTCTGCTCATTCGCCTCCTTGTTTTGTCCACACGCTGTCCCACTGCTCCATTGTCAGTGTGCTGCCTTCTCCCCTTTGTCATCTTGTGCTTTCATGAGCCTCATCTTGATATACAAAAAAGCCTCACCAATTCTACTGTCCGCTTGATATCACTGGGCACATCAAACCAAAGCTTCTACAGCATGACGAGATGATCCACATCCACAATGGCATCTCAGAATTCCAACCACTTCCTTCCAGATTGCTTCTCAGCAGCTACACTCAGCAGTTATTTCAGGTTAGCCTTAACCCAATCGCAGCACTCACAAAGGAAGTGAAGCGTTCGAACATCCTTATCCACTTTATAGTATCGGCCAATAGTTTACCACTTTCACCACAAATCTAAATGAGAAGGGCACTCGGTAGAGCGCATACCTCCGCCGCGCAATGCCTGATCCACGAGAACATATCGGGCCAAACTCCTTTTTTGAAGTATCATGCTAAAACAGCACTATATCGTTTTGGCCCAATTTCTCAATGGTGAAGAATCACTTTAAGAAATAAATAACACTATTTTCCAGATCAGGATTCGGATCTTCACCGAAATCAAATCAATTCGTCCTCGCGACACACCCAACCTGTCCACCAAGTTTCATCCGAATTCGTCCACAACCTTTTTGAGTTATCATGCTATATATTAGTTGAGCCCAATCTCTCAATGGTGAAGAATCACTTTAAAAATTCTTGTAGTCGGATCCGGATCCGGATCTTCACCAAAATCTAATTAATTAGTTTATCTTGTCACACACCCAACCTGCCCACAAAATTTAATCCGGATGTGTCTCCAACTTTTTGCGAAATCCTGTATACGAACAAACAGACAAACAAACAGACATAAAGGGGTGACAACATAACATCCTCCTTCGCCTTCGGTGGCGGAGGTAAAAATGTTTTTCCATTAAAGTCACCTACGAACAAAACCACCTTCTTCATACAGAGAACAACCACCATATCATACAGAACACAACAATATCCACAATCAAGAGAACAACTGTATCCTCCAAACACATTCATTTGGCGGCAGATAGATATTAACCGGTCCTCGATTTGTTTTCCGATGGAGTCGAATCCAATTTAAACTGATGGCTGTTGTACTGTGGAAAGTGGTGCTGCATCTCAGAGCACACCGTCCTTTGGTAAACTCAGCTGTCACATCTGGGTTTTTATGTGGACCTAAGATCCCAAAATATCTCTCACAAATATTAGTACACTTTGTGCTCGTACCCTTGCACAAAGCACCTTAATGTCTTCTTCTTCTTCTTCTTTCGGCTGCTCCCGTTAGGGGTCGCCACAGCGGATCATCCGTATGATCCGCATAGTGATTTGGCACATGTTTTACGCCGGATTCCCTTCCTGACGCAACCCTGGTCGCCTCTCACGACACAGGGATATGGTACACCTATTTTAACCAGGGTATACACCGACCCAGTACACTGGTACTCATTTCGCCGACCTCGGAAGGATGACAGGCTGAGTCAACCCCCTGGTGTATTAATTCAGTGGCCCAACGGGGCTTGAACTCAGGACCTTTTGGATCCCAAGCCGCTGCCCTAACCACTGCGCCAACACCAGGCTTTTACAAAGCACCTTAATGTATAATTCATAAAACCGCTTCTATTTTGGATATATATATATATATATATATATATATATATATATATATATATATATATATATATATATATATGTTTATTATTCAGGTATGTATATTTTAAGTTAATTTAAATTAATGGAAAGAATGTAGTTAGTACTTTGAAGACAAATTAATAGATTCAGTTAATGAGTGTGGATCAGATCAGGTACAGGCCTGATTGGCCAAATGGCATCCTTGTTAATTGTTATCTCTGACGAGCATATCAAAAGGTGGTATGATGCGCTGACAAACATTCCATTAAAGTCAAAAGCACAAATGGCCAAGTTATAGGCATCAGGCAAAGGTTCCACCATTAAAAAAAAAAATCTGACAAAATGGTAGTTGGATGTGAATATTAAACAGGATACAGATTCAAATAACTTTGTTCTTTGATCTTCTTGCAAGTCCAGGAAGCAGTGATGTAATGGCATCCTTCAAACAGCATGTTTCTGTACCTTGTCACTGTGAGTCTTTTTCATCTTCCATGCAAGAATCTGTTTATAATAGGAGGCACAGGAAAAGATGAAGCCAGTTTGCCCAATCATTCCTGTGCCATATGCATTTATCTGCACCCCAATAACTTGCAGTTGGTGCTTATAGTAAGTATGGCAGGTTGGGCTGCAGCATTCTCGACTGAACCCATAGATTCCCAGGTCATGATGGAGGGAATCCTGGTTGAAATGCCATTTACCATATGTGTCTGTCAATTATCCACTTCTCCTGACTATAATTCATGGACCGGTGTTTGTGTGTTGGGTGGTCGCGAGACTACCGTTATTCTCAGGTTTTCCGTCTGTCTGTATGTATGTAATGGACAGCTCTGGAGGTCAGGGGAGTCAACCGATTTTGATGAAACTTAACTGGTACGTCCATACCAGGATCTAGTTGTATGCTTTTGAGCACCGTTGCTATGGATGCCACTGTTGCCTAGCAACAGGACTTTGAAATTTTTGAACAATCCTAAATGAAAAAAATAATCAAAAATCAAAAATCGGCTTCCGTGCTTTTATGTGCACTATAATCAACCTCTTTGTCAAAAATTTTCAGCCCGATCCGTCAAAAACTGTATGACTAGTATGCAATTATATAGCGACCACCCATGTCACCTACAGGCTTGTATGTTTGTTTCTATGTAATGGACAGCTCTGGAGGCCAGAGGAGTCAACCGATTTTGATGAAACTTGACTGGTGGGTTCATACCAGGATCTAGTTGTATGCTTTTGAGCACCGTTGCATTAGACACCACCGTTGCCTAGCAACGGGACTTTGAAAATTTTGAAAAAATCCGAAAAATATATATTTTTTTCGAAAATAAAAAATCGGCTTCTGTGCTTTTATTCGCACTATAATCAACCTCTGTCAAAAAATTTCAGCCCGATCCATCAAAAACTGTATAACTAGTATGCAATTATATAGCGACCACCCATGTCACCTACCGGCTTGTCTGTTTGTTTGTTTGTCACGCTACTTCTCCTGCAGTTGTGGGCCGATTACATCCAGACTTGCTACATAGGATCAGCATGACCCCAATTAGTGTGTTGGGGTGTTTTTATCTTTCCTGGTGATCTTTGGGGGGGGGGGAGAGGAGGATGCAAATTCTCGAAGTAAATGTGAATCGTGTAGCACAGCCTCTAGGTGGGAGAGGGTATTACAAGTCTCCACCATTTACAGTGCAGTGTTCCTGTCCCCATGTTTTCCAGTGCAGTGAGGAGTTTTGAATTATAATCAGCAGGTATGTTTTTGCTTCGTGCATGTAACTGGTTTTTTGGGCCTATCAACTGACAGAGCTGTCAGTTGCCAATACACCGCCCAAATAAAGGTATGCATCAGAAGAACATGTTGCCTTCTTGGAACAAGGTCACACGTTGGGCAGGTACTCTGTTAGTGTTCTTATAATTCATGCTAAAGTACTGGGTGGTCTGAACGTTGCTTTACCCCTGCTAAAGTTCTCCCACCTCCCTCCCTCCCTTTCCCTCCACCCTCACCTAACATCGTATGTGGCAACACTACTCACTGATGCAGGAGCCAGTCAGAAGTTGGACGGCATGGTAGACACGAGTTGTTGCAGTGTCGAAGAGTGGATGGTTGGTTGCTTGTGTTTGGGTGCAGGAAGGGCATACACAAGCCAAACAATTGCTTGAGCGTGGACAGTTTTTGTGGAACACTTTGGAAAACTTTCTCCACCAAAGCAGATGTTGTTAAAGTGGGGGAAACGGGCTTTTGGAACAGGATGTGTGAAGGACAATAAGTTCATCATTTGACCATTCACTGAGAAAGTCAACAAGTAATAGAGCCAGTGAATTTGGCATCTCGTGGACCACTCTGCAAACTCATGTGAAAAAGACCTTCATTTGAAACCATGGCAACCTTCATTTGTGAATGACCTGAATGGTGCCAACAAGGATCGGTGCTGTGCATCATCTGACGTCTTGCTTGAAACCTTCCTGACTGCCCTTTTTCATGGAAAAGTGTTGTTTTTGAATGAATGTGCCATCTATTGAAGCTCACAGGCACGAAATGTGGTGTTCTCGTCTCAGGAAAATCCACATTTCATATTGGACTTGGAGCATTATCCTCTACACATGATGATGTGGGCAAGAATGACCTCGAGACATTTATTTGGTCCCTCTCTTTTTGATGGACCCGTAAATGGCATAGCTTATGAGCATATGTTAAGAAACTGACTGGTACCATGACTTGTTACTATGAGAAGAGCTGAAAGTGTATGGTTTCAACAAGATGACACACCTGTGTATTTTGCATTGCAAGTTCGGAACTATCTCAATGAAACATTACTTCAACGATGGATTGGATGCGGATCACCAACATCACCAGCTCTTCCACCGTGGCCACTTTGTGGGCCAGATCTAATGACTGGAGACAACTCTTCGTGGGGCTTTATCACTGAGAAAGTGTCGACAAACCGGTACAGGACTATTGAAGAGTTGTGCGCTGCCATCGTGGCCTCTTTCACACAGGTAATTCCACAAATGCTACACTAAGATGACTTGGCGGTGAATTCAGTGAAGCAAGGAGAATGATGGAGCACATAAAGATTCAATGAGTGATTAATTTATTGTTAGTAGTACACAATAATACCTGTATATTGAAAGAGTTTAAGAACAAATGTTTTATGGGGAGGGGTAAAAAGACTTTCAGGCCACCATTTGCATTGCTGTCAACAAGCTTTAGATCACTAAAAAAAAAAAAAAGATACAACACATTTCTAATGACCAACCACAAGCAGGCAGGTACCAGCACACAGTGGGTTACTTTGTCGACATATACCGTGTGACCGTTAATGTCCCACAACCTAAAGGAAGATGGGAAAGCCGATTTCATGTTCTCTCCGAAGGACAACATTCTCACTCTGTGATTGAACAATCAGACGAGACACCTGATAGGTGAAAATCGTATCTCTATATTCTACTCCTTTGCCACACCTGCAAGTTTTTACAGAGCACCAGAATGCTTTATGTTGTCTTGATTCTGCAACAATATAAACCAGGAATAATTAATTCATTGGTGAGACACTGCCAATTTTGCGATACTGTCACCGAATACAGAACTATACTGCATGTCTAAAAGCATCAGTGCAAAACAGATTGTGGGACATAGCTAAACTTGGATACATAATTTGAATCTCGCTGATGGTTATGTCAGGCCGAATCAAGTCCAGGAAACAGTGAATCGGAATGTCGACTCATGTGCTGTTTTTGCCATCTGTGACAGAAATATAATATTGTGCTGCATTCGAAAGTCATAAGCTGGTTGCAGTACGGAAGACTCGGAGTCAAAACTGAAGGCCCCGCCAACTTGAATAGCTGCTCAATAAGCAATGTTCAGGGTTGACATTTACAACAAAATTGTCCATTTCAAGTAAAGTTGCACTTGTGTTGAGAAGAAAGTTTGGAGAATCGTGAGGAAGCAGCAGGCACAAAAACGGATTGTATAACTTGTCTGTCTGTACATGGGAATGGATCTTATGACTTGTCTGTACATGGAGGGACATGCGGCTCTTCATCTGTAGTGTGATCACAGGGCTCTGACACTCCCTGAGCTGGTAATTCCATTTCTGATGCCAAGTTTTGTGATTATAGTTTCAGGCACAGAGAAAGACTGCATAACTTGTGGCTGGTAATTCAGGCAGCACCGTGTTCGGATATAAACCAATCTCTGAGTGCCAGGTTTTGTGATTATATATTTTCACGGCACAATATCCACTCGCTTTCTGTCTGTTCACACTCCCATCCAGCACTGGGCCAGCGTGCTCGTTTTCTCCTACAACGTTTCACCTTCACATCCTCAGAAAATGTCGATTAATGCATCATCCAGCATCGAATATAACGTTGACACTATTTGCTGTTTCAAAATTGTACAATTTTAATCCATCTTTTTTCGTCCCCTACTTGTCCCCTACTTGGCTGTCCATCCGTTCCACCTGTGGGTTTTCAGACTTTTTTCCCCACACCCTTTGATATATTCAACTTAAACTTGGAACATGGCTTTATTATGATAAGTTTTCGACCAAGTTAGAGTTTCAGGGCGTTTGTCATTTTTCATAGAGTGATGCCCTTTTTGGACTTTGAAAATATCACATTGGTGGGAGACATTTATTTCAAAGCAATTCTCGCTCTTCTTGAATATGTTTCATTGCACAACATGATAGGATATTTGCATCATGCGTAGGGCTACTGGTCTTTGTACATTCTCCTTGGAGAAACATTTGTTGGGGGGGAAAAAAAAATACCATACACACAACTTTGATGAATTGCAATCAATAGTTAAAAAGTGCAGCAGAAGCTGCAAAAAAATTGATAAATTGCGACACACCATTATATTATGCGGAAGTATAAACAAGCAATTTGATAAGATAAGCAATTTGATTTGGGGCTCTAAACGCGAGGAGAATAGTGCCTTTGCAGCAAGCTCTAAGGATACATGACAACTGACGACCTTTGGGGGTCAATCCAATATGTTGCTGATGGTCTAAGTCTACAGACGTTTAAGCCTGTTATCGCCGGGAAAATTCCACCATTGTGGGTGTAATTTGAGCAGGATCTTGTGCGGGACATGTCATGGTGACACGATCATGATCCGACTCGGGTGGGGCTCATAGCCAAAGCATCGGGCTTAATTAATAGGCTGACAAAGCTTAAATTCAGGTTGAATTACTTGGCGCAGGAAGTTAGGGCCAAACAAGTGCAAAACGATGCATTTCATTATCACAGGATTAAGCCTTTCCTTTCGATTTTTGGCCACCGTTCCTGCTATCATTGATGGTTTATACCAAGGTATTTATGTGAGATGGACATTAACTTGTTTTTGTAGCTTCTCCATGGGCCTTGACATTGTATTCTAAAAAAAGTCTATGGCTTTACATAAAACGATCAACGATTGACATGAGCAAAAAAGTTTTCTTCCACGTTGTTTTAAGAAATATTATTTTGATTATATTAAACAAAAATTACATTTGTGCCAACATTTATAAATAGTCCATCATGGAAGGCTTGACACCTTCTCTGTCCTTTGCACATATTTTCCCGCTTGTCTGCCTGATCCTCTCTGGACCATTACCGATGCATTGGCCTCTCACCTTTTGTTTTTGACCTCTTCCATAAGTGTTGATCTCTGTTTATAATTGACCTCTTTCACAAAGGTTGTTGTTTCGATAAAAGGTTTAAAAAAATTTATTTATTTATTTATTGTGGGGGGGGGGGGGGTGCATACAGCATCGAGACTCGTATGAGAGCTAACACAGTACGTACAACAAGGGGAGTAGGAGAAAAGCAGGGTTGGATAAGGAAGGGAAAAAACAGTGTGGAACAGAGAGATGAGGAAATCTGTGAAAAAGACAGAGAGGGATGGGGTGGGGTACAAAGGGTAAACAAGATGGACACAACAGGGACTTTCATGAAGGAAAGCAGGGAATTTGAAGGAGGTGGGTTTAGGGTGGATTAACTGGGGTAGAAAAGATCATGGTTTTGGATGGAGAAAGATAAGAGATGGTGGTGAACAGCTGTTTTGAAGACCTGGAAGAAAGAGTGGGATTGAAGAGAGTGTGGGAGTTTGTTTCAAAGGCGGAAAAGCAGAGGAATAAAAGCGTGAAGGTGAGCAGTGATTCCTCATTTTGGTAGTTTTACCAGAAGGGGGTTGCTGGCAGACCTTGAGTACCCTGCGGAAATATATTGGGTGGGTGGGGTGGAGGACATATTTCAGACAAAGCAGGGGGCGAGGCTGGATAGGAGATTGTGGAAGAGAGAAAGACCACCAACCTGCCTTTGGTGAGAGATCCAATGACTCAGCCTCATCACGTTAGATACCAATGATCCTAAATGCCTTGGTTTCCACAGTGCAAACCCAAGAAAAGTGAGACGCAGGAGCTCCAGCCCATAGGGGGGAGTAGTACTCCATCAGGCTGCAGATGAAAGCTTTCTTTGTGGTCAAAAGCTCAGGTGTGCCAAGGAAGGACTTTATACAATGGAGGATGCCCATTCGGCGACTGGCTTTGGAGGCCACCAGAGTGCACAAGAGGGGTTCAGGAGAGAAAGGTTACTGTTTATACAGCTATGTTAGAGATGTACAGTATATATTGTTATGTTCAAATTGGGGTGGGGAGAGGATCCATAGCTCGACTGTGGTGAGGGTAGTGTGGTCCGTGTGTGTCATGTACAGGAGGTTAGATTGCCATGTACCGTAACAGTGTTCTGTCAGAGTAACTCCTTTGTTGATGCTGAGGAGGCTAGTGTATGTAATTTATAGACAGAATAGACAGATTAATTATGTAAATGCAAAACCTCTTGTTTGTGGGTGGGGCTAGGTGTGGACTTCCCATCGCAGTGGCACACGTGTACAAATAGGCCAATTATGATCTCTCTGTCCAGTGTGTGCCAGCCATTGTGACACAGTGGGCTGCAGAGCCAAGTGGAAAATGTGTACATTTGTTTTTATTTGTGTACCAAGGAGGAGGAAGAATAGAAAGGGAGTCCACAACAATGAGAGAAGACAAGCAGAGGCTCATGAGAGAACTCAGTTCACTGTGTGTGTGTATGCATACATACATATATATATATATATATATATATATATATATATATATATATATATATGTATATATATATATATATATATATATATATATATATATATATATATATATATATATATATATATATATATATATATATATATATATATATATATATATATATATATATATATATATATATATATATATATATATATATATATATATATATATATATATATATATATATATATATATATATATATGTATATATTAACCGTGACGTTAATATATACACACACACACACACACACACACACACACACACACACACACACACACACACACACACACACACACACACACACACACACACACACACACACACACACACACACACACACACACGCACACACAAACATGCAGTTACGGTTGTGGGGGTAGATGGAACTTCATAGGAAATTTAGGATTGAATCGAGTTGTTTTGTCTGTGGACGTGTTGGAGACATCTCAATGTAAATTACGTAGGGAGACTGTGAGCTTTATTGCCACGTGTCACCACACTGAGAGTGGTGGAGTGTTAATGAGATGGGGATTAAGGTTAAGTTCCCCCAGTTTGTGATTGTCCTCTGTGACATATTCCTATGTTTTTGCATTTCCAAACCAGCCATGAAGGAGTTGCATTTTTTTTTATAACAACCACCACCATAACAACAAGCGAGCCAGGCATGCCGAGTCGGCAGAAGCCCCGCCTTCCCAGGTTTTGTGAGAGCAAGCCACAACTCAGAGGTCGATGGTTGTTTGGTGTGACGTCGAGGAAAGTTTAGGAACAAATGCACGAGTTCGGTGTGAGGGAGGCACTTGGTCGAGAGAGGAATGTGGCTGGGGCGGAGGATCTCGCTTTGCTCTCCTCTCGGCATGACAACATAGCTTTCCTTCAACACATGGAGAAGATGGCCTGATTCTCTTGTTCGTGGTGAGGTAAATTGGCTCACGTGTTGGAGCATGACGCTGGCCATTGGCTCTTGGTTGGGTTGTGAGAGACCAACCTCGAAGCCTTGTTTATACCACCGAAGAGACGGCACCATTCTGCAAAGCCATGGCGTCGGTGAGGATGATCGACGAGGAAGCTGCACCACGATCTCTGAGCCCTGGTGTTGAATATCACCTCACAAATTACCTGACTACATTTCCTGCTGAGAGAGAGAGAGCGGCTTGGCGCCATTTTGGACACGTCGTCATGTTGACGAAATCACCGTAGTTTCCCATTGTCTCGACTCACTCACCTGCATCGTTTTTTTCACCCTATTTATTTATATTTTCATTTATGGATGTTGTTCGATGATTCTGTGAATTTTTCTGGAGACCGGCTTCGATGTTCATCAGCACACAAAATTTCAGCTTTGCACGTCATCCAGAAGGTTCCGATCTTTAATATCATTTAATATCAGTCAGTGAGTGAGTCAGTCAGTGGTTGGAAAGAGCTTTATAATATACACAGGGTGTTTCAAAATGATTGATATAACTTTGACTTCCTGCCATTTCATTGTTTTTTGACCTATACTGTTTTCCTTTTCAGGGTTTTGTGGTGTTATCATGGTATTTGTTCCCTGGAATTTCGAGCTCCATAGTTCAACTATGCCATTGACAGTGAAGCAGAAGACAAAAGTGGTGGCTCTGTGGTATGAGACTAAATGTGGACCAGAAGACCTGGGATGGCTCGTTCTACCTTCTGAAACCTGCTTCTGAAGATAACAACCGACGACACTCACGTGGTTGAGGAAGAGATAATGTTCCTGCATGGCAGGCGGGGCTTGTCGCTCACGGAACATGCAGCAAGGGCTGTTTGGGACACGATCCTGGTGTTCATCACTCACAGTTTGGAGCCATATAGTAATTGGTATGTATCCAAAAGGTTTCAGTCACAAGTGGATGGAAGCTTGCTTTGTTACCCCGATGATGTTATAATGAGGGCAAAACTGGTCAGTGACTGCAATTTTCGTTCACTTGTGACAGCTTCTGACATGTAAGTAATTACATTTAACATCAATGTAATTTGCTCTGCGAGATGCTCTGTTCCGGGAGCCGCAGAAGTGACTGCGTCATGAAGGTGACGTCACAGCATTCGGCTTAGATCAGAGAACAGGTTTCACAACATATATATATATATATATATATATATATATATATATATATATATATATATATATATACATACATACATACATACTAGCGATACCCGTGCACATGCATGGGATAGCAGTACAACATAGCTGGTAGCTGACGACAGACCGTACACGGGGAATGACAAAAATACGCATTGTGCAAAATGCAAGTGGTACTATGGAACACCAAGACTTCCCAAACATTGTCCGCATGTCCGCTAAGTGCCACGGCAATTTCATAGGGATCGTGTGACGGCGAGCCAAGTTTTTAGTGTGCAAGCTTGGTATTATAATAGAGATATATACTGTGTATATGTATATATATATATATATATATATATATATATATATATATATATATATATATATATATATATATATATATATATATATATATATATATATATATATAACTATAACTATGTGTATGATTGGTTAGGTGACGAGAACAAGTGGATTAGATTTTGGTTCAGATCCAGCCTATCAGTAAGATACAAAACATAAACTGTTCATCCTGGCGGAGGGATGTGATCTATCGTGTGCCGTTCTACTTTGTTCTGTTTTGCCCTGTCGCTTTATGAGTGATTTTTCGTTTGTTTGTTTGTTTGTTTGTTTGTCTGCACAGAACTTTCGTATTTTTCTTTGCAACTGCTTGTCGGGTTGAAACGAAATTTCACCATGTGTGTGACTGTTCATGTGGAATGTTTTAATGATAATTATGACATTATAGGTCAACTGGTTTGGTCGCCATGTTGGAAAAATGGAAAAACTTTGGACCTCTGTATCTCTGAAACCACACCAAGGAAATAATTGAAACTTCTCACACGTCAAATACTCCTCATGCGGAATAAGTGTGATTTTTTTTTTTAATGATGTCACAGGTGCCTTCATTATGACATCAAAATTGCATATGTCGAATGTTACATCTGATCAGTATGAAATATTTTGAGTATCATCAAGGGATAAAATGGTCCACGGAAAAAAAATTGATGACATCATCCATCTCTTGATGCGGCAGCCCTATTGTTTTTTTTGTTTTTTTTGTTTTTTTTTAAACCTTCAAAAATATTCTTCTCCGAAGTGGCTGAACAGATTGAGGTGAAACTTTACAGGTATTATATGACCGACTATTGACGAGGAACAAAAGGTTCACACATATGACGTCATAGGCCACATAGTTTGGCAGCCATATTGGAATTACCCTAAAACCTATAAAAAATCTTTGCCAGAATGGCTGGACAAATCCAGGGGAAACTTCACAAAAATGTTCCCCATGCCACTGGTGTACAAGTTTGTTAAATAATAATTGACAGTTAACATGGTTTGGCAGCCACATTGGATTTAAAAAAAATTTAAATCATGTTTTCTCGAGAACTGCTTCATCAGTCGATGTGAAACTTCAAATTTATGATGTAGTAGTGATGGGGAATGCATATTTTAAATTTTAACTTGATCGGATGCATGGTCTGGCAGCCAGAAGTATTTAATTTATGATATGGGTTCTGTTTTTTAAAAAAAATTTTAATAAGGTTCACTTGGCTGTGCCTGGATGGATTTGAGGGAAGCGAAGTCGCAGCTGAAATGCGAATCCAATCCAGGTTCCTCCTGATGACTTCGTCTTTGCTTTTTGCTTGTTTGGGTTCCTTCTGATTTCTCCTGTGCAGGACTTAATCTATTTGGTCTTCCATTTTATTTGAATTGAATTTATTTTAATCCCATTCTAAATTCGTTTCAATAATGAATAATAATACAAAACGTCAAGGGTCAGGGTAAGGTGTCTAACGAAAGCAGCGTTGCATCAAAGTGGGACGTCTTGGTACCCGATCATCACTGCCAGCGGTTATAAAGTAGCAGTTCTAGTTATGTCTCTTATTAATTACATAACACACCAGTACACAAACACCACACAAAATAAGTCCTGGTGAGGCCCTGCAATCGCTGATTGCTCTTTTTCTTTTTTTTGTTTGATTTCATATACAAATAATTTCCTGCTACATGCTGAAGCATGAAATTTTCCGGGTATCAAGTGAAAGCCATGCTATCATCATTCGGGTTCTGTTCATTCCTACATTGTGAAAATTATTGATAACAGACTCCGGATTGAACTGTACACTAAGCAATCAAGGGAGCAAGCAGGTTTTATAAATGGATACTCAACAATGCATTATCTTCATGCAATAAATCAGTTTCTTGAAAATTCAAGAGAACATAACCTTCCTTTGTATCTCACTTTCATTGATTATGAAAAAGCCTTCAACAGTGTGGAAATAAATGCTGTCATGCAAGCTCTACATCACCAAAATGTAATCTGCAGATACATTAATAAATTAACAAAAGTAGACAATGGTGGAAGAGCCACCTTGAAAATGCACCAAAATAGTGGCAAGATCAACATCGAAAGAGGCGTCAAACAAGGACACACTCTCACCAAAATTGTTCAAGTCATGCCTGGAAGGGTATTGCAATAGATAATTTGGGAATAATGAGGAAATTTTCATTGGAGGAAGATGAAACAACCTATGATTCACAAATAATATTGTTTCTAATTTTTAATCAAAAAAACCTTGACTGAAGAACTGAAAATCATGAGGAACAGCTGCAGTTGGAGAGACAGCAGCAAAATAGGTCCCCTCCTGTCTCGTGATGTGAATGCTCTTTTAATGACGCTGAGCTTGGAATTTGCTGTCATTGTAGCATCATCTATATGGTAACCCAAGGATAAGCTTGGGTCAAAGAGTACTCCGTGGTCGTTCTCCTCCCTGACCATTTAAATCTTTCGGTTATTGCACTCACCCTCCATGGCGTATATGAATTCCTGGTTCCGTATATCATTGTGGATTACTTTACATTTATTATCATTAAAGGGAAGTTATCAGTGCCTCAACCACTTAATGGCTGCATTGACATCTTTCTGAATTGCTTCTACATCAGTATAATTGTCCACAACTCTGTATAGTTTGGTATCATCTGCAAACAACTTGAGATTTTACTTCACTCATTCAAGAAGATCATTTAGGAAATATTCCTATTTATTAGGAAATATTTAGGAAATATTTAGGAAATATTCCAAAGTCCCATTCTATACCAACTGTTATGAGTGTAGACTTCCGGATTAGATTTTGGTTCAGATCCAGCCCATCATTAAGATACAAAACGTAAACTGTTCATCCTGGCGGAGGGATGTGTGTCAGGTCAGGCCAGATTAGATCTGTGACTTGCTTCAGGTACCATGTAAACCTGAACGAACCTGTTCGATGGTCGGGTTGTTGGCGACTAAACCGTCTCCCCCACCATGTTTTTTGGTGAGGAGGGTGTTTGGATATGGACACCCAGCAGGATTAAAAACAAAACATGTCAAAGGGCAGAGGAGCTCCTTGTGAGCCAATGGCCATCCATATCTAGTGCCCTACTGTGTCTGCGGACGTCCTCCTGCAGTTGGGTTACTTCTTATTAGGAGGTTGGTGGCAGGATTTGCACTCCGGCCACCGTAAAACCCTTCATTCCGCAAAACGCAAAAACGCAAAAAAATCTGAAAACCCACTCCGTGGGAGTACCTCCTGTGCAGCTTCCCTTCGCAGGGCAGCTCACCGGATGACGGGATTGGGGCAAAGCCTTCGGGACCCCCAATCTTTGATGATAGGAGGAAACCATGGGGTAGCATTCCTGGGTCAGATTGTGGGAAAGTGTGTTGGAGTGGTGCTGCGGTGTCGTCCACCAGACGGGGGTCTCCTTGGGTTAACCTGAGGTGGTCCCTTCGGGTGGGTGCCTGGAATGTCCTATCCTGAAGAGAGGATGATCACCTGTCTCTGTTATCATCTGAGCTCAAGCGTTTGGACATCGGTATTGCAGCTCTCTCTGAGGTTTGGAGACCGGATTGTGGCGAGATCATGGTGGGTGGTGACACCTACTATTGGTCTGGTCGCTCTGATGGTTACCATTCCCAAGGAGGTGCCGTAGCTGTGTCCAATAAGCTGACCCCAATGATAATTGAGGTAACACCGGTCAACGAGCGTATTATGAGACGAAGGATTTGTCACTCCTTGTGTGTCATTTCCCTGGTCTCTGTTTATGCTCCGACTGAGGCAAGTAATCTCACCGTGAAGGATGCATTCGACGCCACGCTCGAGTCTGTGGTTGATCAGTGCCCCAGACGAGATACACTTCTCGTCTTGGCGGATTTCAATGCATCGACTGGAACTGATAGGGATGGTTATGATACGTGTGTTGGTCCCCATGGGTCAGGAACTATGAACCAGAATAGCACTAAGTTCCTTGACTTTGCAAGAAGTCATGGACTGAGGATGGCTGGTTCATGGTTTCAGCGCCCACAAGCTCTTCACTGGACTTGGTATTCCAACACTGGTGGTGTACCAAAGGAGATTGGCCATGTCCTCGTTCATGGTCGCTAGAGGATGATCCAGAACTGCAGGGTCTACCGGAGTGCTCAGATCCTCAATACTGACCACCGGCTTGTTGTAGCAACTCTGAAGTTGCACCTTAAATCCAGGAGAATGGTACCATCCCAGCCTAGGCTGGATGTTGGCAAGCTCAAGGAAGAGAGGGTAGCTGAGGAGTTTGCGAACAGGCTGAGTGGAGATTTGAGGAGTCTGGGTGCTTTGGGAGGTCCTGATGAGTTGTGGAGTGCCTTCAAGACCACCGTCCTTGATGTTGCCTTTGGATGTCTTGGAACTTACCGTTGGGCAAAGAAGAATTTTGTCTCTCACGGGACACTGGATACCATTGACCAGAGTCGCAGGGCCAGGCTGAATGGCAGAGCTGAGCTGTTCAGGGAGCTGAAGCGTAAAACTGTACGTGCACTGAGGGTGGACAAGGAGGCCTATGTGCGAGGAATCTCTGAGGGGGTAGAGCATCACCTGTGGACAAGCCCATCCCTCGGAGCACTGCAGTTAGAGCAGAGAGTGGTAGGCTCTTGACAGAGGAGTTTGAAGTGAAGGCCCGCTGGGCCAGTTACTTTGAGAGGTTGTACCAGGCTGATCCACCAGCTGGATGTCAGGGGTGGTACAATCCCTGTTGCTGACCCTCCAATCAACTGTGGTCCACCTTCGCTTGTGGAAAAACAGGCTGTGGTGAACCGGTTGAAATGTGATAAAGCTCCAGGCATCTGTGGCATCCATGCTGAACTTCTCAAGGCTGGTGGAAATGCTGCACTTATGTCGTTGCATGCAGTTCTGTGCTCTGCTTGAAACACATGCATCATCCCAACTGACTGGAAGAGGGGCCTTGTTGTCCCTCTCTAGAAAGGGAACGGTGATCAACAAGACTGCAACAACTACCGGGGGTGACATTGCTCTCAGTGCCGGGCAAGGTCTTTGCTCGGATAATTCTTCAGAGGGTTCACCACCATCTGCTTGAGCACCAACGTCCAGAGCAGTCAGGCTTTACACCAAAGAGGTCAACGATTGACTGTATCCTTGCTCTTCGTGTCCTCACCGAACGCAGACGAGAGTTTCGGCAGGGGCTGCTTGCAGCCTATGTTGATCTCTGTAAAGCGTTCGATTCAATGAATCGGGATGCCCTCTGGAGGATTGTTGGTCTTCGTGGGGTGCCACCAAAACTGATCGATCTAATGTCTGAAGTTGACTCTGGTACTGAGTGCTGTGAGATGTGGTGGTGAGATCTCTGACTTATTTCCAGTTGTTACTGGAGTTCGTCAGGGGTGTGTACTGGCCCCCACACTTTTCAGCACTTGAATGGACTGGATTTGAGGGAGGATGTCAGGGAGATCAAGTTGCGGTGCATCGTTTGGGAATGTCAACATATCTGACCTTGATTTCGCAGATGATGCAGTCATCTTTGCGGAGACTTTAGATATCCTTTTTGAGGCACTCGCAGTGCTGAATGAGGAGTCGGAGCCGCTGGGGTTATGGGTTTCTTGTGTCAAAACTAAGATCCAGGCTTTCAATGACATTTTGGATGCTGATTTCCTGTCTGTGCCTGTTTGTGGTGAGGATGTTGAGGTCATGGAGTGATTCACTTCCCTTGGCAGTGATATTCATGTCTCTGCCGGCTGTGAGTCAGAGGTCAATAGACGTCTGGGTCGGGCCTGGGAAGTCATGGATTCACTAGATCATGGGGTGTGGTACTGCCGGTACCTGTGCAGGAGGACGAAAGTCCGAGTCTTCAGGTCCTTGGTGCTTCCAGTCTTGCTCTATGGATGGAAGACTTAGACTCTGACCAAGGATCTGAGATGGAGACTTAATTCCTTTGGTACCAGGTCTCTTCAGAGAATCCTTGGCTATCGCTGGTCAGATTTTGTGTCCAACGATCAGTTGCTGAGAGAGACTCGAATGAGATTTGTTACCTGCATATTCCGTGAGCATCAGCTGCAGCTGTATGGACATGTGGCTCATTTTCCTGACGCTGATCCTGCTCACCAGATTCTCTCAGCGAGGGAGTCTCGTGAGTGGAGGAGGCCAGTGGGCCGACCACGTGCCTCATGGTTGCAGCACGTTGATCGGCATCTCCAGGAGATGGGGATGGGCCAGGCATCTGCCTGGAGGATGGCCAGATGGAGGTCCCTGGACTACCGGCGGAAAGTGGACGCAGCGACGTGCTGCTCTGACGCATGCTCCCATACCTGACCTGACCTGACTTCCGGATGTAACTCTGTTTTCTTCCATCCTCTGTGAATGTTCTGACAAATAAGACTTGATCCATTTAAGCAACTATCCACATATCCCATATTATCAGGCAGCCAACATGGCTCTTTTACGCTCACCTAAAATTTTAGTCTTTGCAGTGTATTTGACTGATTTTGCCTCATAAACCTGTCTACCAGGCAAATCTTGTTGATGACATTTTATAATGTTTGAGCAATCTATATATTACTGAAACTCTCATCTTGTATGTATGTATGTCTGTTCCCAAAATACAGCCAAAACAGTAGACGATAGCACAAAAATTTTAGGGCCACCTAACTCGCCATTTGCCTGCGGTGAGCAGTATCAAGTTTCCTTCAAATCGGGTAATGACAAAAAAAATTAAAAATCTTTTCCCGATTCAGTCAAGTACTCTTCGGGAGTATTTGATCAATGCAAACAACCTCAGCGGTACAGTTCGCTGGAGTTATCTTTGTTTTTTTTTTTTTCTTGAAATATTTTTTTTCATCAACCGCTGTCACAATGGGAACCCAACGGGTTCACAGGTTATCTAGTTTTTATTAAAATACGTTTTACTTACCCCTTTTCTTGAATTGGCAGCACTGGCCTGCCTAATCTAATACTTGGTGAAGTACATTTGATAAACGTAATTGATTTATTGTGAGAACTTGAGAATTTTATATATATATATATATATATATATATATATATATATATATATATATATATATATATATATATATATATATATATATATGTAAATATATTGTTATTTTGATAAAAAAAAATAGTTGAATACAGTATTATGAAATTCAATGACATACATTGTACGTTGTATACTTGTTAATTTTGTGTTATTTTATTTTTCATGCAGTATAATGGAGTCTGAATCATGTTTTTTTCACTGGAAGCTTGACTGCACTCCTGACCCAAGTTCCATGAGAAATGAAGGGCCTATCAGAATCTAGAAAATGATAGGTTGCTGTAAACCCATGAAGATGTAACCATAAATCAGCTTGAATAAAAATGGAATACAGATAGTAACCTCTTCCTGTGTTGTCACAGAAATCGGGTGTCAAATTATACATCAAATGAGCAAGTGAGTAAACACCTGAAATGTGTGCGAAAAACAGCCACAGAACTAGAAGGGCACTCGGTATAGCGCATACCTCCACCACATAATGCCTGATCAACGAGTACATATCGGGCCCAATACATTTTTACCTCTACCACCGAAGGTGAAGTGGGTTATGTTTTTACCCCTTTCTGTCACCATTGAGAGATCGGGCCAAAAACTATATAGTACTGTATAGCATGATATTTCAAAAATGTATTGGACCCGATATGTTCTCGTGGATGCGGAGATATGTACTCCACCGAGTGCCCTTCTAGTTGAAATATCATGCTGTATATCATGATTAGCCCTATCTCTCAATGGTGAAGAATCACTATAAAAATTAAATAATGCTCGTATCCGGATCTGGATTCAGATCTTCACCAAAATCGAATCAGTTCTTCCTTGTCACACACCCAACATGTCCTTCAAGTTTTGTCCGTATTAGTCCACAACTTTTTGAGATATCCTGTTTATATATCAGTTTAGCCCCATCGCTCAATGGTGAAGAAATACTTCAAAAATTAAATACTTCTCGTATCCTAATCTGTTCACAACTTTTTAAGATATCCTGCACACAGACAAACATACAGAAAGGGGTGAAAACATAACCTCCTTCACCTTCGGTGGCAGAGGTAAATAGACACCGACTCCAAAACACCAGCACCGTTCAGCGATCCTTATTCTGCTGTAAAGACATTGTATTTTCCTTGGAGATGTCAGTTGCAAAAGGACCCCAAAAATCCCAAAATATGGAGTCGTGCCGTTCTCTGTAGGACTGCTGATGATCAGAGCACAGTACCCTGAAAACATTCAAATAAGTCATCCTAGAGAGAGCATAATGATGAAGGGCAAACCAAGTGCATATCCACATACAGGGTGCTTTAGGCGATCTTCATGCTGTCAAAGCCCGGTATCGTGTTGATTGCATGTCTAGTTCCAGGTCTCCAAGAACTGTGCAGCTTGCAGCCTCAACCACAATTGCAGAAGAAAACTAGAAGGGCACACATTAGAGCGCATACCTCCACCACGTAATGCCTGATCCACGAGAACATATCGGGTCCAATACATTTTTGAAATATCATGCCATACAGTACTATATCATTTTGGCCCGATCTCTCATTGGTAAAGAATCACTTTGAAAATTAAATCATTCTCGTATCCAGATCTGGATTCAGATCTTCACCAAACCAGAATCAATTCGTCCTTGCCACACACCCAACATGTCCACCAAGATTTAACCGAACCTGTCCACAACTTTTTGAGATATCGTGCTCTATATCGTTTTTGGCCCTATCTCTCAATGGTGAAGAATCACTTAAAAACATTTTTTTGAGATATCCTACACACAGACAAACAAACGAACAGACAGACAAACAAACAAACAGACAGAAAGGGGTGAAAAAAAAATCACATCCTTCACCTTCGGTGGTCATCGTAATGATGTTGATCAAGCATTTGACACCATGTTACAATATGAAGCAACAAAGAGCACTGGAATTATTTTGAGATTTTTGATCGTTACAAAACTAGTGGTGGAAGCAAGTTATTGAGAGGAACAGAAATTTTCAACATAATTTAGAATTATTTGATGAAGACATTCTTATTCTTTCATCACCAGGAATTGTCAATATTGTCACATTCAGGAGCAACGCAACAAGCGTGCTGAAAATCTTCAGTGATCAAGACGATGATGCGAAAGATACAGCAATAACCAAACTTGCAAAAATTATTATTGCCAAAGAGGTCCGAATACTTCTGAATTGGATAATAATAATAATAAAAAAAAAAAATATATATATATATATATATATATATATATATATATATATATATATATATATATATATATATATATATATATATATATTTAAAACTGGACAGAACTGTTCCTACTAAATGAATAATAAATGAAGAAATTATAGAACCTTTCGATCCTACAAGCCACCCACCTGGCATTGTTATCAACATTGTCAATGGAAGAGTGGCTCAAGATTCAGTAAATGGTGACAGTGCTGCATGTACCATTGTCAAATGAGTGAGTTTGAGCAATGCTGACCACAAAGCTTCTCTGATCAAATATCAAAAGAAAAGGAAACACTGTTCAACACAATAACACACGTCAAGGTTGGACAATCAAGAGTCTTTGATACAAACCTGATATACTCGAGTCATTGGACTACAGGCAAGTGAGAGGGAGTTGGACATATAATTTTGTCCAAGTCCAAGTTTGCACCAGTGCTGACTTATCTATTCCTTGAGCTTGGTGACATGAGAATCCCAAAGACAAATCCTCTTTGAAAAGAATCTGCTTCAGAAAGGCATTTCTCTCAGAAACATCTCAATATGCTGTGCCATTATGTGGGTTGTTCCATCCATCCATCCATTGGGACCATACTCCGTGCAGAGCGTTGGTGCTGCATAAGAAGTCTCCTTGGCTATTGGGCACAACCTCGGAAGGACGACCTCGGAAAAAATGTAACTGTGTATGTTCTTTCTCAACTAACTGCGTGCACGCGCTGTACACCAAATGCTGTGCCCCTGAATGGCTGTTTTAAATGGCTGTAATGGCTGTAAACACCTGCTTAAGTCATTGCATTTTCTATCCATTAATGGAACTATCGTAAGTTTTTAACCATCATTTTTTTTCATCTCCCCTTTCTATTAATTTCGTTTATTAATGATGGGAACATTTTTTTCATCAGTCTATGAGTGGGATCTGAAATAGAGGTTTATCAACAATTACCCATAAAATTGAATCCTGCCGAGCCAGATATTTAACGTAGTTGCAGCAGGGTATTTAGGTTCCCGTGAATTTATATACAAGCAATAGGATTTTTTTTTTCTTTGTAAAATGTTTATGCTCCGAGTGACAGACAGTACATCACGAATAACCTTTTTTGGCTCGGGTAATAGACAGGTCATAAATTATTTTCTAAATAAGGAGATTCTCACTCTCTCTGAAAAGAGATCAAAAAGGCCTAGTTGAGGATGAATGTCATTGGTTGCTTTTAGAAAAGCAGACTACTGTATCTTGAACAAGTTAATAACAGAAATCATCTTGGAGGTGTTAGTTCACTCGTGAGTAAAATAGTTGTCTTCTTCAGACATAGCCGATGTCGTAAAGAGCTTTTTAGATTTGAAAAATGACGAAAGCTAAATGTTCCATCTGTGATTCCATAATGGTGTCATAGTTTAAGATACAGCTGAATTGAAACGTTTTGTAAACAAAAGAAAATCCTTTATGAATGTAGAACCATTGACACGTCTGCAACATATATGATCTCACCCACAACTTACCCGAGTTCAGTGAAGATCGGCAGTGCCACCTTGACAGCTAGCTCTTGATGATCTTCGTGTTAGGGATCATCAGGTACCCAGTTTTGATGGCTTGCCAACAGAGTTATTCAAGTCTTACTGATATTTGTTTGGACCCATGTTTTTTACAAGTGTTTTTAAGCTGTATTTTGTGAGGGTTTGCTGACATTAAGTTGACGGCGAGTAGTTGTATGCCTTACCCGAAAAAGGAGAACCTGCAGTTGTTAAAAACGATTATGTCCCATTTCCTTGCTTTTTTCAGAATATAAAATCTTCTCTGGTCTTAGGTCCAGGTATGCATTTTCATTGATTTTGCTGTGTCCAAGATAGATTTATACATGCCAGTGATGTTTTTAATTTGCGATATAGATCTAGATTGGATGTTTGTGAAATCCAGCAGAATAATGTTGGTTTGTTTCCCCTTGAACAAGAAAATGTTGGACCGCCTGTCCTGATGCTCACCTGGATCAGGAGCAAGTCACTCAAACCCCCCGCAGACCTCCTTGGATCCTGAATTTTTTGATGCCATGAACAAACTTAGGTACATCATGGGTGATGAAGGTTGTGGTCAAGTTTCATTGAAATTGTGTGTGTGTAGTTCAGAGAAGAGAGCAAATACCTATTTTGGGGGTCAACCCCTCTCCCCCCCCCCCCGTAGACCCTCTTAATGAGCGCGGATATTGATGCCGTTGATAAGCTTTAGTACATCACGGTTGAAAAATCATGTGGCCCAGTTTCATCGGAATTATGTGTGTAGTTTAGGATAAGACAAATACGTATTTGGGGGAGGGGGTGTCAAACTCCCACCTCCCCCCTGCGCCGTAGATCCCCTTAATGAGTGCAGATTTTGATGTGGTTGATACACTTTGGTACATCACTGGTAATGAAGGTTGTTGTCAAGTTTCACAAAAATCGTGTGTGTAGTTTCGGAGAAGAGAGAAAATGCCTCTTTTGGGGGGTTCAACCTCCCGTACCTGCCCCCCCCCCCGTAGACGCCATTAATGAGTGCAGATTTTGATGTGGTCGATACACTTTGGTTTATTATGGTTATTGAAGGTTGTGGTTAAGTTTCATCGAAATTGTGTGTATAGTTTTGGAGAAGGGAGCAAACACCTATTTTGGGGGCGGTGGGGGAGTGGGTTGGTCCAAACCCCTCCTCCACCCCCCCCCCCCGTAGACCACTCTAAAATGAGTGCAGATTTTGATGTGGTCAATAAACCTTTGTTCGACATCTGATATGAATCTTGTGGCCAAGTTTCATCAAAATCGTGTTTTTGGTTCAAGTGATAATGACATGTGTTTAGGGACTGACTCAATGACTGAAGTGTTTAGGGACTGACTCACTGAACGACTCACTGACTGACTTCCCTATGGACACTGTTTGACTGTCTAAGCTCCCCAGACTACAGTCCAGGTGAGCTAAAAACCTGTGGCACTATTAGCAATTGATACATGGTTCAGGTTTTGCAGCACTTTGTTTTTTTGAAATTACTTTATTTCTCGTGTGTTGTTATTGTATAATCAGGTTTTTATTTTGGTCAAGGATAATTATGATCTGTGCTCACACTTGCCAGTTTGGGGGGGGGGAGGAGGCAGGGGGGGTCACCATTTTTATCTCACCTGGACTTTAGTTTGAGGAGCTTATGTGATCGAGCAGTATCCGTAGGTCTGTTAGTCAGTCAGTCCGTAAACACTTCAGTCATTATCGCTTAAACCAACCACACGATTTTGATGAAACTTAACCAAAAGCTTCATATCTGATGTAAAACGAAGGTCTATTGACCACATCAAAATCTCACTCACTACCGAGTTCCAAACTTCCTCTGGAAGCAACGTCAGCACAAGCACTGTTCATCAAGAGATTCATGAAATGGGTTTCTATGGACGAGCAGCCATACGAAAGCCTAAGATTACCATGCGCAATGCCAAGTGTCGGCTGGAGTGGTGTAAAGCTCACCGCCACTGGACTCTGAAGCAGTGGAAACACATTCTCTGGAGTGATGAATCACGCTTCACCATCTGGCAGTCCGACGGACGAATCTGGGTTTGGTGGATGACAGGAGAACGCTACCTGCCTGAATGCATAGTGCCAACTGTAAAGTTTGGTGGAGTAGGAATAATGGTCTGGGGCAGTTTTTCTTGGTTCGTGCTCGGCCTCTTCGTTCCAGTTCAGGGAAATCTTTGCATGACAGCATACAATGACATTCTCAATGATTGTGTGCCTCCAACATTGTGGCAACTGATTGGGGAAGGCCCTTTCCTGTTTCAGCATGACAATGCTCCCATGCACAAAGCGAGGTCCATGCAGAAATGGTTTGTCGAGATTGGTGTGGAAGAACTTGACTGGTCTACACAAAGCCCTGATCTTAACCCCATCGAACACCTTTGGGATGAATTGGAACACCAACTGCGAGCCAGACCGAACAACCCAACATCAATGCCCGACCTCATGAATGCTCTTGTGGCTGAATGGAAGCAAATCCCCGCAGCAATGTTCCCACATCTAGTGGCAAGCCTTCCCAGAAGAGTGGAGGCTGTTCTTGCAGCAAAGGGGGGGGGGGACCAACTCCATATTAATGCCCATGATTTGGGAATGAGATGTTGGATGAGCAGGTGTCCACATACTTTTGGCCATGTCGTGGATGTGTTACTTTTGTTTTTTTGTAATTTAGCTTACTTTTGAGTGAATTGCCAAAATATTGTAATGGTATTCAAAATACGTTCCAATGCCATGTGATCACGATGATTGAATGTCACCCAATAGTCAGGTCAATATACAGTTTAACCCCCCAAAAATTGCTACAAAAGGTTTCTCAACCGATTCTGGTAGGTTTTAGTGTACTTTATAACATACTAAAAGTTTACCAAAGTATGACCCCCGGAAAAGTGTTTTTTTCAAGATGGCGTCCAAGATGGCTGCCGAAACCTTTTAATGATCATAACTCTGTAACTATCAACTCAAATTTGATGATCTTGGTGTCTATCCCTAGGTTTTTGGGGGCAAGAACACATTAAGATCATAAAAAATGAAGTTGGCCTTTTATGTAACACAAAAATCCAACCTTTGTCCATAGAATAAGTTTCAGAGCGTTCAGTTTTGAGTGTCATCCTCCTCCTCAGTATCGACCTCTTGAATGTTGTTTGGATTGTCACAGTTTTCAGTTTGGCAAGGGCCACATGCAGCAGTGCAGGGGAGTCCATAGCGTCTGCAGCTGCATCGAGAGAATTTGCACCCCCTCGAACAGTTGCAATGGATAATTTTCAAGAGTTCGTGAGGTGCAGCATTGTTTTGGGTCATAATTGGAATTAACTGATCATTTTCCTGTTTGCATCCCCATTCAGTTGGGTTCATTTCATTTGCCATCCCCATCCATACCATAATTTGAAAGTACACACGTTGGCTATGGAATCTTGTTGCAGGTGATGTTGGTGGAAGCCATTCAGGAGTGACAAATGCTTGAGCAGTTGCCACTTTCTTGGTGAAAATGATATGGCGCAGTGATGATAGCATATCATTAGACTTGCCACCAAAGAGATCAACCATCAGGTCTTTTCCAAGATCTGACATGTCCTCTTGAGATTTGTTTTGAAGGATGAATGCACTAGCACAGGACTTCATGACAGGATTAGATTTCACTAATTTTCGGAAGGCTGACTTTTTTCCGATGCCAAAAATCCTTGAAGTTGAATCACAGCCTGTGTAGGCATGTACAAAGAGCAACTCATTGCACACATCGTCTCCTAAAGTGTCTTTCAACAGGTTAATGTTACACACTGTGTTCTTTTGACTGCATGTTTGTGTCAAACAGAAGTAGATGATCTCATTGTCTGTTCTAGAGTAATGAAGGAGCAAGATCAGCAAATCTGTATCCTCACCGACCAACGTTGTGGTGCAATGACGGGATCATTCAACAGTTGCCTTAACGATATCAACGTCGGCATCCCCTGGTGACTGAATGACATAGCATCCCCATTTAGTTAGTGCTGTGCTGATGAGAGCAATCATGTCTGCCTTGTTTTTGTCACGAGACAAAAAGTCCACCTTTTTGCCTGAAAACTCTGTTTCTGCAGTGAAACCAACAATAGGGTGCAGGTTTTGTCCTCGTCTCTGATGTGTGTTGTCTTTTATGTAGGGACCTTCACCATAGCCATCGAACACCACTGTCGCTAGTCCGTAATGTCTCACAGTGAAGTCTGCATAAGACTCAGCTATTGCATTATATGAGTCGCCTTTCTTCCACGCTAAAGGATGGAGCAAAGAGCCACCGTCGAGCACGTAACAATCTGTTTTAGGAATAGAGTTCATCACAGCCTCACTTGATAAGTCCGCAGCATGGTCTCGAATTGCCTGAGCAAGCTGAGGTTTGTCTGCTTTTCGAAGAATGTTCCTGACCTCAAAGAGGGCTGGAGCATAGGGGCTTAGTTCACACGTCAAAACATCTTCAAGGGAAAGATATCCTGACCTTGACACCACAAGGAAACGCTGGAACAGAAGGGCAGGATCAATGGTACGATCAGGAGCAATCTTCACAGCAGAGATATTCCCAAGGGTTTGGGCTCTGTCTTTCCACTTGAATTTGTAAGTAAATGCCGACTTTCCGATTATATCTTCAATGATCTTGTTCCCAACTGATTCAAAGGCATGTACATTCACATCTGGCCCAGCCACTATCCCGTTGACAATGTTTCTGAGAGTAGAATCAGATGTGAAGGGTGAGCAGGCTGCAAGCTTTATCCGAATTTTCTCGAGATCAGATGCATCTCTTTTGATGCGTGCCTCTGTTGAGTCTTTGTGTTGTGGACTTGTAGTATAGGTCAGGTCTGTGAAATCCTGCATCGCACTGTTGTACTCGGATGTTACAGGTGCAGATAAGGTCCAAAGGTTTCGCATGTCCTCGGTCATCCCACTGCCGCGAGTTAGACCACCAGTGCTCTTTAGAGACCTCATCAACGTTTGTTCAATGACAAGATCACTAGTAAGCCCTGCCCAGCACTGATTGCTCCTACGAACAATGTGAAAACCATCAAGGAACTTTCGATAAACGTCTGGGTGCTTTTCCTCCAGGTTGCTCATTTGCTGCAGGTAGTAATGAGCAGATCCCAGGTAATTGAAGTGCCCAGCTGCAGCAAAGACAGTTAGGCAATTGTACACGGCCTGCAAATGCATCAACCAAGACCCAGTACGATCCGCCTTGATCAACATTCTTGCCATGCCAACCATACGCTGATAATTATGCCACAACTGGCTGGTCTTTGAGGTCTGAGCAAGTTCAGATTTCTTCTTCTCCGTTACTGACTCGAGTTGGATCAAAACCTCAGAACAAGCAGCATCTCCTAGCGTCGTCTCTCCGCTAAGAAGGGAGGAGTACAATTCCTCGGCTTGATCCAGCAGTGTCTGAATCTCGGGATTGTCTTTGGCCATTTCCGTTATAAGCTGGCTATGCAGGCACTTGTCAACAAGAAGATGGCCCCTCAACCCCCAAAACATTGGTACAAAAGGTTTCTCAACTGATGGCAGCACTGAAAATATGGAAAGCCACTGCAGCAAAAAATCTTAACTTACGCTATGTGATATAAAAATGGTTACAATGTGTTCATTTTTGACGCCATATTGGATTTTGATGTTACATAGTAGGCCAACATCATTTTTTATGATCTCAATGTGTTCTTTGCACCCAAAAACCTAGGAATAGACACCAAGATCATCAAATTTGAGTTGATAGTTACAGAGTTATGATCATTAAAAGGTTAGGCAGCCATCTTGGACGCCATCTTGAAAAAAACACTTTTACGGGGGTCATACGTTGGTAAACTTTTAGTATGTTATAAAGTGCACTAAAACCTACCAGAATCGGTTGAGAAACCTTTTGTAGCAATTTTTGAGGGGTTGAGGGGGTATTTTCCATATATTGACCTGACTACAAGTGAACCTCTCTCTTCTTTATCGATCCAAATGAACCCCTCTCATCTTCATTCACCTAAACAAGCTGTTACTTTTGTCCTGTTCCACCCTGATCCATTCAATGTTCTCGTACTAGCTCTTACATGAGCCTCGACAATGTGTACAAAAAAAATGAGAAAGTACAATCATGTGTCACATTATTTTACTCGGGTCGTGTCAGATGATGATCACTATTGTGACTGGTGGTCTTGTACGTACCAGGGATGCAGGTGTTGCAGTTGTGCTTGATTGCCATTATTCAGACATCATTCCTCCACGCTAAGGTGAATAACAATTCTTAGGTGTGTGTGTGTGTGTGTGTGTGTGTGTGTGTGTGTGTGTGTGTGTGTGTGTGTGTGTGTGTGTGTGTGTAATACTGTTGTGGGCCGGGGTTCGGCGGTGATGAACGACCACTAGGTGGAGCAGTGAAGTTGTCTCCCACCGAACACCCAGAATTTAGGTCTATCCGAGAGTTCCTTAGCGGTCCCTTAGCGGACCGTGGTCGCCAATACTTTGATGGCGTGGGGTAGGGTTAATTGCCTCATTTCAATATACCTAAATATGCACGTCGTCCAACTACCAGGGAAAACCACACCCTCGACGGACCTCGGGCGGAACGGACCGTTACCGAGCTCGATCCGGGTGTAAACCGAGCGGGGGTTACCAAGATCCGTCGGTCCAAATGAACAACCCGAACGGCCTTACTAATTCTCAATACGCACCTTGCTAGGCCAGTGAAGGAAAGCACAGAAAACGAGCTGGTACATTTAACAGGGGTTTATTTATAACAATAATCGGGGAGGGGGAGCACAAAAAGAGCAGAGTTATCACGAATAAGAAAATGTAATTTACAAGGAAAGGAAAACACTTATACAATTCTACTTACAGACAGGGCCCATGGACACACACACACACACACACACACACACACACACACACACACACACACACACGAAAATGGACCTCAATGGGTCTTCAGTCAGTACAGCCGGGCCGGGGTACCTGTCCCGCATTGTGCGGTCACACCGACCCGAACCACCACAGTGCGACTCAAACCCACGACCTTGGTGTTGCCAGCACCAAGACTGCAGACCGCTCGACAATGACCACAGACCGTGCCGCAATCGTCACCAGGACTGCAGACCGCTCTTGAACCATGATCCACGATCCTCCAGAACGCACTCTTTTTTTTCTCCAACACTCGTCCAGACCACCACTCTCCTCTTCTTTTGGTGGGAGGGGCTTCTTCTCCCTGCCACTCGCCTCCTGATTGGACGGTGGGTTGTCAGGCGACTCGTGGCGGCCTCCCGATTGGCTGGGGCGCGCGTGTGGTGCTCTCCCTCTGCTCACTGGCTGGAGGAAATGCTATCTGCTCCTCCTCGGAGCGGAGCTTCGACCCGAGGCGATGAATGCTCTGCCCATGTCCTCAGCCAAAAACACATGCGTAATGGCGACCGGGGTCGAGTGCAGGATGGCGTGCTGTTGTTGTCATTGTTGAAGTAGTTGTTGTTGTTAAAAGATCTAATAAACCTGACTATACAATAATCCGTAGCGCACACATGTAATTCCCATTAGACAAAGGGGGCATTCTAACTGTAAACACATACTTATCGAAATAACTAACCTGAGGGATTGCTGTCTGTCTGTGTGCAATATGACTGCCACATCCGTAACAATACAGTGGCCAGATCACTGTATAGAAATAGAGATTTCTGAGATATGTGGTATAGCTCGTTGATTATTTCAGTGGTACATGTACTGATTAACAGTGTCCCAGACATCATTAGTGTACATTATGACTTCATGTAACAGGTGTCGTTACATTGTGACCTTCCTATTGCAACACTGACTATTCTCTGAATGTCATTGAAGGAAGTTTATTTTATTTTATTGGATAGTTTACAGCCTGGTGTAACATCTGGGTGACACCACCGTCCTCTGCAGATTACAAAACTTTTTGACACAGCATTGGTGAGGTGAACTCTTTGTTAAACACTAAATTTTTCTGGTTAATTTGAAGCTGCGTTGTTTTGTGACCGTAACCGGAATAGCACGGAGTGTAGTGAACAAGCAGCTTCAAGTGTAATAAACACAGTCAATTTAATTAATCTTTGCCTGTTTCTCTTTTGGTAGATAGCCCACACGTAACTCGGTTACACATAGCCTTCAGAAAGATAAACTGTTTTTTTCAGCTTATGCTGAATATATCTTTCTATGAGTATTCCATTGTGATGATATGCTTGAAGAAATATTCTTTGGCATGTTCGATACATTTTTACTGGTACAAATATCGTGCTGTTTGGCTGGGCACCATGTCACCACTTGGCTTGCCAGCTCTCCCTTGAGGTTTATGTTTTGAGAGAAAGGGCATGATATACCTTGGTGGGTATCTTAGTGCATCAGATTTTGTGTAAAGAAAATGGGAAGGTTTGACTGATAAAATTGGCTGAGTAGAAAAGAGTTTTATGTATATTTATCTTATAGAGTTGGCCATGTACAGTCATTGTTGGTTGCTTATTTACAGTGGCACAAAGTGATTGCTTTACACCATCCGATGGTACTTTTGACCTGTACAATAGAGTTTGCTTGATCTTTACTGAGGCAGGAAGCATTGCCTGAAACTGGAAGAGTGGAATTTCTCTACCTCCCATTGGTGGAATGGTGTCAGGATCTCCTTTGACAACATTCTTGGTCGAGTAATGGCTTTTTTGTTGCTGCTGATTGCCACCAATTTTTGTTCCTTTATGCATTACCCAACTGATCTGTCACAAACTACTTACACCAGCAAGCCAATATGCTTGGTTATGACAGAGAGCTTTTTATAATGGACCAACAGCATGTAGGTGCATCCTTACTCCCCTAACTATCAAAACATCTTGCATGCCTGGTGATCTGTGATGGTGTGTCACAAGATGCAGCATTGAGAGGTTCGTCATGCTCTTCTTGAGCTAGTTTTTCTTACAATGGAGTTCTAATTGAGATTTCTTGCTTGCAGCTTTTTATGCAAGGCTTTTTAAATACCAACATATGAGAAGTTTAACATCTTTGGGATCACATTATGCGAGAATGACTTTCAGCAATATACAGTATGTTGCCTCGATAGTTGACGTTAGATCTGTGATGGCTGCTTCCCAGGTTGTACGGAAGGTTATTCAAGCATTTGGTTGCTTCGAGCTGCACTTGACTGCTTCACCTTTCTCCTGCATCACCATGCACCTCACCATTTTCCACAAGTGCAAGTTGTTGGAAACATCTAATGTCAGTTTAACTGTAGTGATTGCCTTCATGTTCATCTTCCTTTCCACTCTCTAATGTAAAAAAAAAAAACAGAAATTGCACAATAATTTTCTATCATTGCTTCTGGATGTGTTTCGATCTTGATGGAGAGAGAAACTCCCCCCCCCCGACCTCTCTTTTGCCCCCAATAGTCAATAATGTATGCTCCACCAACAGTTGTATGTATGGGCGACATCTGGAGATTGGCTCTTATGATTTGGCTTTCCAATATATTGTTATATTGTTTCAAACATACAAATTCAATGCTATGTCATTTTGGTATGTTTTCTGAAGATTTTATTTTTTTCATACCTCCAGTATGTCAACTGCATTCAAGACTGCTTTTGCTTTTCAATTTGTTCATACAGCTTTTACATCTCGTAGTTGCCATGTTTCCCCCTTGTATTTTTGTTTTTGATTTGCCATCTCTTCTCGTCTCAAGAACACTCCAGAAATTATTTTGATTTCAGAAGGAAAATTTGCCATTTATAAAATGAGAAAAGCAAAGTTGAAAACAAACCAAAGAGACTGAAAATATGCCATCTTCTCACAACAGAATTTTTTTCTGCAAGGCTCACTTGGCTGTGCCTGGATTCGTTTGAGGGTGGAGGAGTAGCAGCTGAAATGAGAATCCTATCCAGGTTCCTCCTGATGACTTCATCATTGCTTTTTTAGCCGCGTCTCGCATAGCGAACGCTGGTGAAAAAGAGAGCTCCGCATTGTTCTTCTTCTTCTTCTTCTTCTTCTTCTTCTTCTTCTTCTTCTTCTTCTTCTTCTTCTTCTTCTTCTTCTTCTTCTTCTTCTTCTTCTTCTTCTTCTTCTTCTTCTTCTTCTTCTTCTTCTTCTGGTGAAGACAAAAACTTTAGGACGCGGCTCTTTTATATACAGGATCCGGATCTCCTTAAATACTAAACACCTGTACACATCTTCGCATTGAGGGTGCCTCTTGAGAACGTCTATCATGAACTTTTAAATATATTCGGACATTTGCTTTAAAGTTTCGAAAAGTTCACGTTGCTATTTAAAGATTATTCCATTCAATGTGTTGTAATTTCGTAAATACACGATTTTCTCGTCATGTACAGGAGCCTCCATGACGGGTCTCGCTATTGGCTCCATCAAGGCACATGACGAAATATCGGAAGTTGTTGTTGTTATTGTGATCAAAATGCTGATGTTTCGACTTTCTGTGATGAATTCTTAGCCACGTCGCGTTGTGAACACTGGCTCTAAGAGAGCTCCGCGTTCTTCTTCTTCTTCATCTTCTTCTTCTTCTTCTTCTTCTTCCTCTTCTTCTTCTTGTTGTTCTTGTTCTTGTTGTTCTTCTTCTTCTTCTGGTGAAGACAAAACCTTGCGGACGCAGCTCTTGGACACAATTGTCCTTGTTCTTCTTTGGGTTCCTTCTCATTACTCCAATGCAGGACTGTACCTATTTTATTATGTCTTCCATCTCATTTGAATTGAATTTATTTTAATCCCATTCTAAATGCAATTGAATCATGAATAATAATTTTTTTATAAAACGGCATGGGTCAGGGTCAGGTGTCCGATGAAAGAGGAACGTCTTGGTACCTGGTCATCACTATCAGCAATTATTAAGTGGCAGTTCTAGTTATGTTTCTAATTATGCAACACACCAGTATACAAACACCACATAAGATACACCACACAAAAGCAGTCCTGGCAAGGGTCTGCAATCTCTGTTTGCTCTTTTTCTTGTTTTTATTGAGTATTCCTGAATGATGAAATTGACATAATGACGTTAATTAATACCCGATGTGATGTCGACCATGATATGAATATGAAGCGCATTCTCCACTCAGGTGTTTCTTTGCAACCAAATTCACTTGAGCGCTGTCATTTGCGGAGTTACTATTTGATGTGATCAGTTTGCACTATAGCTGTGATTGTGGTTGTTTACATATATGAATATTACGTGGGTCCGCCTTTTCAGCATGAACTTAGCAGAGCTACAGCCCCCTACATCTCCATAGGATTGTACTGCAGCCAATACCAGGAAGCTTACAGATCAGTCCACCCCCAGAGAGGGACATCCACAGATGCATGTTTCAGGCATGTTGGCCGTTGTGAGCTGGGAATAGAAGCTACAAACACTACAAGACATGAAGTCGAGATCAGACCCCATTGCAGTGGTGTAGTACCAGGAAGCAAGTGCCACACCAGCTGTTGCTGCACGCATCCTGACGAACAGGAAATGTCTGCCACACATTAACCTGTCTATGTTACAGAAAAGTTCTGGGAACAGCCGGAACAATTTAAATTTTAAAAGGCTCTTCTGGCTAAACAGTTGCATTGGCTCTACCTATTAGGCAATAATCTGCATTCATCTGCCTAATTTTTATGTACCTTACTTTGTCCCCCCTCCCTCCCAGTGCAGGTAAAAGCACACATAAATGTTTACAAATTTAGGTAAATCATATTTATGTGACAAATCTGCATTGTTCATGTCATCAGATAGGGTTTTGTTCCCTTTTCCCACCTTCTCTTCTACTCTATTTCTCTATTTTCCTTTCACTTCTATTTCTATATCTCTTCATCTCTCTGTCTTTCAGCCTTTCTGTCTCTCTCTTCATGCAACATGCAAACCCACAAGTTTGATCATGCAGACACCATGGCTACCACATCAGAATCCCAAGGAAACAACTCAGGGACAGACAGTGGTGGAGTTTGCTAGCAGGTTCGATCACACAGACACCACGTCTACTGCATCAGAATCCAAGGGAAACAGGTAGGGACACACGGTGCTGGAGTTGTCTAGCAGGTTCGATTGAGTGCCCATCCACAGACTGGAGAAGAATAAAAGGGTAGAGTTTGCTCAATTCACTCTCTCTCTTGCCGAAAGTACATCATAGGAACAACAAGGAGAGAGAGAGAGAGAGAGAGAGAGAGAGAGAGAGAGAGAGAGAGAGAGAGAGAGAGAGAGAGAGAGAGAGAGAGAGAGAGAGAGAGAGAGAGAGAGAGAGAGAGAGAGAGAGAGAGAGAGAGAGAGAGAGAGAGAGAGAGAGAGAGAGAGAGAGAGAGAGAGAGAGAGAGAGAGAGAGAGAGAGAGAGAGAGAGAGAGAGAGAGAGAGAGAGAGAGAGAGAGAGAGAGAGAGAGAGAGAGAGAGAGAGAGAGAGAGAGAGAGAGAGAGAGAGAGAGAGAGAGAGAGAGAGAGAGAGAGAGAGAGAGAGAGAGAGAGAGAGAGAGAGAGAGAGAGAGAGAGAGAGAGAGAGAGAGAGAGAGAGAGAGAGAGAGAGAGAGAGAGAGAGAGAGAGAGAGAGAGAGAGAGAGAGAGAGAGAGAGAGAGAGAGAGAGAGAGAGAGAGAGAGAGAGAGAGAGAGAGAGAGAGAGAGAGAGAGAGAGAGAGAGAGAGAGAGAGAGAGAGAGAGAGAGAGAGAGAGAGAGAGAGAGAGAGAGAGAGAGAGAGAGAGAGAGAGAGAGAGAGAGAGAGAGAGAGAGAGAGAGAGAGAGAGAGAGAGAGAGAGAGAGAGAGAGAGAGAGAGAGAGAGAGAGAGAGAGAGAGAGAGAGAGATATATATATATATATATATATATATATATATATATATATATATATATCCAGAGAGCCATTTTCCCCCTGAGATTTTCCCGCTCGCAGTTCGAGTCATTCTCATGAAGTTTCACGTCTTTTGCATTTCATTCCACACCTTACACCTTCTCATTTCCCATATGTGCCTTTCTTCACATACACTCCCTTAGACTACCACGCTTCTTCTTCATCAGCACTTTTACACATGTTCTTTCCACGGGTTTGCAACTTGGCAGTCTGTCGCACCACCCTCAATGCCAGAATAGACCTGGGCTGCCTTCCAAAAATGCTGGCACGCCTCGCGTCAGGCGGATGAGTCCTCCAAGGCCCTCTGGAGCATTGCATGGGTTATACGAGACAGCAGTGGTGTTCCGGAGCATCCGAGCGCTGCCGATGAAGTGAGTTGAGAAATTGAGCCGAGACTGTAGTTGCATTGATAGCCTACGTAATGTGGCACATAATGTTGGTTCACTCGCCCAATTAATTAACCACCACATAGTCACTGGCACGGTTCCCTGTCTGCCACGCTTAACTCACCGGCACAGTAAACCATCTCTGGACATAAAGATGGGTGTTTGAGTAGAGTAAAACACCTCTTTAAGACAATTAATGGCCTTATTTAATTAAAACAAAAGCAGGCTTTATATTTTGTCGTCCCGCTCTCTCACAGGCGTCTTAAGCTTTATTTTAACCTGCTCTGAAACGTCTTGCCTTGGAACAGACCGCACATGCCTCTGGTGTACATTTGAAGACTGAACAACACGTCTTCTATCATGAAATTAAGGTACCGTTTTGATGACAACTCATGCAAAGGAAACCAGATCATGTAAGTTTTGTTCATAGACTTGGCGATTTTCCACAATGACTTCTTAAGGACTAATTAAGGTATACAATCGATTTAGTAAATTGGATTTGAGGATCGGATATTGTGGACGAAATATTGCCAAATCTGGAGTGAAATCTGAAAATGCTAAGAAATTTGCGGTTTTTAGCTCGCCTGTTCGAAGAACAGCGATACCCCTGGCGTCAGCGTCAGCGTCGGAGTCAGCGTGAGCGTGAAAATGTTAAAGTTTTTGGTGCAAGTTATTTAGAAGTTTGCCATTCATTTAATATGTGTACTAGGATGCTGATGTTTGGTATGGTGGTTCATTTGGGGTATATTATTGATGTAGTGAAGTTGAAATAAAAAAATTCAAATGTTTTAAATTTTTGACCTCTTTTGCACTTAACTTTTTTGTAGCACATCAACGTTAAAGTTTTTGGTGCAAGTTATTTAGAAGTTTGCCATTCATTTAACATGTGTACAAGGATGCTGATATTTGGCATGGTGGTTCCTTTGGGGTATATTATTGATGTAGTGAAGTTGAAATAAAAAAAAAAATTCGATTTTTTTTTAAAATTTTTGACCTGTTTTGAACTTAACTTTTTTGTAGCACATCAACGTTAAAGTTTTTGGTGCAAGTTATTTAGAAGCTTGACATTCATTTAATATGTGTACTTGGATGCTGATATTTGGCATGGAGGTTCCCTTGGGGAATATTATTGATGTAGGTCAGGTCAGGTATGGGAGCATGTGCCAGAACAGCGCGTTGCTGCGTCCACTTTCTGCCGGTACTCCAGGGGCCTCCGTCTGGCCATCCCCCAGGCAGATGCCAGGCCCATCTCCATCTCCTTGAGATTATGGTCAACCTGTTGCAACCAGGAGGCACGTGGTCGACCCACTGGCCTCCTCCACTCACGAGACTCCCTCGCTGAGAGAATCTGGTGAGCAGGATCAGAGTCAGGAAAACGAGCCACATGTCCATACAGCTGCAACTGATGCTCACAGACTATGCAGGTAACAAATCTCATCCGAGTCTCTCTCAGCAACCGCTCGTTGGACACAAAATCCGACCAGCGATAGCCAAGGATTCTCTGAAGAGACCTGGTACCAAAGGAATTAAGTCTCCGTCTCAGATCCTTGGTCAGAGTCCAAGTCTCGCATCCATAGAGCAAGACTGGAAGTACCAAGGACCTGAAGACTCGGACTTTCGTCCTCCCACACAGGTACCGGCAGTGCCACACCCCATGATCCAGTGAATCCATGACCCCCCAGGCCCGACCCAGACGTCTATTGACCTCTGACTCACAGCCAGCAGAGACTTGAATATCACTGCCAATGTAAGTGAATCTCTCCACGACCTCAACATCCTCAGCACAAACAGACACAGACAGGACAGCAGCATCCAAGATGTCACCAAAAGCCTTGATCTTAGTTTTGACCCAAGAAACCCGTAATCCCAGCAGCTCCGACTCCTCATTCAGCACCTCGAGGGCCCCCAAAAGGATATCTAAAGTCTCCGCAAAGATGACTGCATCATCTGCAAAATCAAGGTCCGAGATCTTGACATTCCCAAACGATGCACCGCAGCTTGATCTCTCCGACATCCTCCCTAGAATCCAGTCCATACAAGTGCTGAAAAGTGTGGGGGCCAGTACACACCCCTGACGAACTCCAGTAACAACTGGAAATAAGTCAGAGATGGTACCACCACACATCACAGCACTCTCAGTACCAGAGTAGAGTTCAGACATCAGATCGATCAGTTTTGGTGGCACCCCACGAAGACCAAGAATCCTCCAGAGGGCATCCTGATTCACTGAATCGAACGCTTTACAGATATCAACATAGGCTGCAAGCAGCCCCTGCCAAAACTGTCGTCTGCGTTCGGTGAGGACACGAAGAGCAAGGATACGGTCAATCGTTGACCTCTTTGGTGTAAAGCCTGACTTCTCTGGATGTTGGTGCTCAAGCAGATGGTGGCGAACCCTATCAAGAATTATCCGAGCAAAGACGTTGCCCGGCACTGAGAGCAGCGTCACCCCTCGGTAGTTGTTGCAGTCTTGGCGATCACCCTTCCCTTTCCAGAGAGGAACAACAAGGCCCCTCTTCCAATCAGTTGGGATGATGCCTGTGTTCCAGGCAGAGCACAAAACTGCATGCAACGACACGAGTGCAGCATTTCCACCAGCCTTGAGAAGTTCAGCATGGATGCCACAGATCCCTGGAGCTTTGCCCCATTTCAACCGGTTCACCACAGCCCGTGTTTCCACAAGCGAAGGTGGACCACAGTTGATCTGAGGGTCAGCAACAGGGATTGTAACACCCTTGGCGTCCAACTCGACAGCTGGGGGATCAGCCTGGTACAACCGCTCGAAGTAACCGGCCCAGCAGGCCTTCACTTCAGACTCCACTGTCAAGAGCCTACCACTCTCTGCTCTAACTGCAGTGCTCCGAGGGATGGGCTTAGATGAACGCAATGCGCGAATTCCCCTGTAAGCGGGACAAGAATCACCTGTCCACAGGTGATGCTCTACCCCCTCACAGATTCCTCGCACATAGGCCTCCTTGTCCACCCTCAGTGCACGTACAGTTTTACGCCTCAGCTCCCTGAACAGCTCAGCTCTGCCATTCAGCCTGGCCCTGCGACTCTGGTCAATGGTATCCAGTGTCCCTTGAGAGACAAAATTCTTCTTTGCCCTGCGGTGAGCTCCAAGGCATCCACCGGCACCATCAAGGACGGTGGTCTTGAAGGTGCTCCACAACTCTTCAGGACCCCCCAAAGCACCCAGACCCCCAAAGTGTCCATTCAGCCTGTTCGCAAACTCCTCAGCTACTCTCTCATCCCTGAGCTTGGCAACATCCAGCCTAGGCTGGGATGGTACCATTCTCCAGGATTTAAGGTGCAGCTTTAGAGTTGCTACAACAAGCCTGTGGTCAGTATTGAGGAACTGAGCACTCCGGTAGACCTTGCAGTTCTGGATCATCCTCCAGCGACCGCCAATGAGGACATGGTCAATCTCCTTTGCCGCACCGCCAGCATTGGAATACCAAGTCCAGCGATGAGCTTGTGGGCGCTGAAACCATGAACCAGCCACCCTAAGTCCATGACTTCTTGCAAAGTCAAGGAACTTAGTGCTATTCTGGTTCATAGTTCCTGACCCATGGGGACCAACACACATCTCATAACCATCCCTATCAGTTCCAGTCGATGCATTGAAATCCCCCAAGACTAGAAGTGTATCTCGTCTGGGGCACTGATCAACCACAGACTCGAGTGTGGCGTAGAATGCATCCTTCATGGTGAGTTCACTCGCCTCAGTCGGAGCATAAACAGAGACCAGGGAAATGACACCGAAGGAGTGACGAATCCTTAATCTCATAATACGCTCGTTGACCGGTGTTACCTCAATTATCATTGGGGTCAGCTTATTGGACACAGCTACAGCAACTCCTTGGGTATGGTAACCATCAGAGCGACCAGACCAATAGTAGGTTTAACCACCCACCATTATCTCGCCGCAATCCGGTCTCGAAACCTCAGAGAGAGCTGCAATCCCGATGTCCAAACGCTTGAGCTCAGATGATAACAGAGACAGGTGATCATCCTCTCTTAGGGATAGGACATTCCAGGCACCCACCCGAAGGGACCGCCTCAGGTTAACCCAAGGAGACCGCCGTCTGGTGGACGACACCTGAGCACCACTCCGACACACTCTCCCGCAATCTGACCCAGGGATGTTACCCCGTGGTTTCCCTCCTATCAAAGATTGGGGTTCCCGAAGGCTTTGCCCCAATCCCGTCATCCGGTGAGCTGCCCTGCGAAGGGATGTGGTGAAGTTGAAATTTAAAAATAATTTCAATTTTTTAAAATTTTTGACCTGTTTTGAACTTAACTTTTTTGTAGCACATCAACGTTAAAGTTTTTTCCTTTCTGAAGTTTTTATCTACCACACTATCTTTACTGATTACAATATACAAATACATATATTGCTTTAAAATTATTTGGATCAGACTTCATTGCAATGCTTTATAAAAAAATATTATTAGACTAGTCTTTTAAAATAGATAAATGTATAAACAGGTGAGCATTGGGTGGCTTTGACACCAACTCTCTGGTTGTTTTTGTGGTTGTCACCAATCAGCTTGCTATCTTTTGCCAAGCCAGCTGTTCCTTCTCAACTGCTTTGTTGGAGTGCTTGTTTGAGTGCTTAAGCCACTTTGCAAGTGCTCTCCAAGCTTTGATATTTGTTATCACAATCGTTGTTGTTTTTGAAAATAACATGACAAACTGACATTAAGTATACTAAGTATTCTTGAACCGTTTCTTTGGAATGCATGTACGTTCAGTTAGATTCGGTGGTGTCATGGTTAGAGCGTCTGCCCTGAATTTTGGAGGTCAGCGGTTTGAACTCTGGCTGAGTCAGACCAAAGACTTCAAGAATGGTATGTGCTGCTTCCTTGGTTGACACTCAGCATTTAAAAGGATAAACAAGAAATGCTGTGAAGGCAATTTGCAAACCACGGAGTATAATCCTTGCCAAGAAACTGCTGTGGCAGCACCAACGCTCTTCAAGAGTATCTTCTTCTTTTTTGGCCACAATTATTCCCATGCTCTTGTGGGGTTAGCCAGGGGAAGCTTGTCCCAAGTCTTTCACTCACCTCCTGACCAGGCCTGACATTCGACTAACCAGAATTTGGAATTTGTCCGTGTTGCCGGCGATAGCTTGCCTACTCTTTGCGAAGGACACCGTGAGATATTTGACGTCAACCAAGTGATGCTGGTAGATGGGATGCCAATTTAACAGCAGTTTAACGTAATTCTTTACAGATGCAGGGCACACGCATTGATGAATCACCCTGCCTGTGAAATACAGGGATGACAGTCTTTAGCTGGGAAAAGATTTAACCTTTGGCTTTGAAATCCATGAGGTATGAGAAGGTAAAGCGAGACTCCAGGTAAATGTAAACCTACAGTCTAGGTAACCCTCTCCCCTACCCCCCCTTCCTCTTCACCTCGTCCTCCTCCCAAATGCAAGTCAAACCCCCCTTCCTCTCAAGTCCGACCAAATGCAAATTGAGAACCCCACCTCTGCCCCCATCCCTTCAAGTCGCTATACCAAGCTCAAGTTTGGAACCCCCCCCCCCAACCCATTGCCCCCTACCAAACACAAATCGAGAGCACCTCTTTCCCGAACGCTATATTGAGGCATGGCAGTGATGGTCATGTTTCACCCTCGACCAATCAAAGATCCCCCGGGGGGGGGGGGGTAAATATCATGCAAAGGTAAACTTTGGCAGTGTATGTATATATATATATATATTTTCTCTCTCTCTCTCTCTCTCTCTCTCTCTCTCTCTCTCTCTCTCTCTCTCTCTCTCTCTCTCTCTCTCTCTCTCTCTCTCTCTCTCTCTCTCTCTCTCTCTCTCTCTCTCTCTCTCTCTCTCTCTCTCTCTCTCTCTCTCTCTCTCTCTCTCTCTCTCTCTCTCTCTCTCTCTCTCTCTCTCTCTCTCTCTCTCTCTCTCTCTCTCTCTCTCTCTCTCTCTCTCTCTCTCTCTCTCTCTCTCTCTCTCTCTCTCTCTCTCTCTCTCTCTCTCTCTCTCTCTCTCTCTCTCTCTCTCTCTCTCTCTCTCTCTCTCTCTCTCTCTCTCTCTCTCTCTCTCTCTCTCTCTCTCTCTCTCTCTCTCTCTCTCTCTCTCTCTCTCTCTCTCTCTCTCTCTCTCTCTCTCTCTCTCTCTCTCTCTCTCTCTCTCTCTCTCTCTCTCTCTCTCTCTCTCTCTCTCTCTCTCTCTCTCTCTCTCTCTCTCTCTCTCTCTCTCTCTCTCTCTCTCTCTCTCTCTCTCTCTCTCTCTCTCTCTCTCTCTCTCTCTCTCTCTCTCTCTCTCTCTCTCTCTCTCTCTCTCTCTCTCTCTCTCTCTCTCTCTCTCTCTCTCTCTCTCTCTCTCTCTCTCTCTCTCTCTCTCTCTCTCTCTCTCTCTCTCTCTCTCTCTCTCTCTCTCTCTCTCTCTCTCTCTCTCTCTCTCTCTCTCTCTCTCTCTCTCTCTCTCTCTCTCTCTCTCTCTCTCTCTCTCTCTCTCTCTCTCTCTCTCTCTCTCTCTCTCTCTCTCTCTCTCTCTCTCTCTCTCTCTCTCCTGGCTGTTGGTGAGTCGAGTGGAGTGTCATGGCGGCTGTGTGGTCTTGGTGAGCTGTAATCTGCCCTGTTTTTGCACCTTTCTATCCCCTTTCACATCGATTTTCACCTCCCTTCCTTTGTTTCCTTCTACGCATCGTTATTTGTGCTCCCACCCTCTCCTCTTCCCTCCCCTCTTCCCTCCCCTCTTCCCTCCCCTCTTCCCTCCCCTCTTCGTTAGACCTCGCGCTCTGGCCTTCCCTCGCGCCGTCGTCACCCCGCCCCGCCCATCTGTCCTTGTTATTTCACGGTTTGCCCTTCAGTTCATCTCTTCCCCTTCCCTCCCAATCCCCCTGTTTTCTCCTCGCATACCTTTTCCCCGAGATAGAGAGAGAAAGAGCCCACAGGTTCTTGTGGATAACTTTTAGTTGGCGGCTCATCCCGGCCCTTCAACTTATCGTGTTTTTCCTCACTATGGCTGTGTTTATTTCCTTTGGAAACTTGTCTCGGCTCGTATTTAATTACCGCACGAGAGCAATCACCCCTCCTCCCCCTTCCTAAACATGACTTTGTATTCCCGTTATTCGGCATTTGAAGCATTAACAAGAAAACATGGCGTCGTTTGTGTCGCACCCGACGACGTCAGCGTCGAGGATCTCGTTATCGCTACGGGAAACATAGTCGGTACTGACAAAGTTCGTGCCCCTCACGAATGAACAAACGTGTGGTAATCTTCGTGTCCGAGACAGAACTGGTTCACAAAATTGTATCGACCGGACTATCAACAGACGACGGACATTTCGTGCTCGTCTCCCCTCTGGACACACCGGCCGTCAAGGTCATGATCGCGAACGCTCCTCCTTTCCTGAAGAATCAGACACTGATCTCCGAATTATCTCGTTATGGTTCTGTGGTTTCTCAGATTACCATGTTACCTTGACGAAGCATGTGATGTCTTTTCGGAGACAAGCTTATGTGGTGCTTCCTCCCTCTAACGCTGAAAGAACCTTGAACATCGTTTTAAAACTCAAAATTGATAATCATGATTACCAAGTCTACGTAACCACTGACACCCTGCAATGTTTCGAATGTGGTAATTTCGGACACTTAAAACGATCTTGCCCAAAGTCAACCTCGTCGAACGATGAAACAAACCTCGTCAACAAGAATACGTCCTCTTCTTCTTCCTCGACTGTGAAGGAAGCGAATCTCATGTCCGGTAATAAGGCCCAGTCCCCTCAGTCCGATCGTCTAAACAGCAAAACGAATGTTTGGGATGGTTTCACCGTGGTTCCATCAAGGAAGAGAAAGACTTTACCCGATGGTCGTTTAACCTAGAAGAAAGGAGCATTTACAAACGAGGAATCTGTCGGTAATGTTCCTGCAGTTGTGATTGACGTCACTCTACAAGGCCTACCCGGAATGGACCCGGAATGGACCCGGACCCCGGTACCTACGACCAACAAGTTTACCCTACTTGCCGGTGAGGACAGCGACGTCTCGCTGACAGAGACCACTTTACCTGTTATTGCAGTGAAGAAAACTGTTTCACTCGTTAAAAACTCTCCTATTGGAAAGTCCATTGATCATGACACACAGACCACGAGTGATGATCCAGCTGTCACTTTGATAAATGTTAACCCTGAATCCTTGTCAGCAGGAAATAGTATAACAAATGTTAACCCTAAATCCTTGTCAGCGGGGACATAATGAAACAAATGTTAACCCTGTTACTGCTCCCAGTTCATCACGCGGTGAAGCGGGAAACGCAGGAAATGTTAAAATGGTTGTTTTATGAGAGAGCCCCCCCCCAAAGTACTGTATAACTCCACGCCGTTGGAGGTCGATAACACCGTTACTGTCGAGGGAAGCGATATCGCTACATCCGCTGATGGTGTTTCTGTTTCATCAACTCCCCCGATCATTTCCATTACTTCACCAGGAGATGTTCCCACAATGGAAGAGCACATAGACGTGGTAACCAGTACAGATCCCGGAATCAATACTGACGGCAGTATCGATATGCAGGACGGTACAAGCTTGTGTGACTCGGAAACCAAAACCGACTCTGACGAATCTGACCTGGAGGAAGCAAACAGGAACAGTCAGGTGGAAACGGTGGAGAAGCCAACCAGTCAAAGTCCTACCCCCCTGAACAAATAAGACTCTTCTTACAAAATACAGGAAACGCAATATAAACCTGACGGAATACTTTCCAGATCTACCGTCCTTCCTTGAGTGTGCTCAGGTGAGCAGCTGCTCCTTGACAGCTCAGGCTGTCGTATGTAAGCCTGACTTATTCGGTTTCCCCCAGACACACTGTCGCCGCTTAAAAAAACTGATTGCGAAGGCGAAAAGGGATCCAAATCAATTATCCCACTTCTGATCTTATTCTTAGAAGCTATTATTTTCCTCATGGCCAGTTTCAAGATTGGAACGATAAATGTTAATGGTGGTGGGAGTCCGCTCCGCAAGATCCAAATTAAACAGTTGGTAGAGGTCAACGGTCTCGACATAGCTTTGTTACAAGAGACCTATGCTGTCCGATCTGTTCATGCTCAGTGGCGACTATTTATGGACAAGGAATGTTTCTTCAGCAACAACTCCTCGTCGAAGGCAGGCATCATGTTTGTCTTAGGGAAACATTTCCATCTGTCCTGCCTTAAATTTATGAGTATTATTGATGGACACCTTGCCTCCGTGACCTTCTCTATCAATCAGATCAAGTTCACAATTCTCAATGTGTACGCTCCAAGCAAAAATGACGAGCGGATCCCCTTTTTTGCCAAACTGAGAAAATTTCTGCAAACACTGGATTTTCAGACTTGTCTAATTATTGGTGGCGATTTTAACTGTACTGTTAATGCTTCATTTAACCGGAACGGGCCGGAACCCCAACCATGTACCGCAAAACTTTTTGCAAACATCATTGCGAAATGTAATCTCCATGATATTTGGCGCATACAGCACCCTTCTGATCGGTCTTATACATGGTGTCATTGTTTAAACAACCACATCTCACTTGCGAGGCTTGATCGCATCTATGTAAATTCTCATTTATTACATGGAGTTTATAAATCCGATATCTTGCCTTCTGGTTTCTCCGACCATTCCCGAGCTCGAGTCTTTATTCAACTCTCTAAACCATGTCCAGGGAGCTCTCACTGGAAATTCAATAACAGTTCACTCGAAAACCTCAACTTCATTCCAGCCTTTGAATCGTTCTGGACGGCTCTCCTAGAACAGAAGCTAAGCTGTTCCGTTAACCCGCTGATATGGTGGGATTCAGTAAAAACCCAAATCAAAGGGTTCTGTCAACAGTATCAGGTTTTCTCAACAAGGGCTGACCATGAAGTGAAGAAAAAATTACAGTTAGAGATTTTACAACTCCAACGGGTCATCGGACAAAATAATAGTAACATACAAAAAACCTTAACTGAGAAACAGTCCTTATTAAAGGAAATAACCGAGAGGAATGCACGTGGTGCCTTAGTTCGGATGAGGGTGCGACACCTGAATGAGGCAGACGTACCAACCAAGTACTTCTTTTCCTTTCAGAAACGTCTTCCCAGTAAACAGCTTTCTCAGCTGCGATTAGCAGATTCATCCATTACCTTTACACAATCAGAAATCAAACTTTTCACGAAGGAATACTTTTCGAAAATATATTCAATGGAACAAATAAATCCTGTCAGTGTCGCCTCGATCTCCGTAGGCCTGCCAGTGTTGTGTGCAGATGGGCATTCCCAGCTGGAAAGACCCATCACCTTGGATGAACTTGGCACTGCCCTGCACGGCCTTGCCATTGGGAAAGCACCTGGATTGGATGGACTTACAACCAAATTTTACAAGAAGTTTCGACACTCATTGGGTCCAGAACTCATTAAGACCTTGAACGCAAGCTGCCAGCTTGGAGAGCAACCTCGGAGTTGCCGACGAGCTCTTCTTACCCTCATCCCAAAAAAGGGAGACATGCTGAGTATTGAAAATTGGCGTCCTATCTCCCTGTTATGTACGGACTATAAGATATTTTCAAAAGCCCTGGCATCGTGACTTACTCCTTATTTATCCTTGTTGTTGAAGGAAGACCAATGTTACTGTGTCCCAAAACGTTCCATCTATGACAACATCTCCCTTGTGAGAGACATCATTGAACTGTGCAAGGAAAACCCTAAAGATTTAGGACTTCTTCTCCTTGATCAGGAGAAAGCCTTTGACCGTGTTGACCATCGGTACCTTTTCGAAGTACTTGAGCGGTTTGGACTTGGTTCAACCTTCATCTCTTATATTAAAATACTATACAATAATATTTATAGTGTGCTTAAGATAAACAATGAACTTGTTGCACCTTTGTCTATTAAGGGAATTGGACAAGGTTTCCCTCTTTCCGGGTTGCTTTATGCTCTCTCCATCGAACCCCTACTGGTTTCTTTGTGCTTAGACTAACAGGGGTTAGTTTGTCCCAGCTTGAACGGCCCATCAAGGTACTGGCATACGCTGATGACGTGTGTTTATTCGTACAAGATATCAATGACGTTAACATCGTTCGTTATTGTTTGTCCTTATTTGAAAAGGCTTCTTCAGCCAAAGTAAATTGGAACAAAACGAGCGCCCTTTGGCTCGGTCCGTTGTGCTACTTGGTGCCAAGACTTCCTGCTCCACTGTCATGGGCCAATGATGGTGTGAAATGCCTTGGAGTGTTCTTAGGTAATAATACCACAGTAGCAAAAAATTGGGTTGGTCTGCTCGAGTTTGTTGAGGGTAAACTGCAAAAATGGAAAGGTCTGATCACACAACTGTCATATCGTAGAAGGGTCTTGGTCATCAACACACTGGTGGCCTCTATCTTATGGCACAGGTTCTTCGTGCTGCATCCTCCAGCGGTGTTGCTTCAACAGCTCCAGAAGTGCTTCGTGTCCTTTTTCTGGGACGGAAAACACTGGCTGCGACCTGGGGTCCTCAGTTTACCACTGACCGATGGAGGACAAGGCCTGGTCGACATAACGAGCTGGCTAATGGCCTTTCGACTCTCGGTTGCTTTTCGCATGCTATACACGCGACCCTCTCCACCATGGGTCAACGTCACTCGTCACCTTTTGCAACAGGCTGGGAGGCTAGGCTATGACCACTCTCTTTTCCTGATGGACCTTTCCAAAATCGACACATCCCCCCTCTCTGGTTTCTATCAGAGCATACTAAATGCGTGGCAAGCTCTGACAATAACAAGAACTACACATTCTTACACGAAACAGATGTTTCTGGAAGAACCTTTGTTCTGCAACTCCCTTTTCCATGATATGCCTGCTGATGGGTGTTTTATTCAACGCTTTACCGACAAGGGCGTTCAATCTGTCGCAGATCTTCTCAGCCCAAACGGCAGCTGGATCGGAGCTGATGCATTGGCAAGCCTGGTCGGTGTGCGTTCCTCTGGAATCGTGGCACGCATATTATGTAGTGTGCTTTGGACATACCCACAGCTCGCACCTGCTTGGGAGCAGGATCACCAAAGCAATGAACAAAATGCACATTGAATACCTTCTCTCTCTACCTTTCCTGAACTCGTATGTGCTTTTTCTCTTGCCAGCCCTCTTCCTTGTCCCCCTTTTAACGTAGGCTTCAATGGCCAACCCAAACAAAAAGACCTTTATTTGGGTTGTGTCAAATTTCTTTCGCAACGGCAAATAACACAGCAGAAGGTTCGATGGAGAGACCTCTTACCTTGTTCTCCCCCTTATTTTCCTAACTGGAAAGGTTATCACCCTCCTGTACCACCATGACATGGTGACCTCCAATGGAGACTAGTACACTGGATCCTTCCTTTTAATCACTTGTTACACCGTTTTTCAAATCTGTTTGTAGATGAATGTCCTTTTTGTAAGAAATCTGAAAACCTTTTTCACATCTATATTGAATGCCAACGGTTGGCACCTTTATTTATTTTACTTCGGAATTGTTTTGTGAGGTTTGGTTTGATTTTTAACACTTGTGTGTTCATCTATGGAATGGATATCCCACACAAAAATTCCAATGCTGTGTTTGCCAATTTCCTGCTTGCTCAGGCAAAGATGGCAGTATATAAGTCAAGGAAAAGAAAACTTGACGGTGTTGAAGTAAAAGATGAAGATGCTTTGTTTTTGTTCCAAAACCTTGTAATAAGTCGTGTTAAATTGGATTTTGCTTTCTTTTCAGTAACTGGAAGATTACCGCAGTTCGAATCAAAATGGTGTATAAAAGAAGTTATTTGCAAAGTCCGAGAGGAATGTTTATCCTTTTGTGAAATGTTTTGTATATAATTCACCCGATTCATCCTTTCCTTTCTTCAGAAATTGTTTCTTGGTTTTCCTTCTTTCTCTGAAATGAAAACGTAACTCCCATTTGGGGGCTTTCTTTTCTATTTTTATAATAAAAAGATACAAAAGTCAAAAGATACAAAAAAATGAAACTTCACCAACTTGTAAAGGTAGTTTCAACTGAGAAGCCGATTGATTTTTGAGGTCAAAGGTCATCTTGAGGTCAATTTTCTAAAATCGTCATTTTTCATCCGATTTACTTGAAAGTTGAACAGAATGTTCATATCAGCTTACTGCATTGAACCACCAATTCTTTTTAGGTTATCCTTGGTGAAAAGGTCAACATAGGCCAAAGGTGAACAGCGTTGGTGAGATTTCTAAAATCCTCAGTTTTAATCCGATTGATCAGAAATTTGAAGAGTATTTATATTTCAGGTCACTGAATTCGACCAACCAATTATTTTTGAGATCACCATGGACCAAAAGGTCAACATAGACCCAAGGTCAACAACTACGGTGATATTTCTAAAATCCTCCATTTTCATCTGATTGACTTGAAATTTGAAGAGTTGCACATTTGGTGATTGAATTCAACCACAATATTTATGAAGTCAAATTTGTTTCATGGATTTTACAAGTGTCGTGCTCTGCATGTTGTCGTCTTCTTGTTTGTTTGTTTGTTTGTGTGCAGGATATCTCAAAAAGTTGTGGATGGATCTGGATTAAATTGTGTGGACAGGTTCAGTGTGTGACAAGGACGAACTGATTAGATTCTGGTGAAGATCTCGATCTGGGTCTGGCTACTAGAATGTTTTCAGTGATTGTTCTCCATTGAGAGATAGTATCAAAAATTATATACAGCACGATATCTCAAAAAGTTGTGGACGGATTAAGATGAAAGTTGGTGCAGATGTTGGGTGCATGAAAAGGAACAATTGTTTCAATTTTGGCAAATATTCGTTTCCGGATTCAGATCTGATAATTTTATAAGTGATTTTTCACCAATGAGAGATAGCGCTGAACTGATATATCGCAAGATATCTCAAAAAGTTGTGGACGGATTCGTAGGAAACTTGGTGAACACCTTGGGTGTGTATCAAGGACGAAATGATTCCATTTCGGTGAAGATCCGAATCCTGATCTGGATACGAGAATTATTTAATTTTCAAAGTGATTCTTCACCATTGAGATAGGGCCAAAAATGATACATAGCATGATATCTCAAAAAGTTGTGGACGGATTCAGCTGAAACTTGGTGGACACGTTTGGTGTCTGACTCGGAAGAATTGATTCAATTTTCGTGAAGATCCGAATGCAGATCTGGATATGTTCTCGTGGATCAGGCATTGCGTGGCAGAAGTTTGCGCTCTACCGAGTGCCCTTCTAGTTCCTATTTGTTTTTGTTGTCTGAAGGAAAATTAATTACTGACAACAGTTAACTTTCTCTAACCCAGAGTAATGACATGAGAAATTCTCCATTCGGAGATAATCAAACAAAGCCCCTCCCCCTCCACCATACTCGATTTCTCACAGCCACCAAGAAGGGGTTTTTTCAGAGCCAATAAAATGTTGTTTTTTAATCTTAAAAGCTGAATGAATAGTTTCTAATGCCAGGATTTCCTTGGCAAGAAAGACATAAAACAGATTAATCTTCAGTGCCACAAAAAGACCTTTATTGTGAACAATATCGGTGAAAGAAATAGAACGCACTCAGCAGAGCGCATACCTCTGTCAGGCTGAACAGTTTACATTTCATATCCCACTGATAGGCTGATCTGAATCCGGACTTGAACCAAAATCCAATCGGATGGTTCTTGTCACCTACCCAACTCATCCACCAAGTTTTATTATAATCCATCCATAACTTTTTGAAATATGCTGCATATAGTTTTTGGCACTATCTCTCAATGCTGAAGAATCACTTAAAAAAATTCTCGGGTCCGGATCTGGATCGTTGCCAAAATCGAACCCGTCGTCCTTGTCACACACCCAACCTGTCCACCAAGTTTCATCTGAATCCATCCATCACTTTTTGAGATATCCTGCTTACAGGCAGACAAACAGTGGTGAAAATATAACGTCCACCCACCTTCAGTGGCAGAGGTAACCATAAGGGCACTCAGTGGAGTACATACCTCTGCCACATAATGCATGATCTACGAGAACATATCGGGCCCAAAACATTTTTGAGATATCGTGCTATATATCATTTTTGGCCCTATCTCAATGGTGAAGAATCACTTTAAAAATTCTAGTAGTCGGATCCGGATCCAGATGTTTCTCAAAATCTAATCAGTTCGTCCTTGTCACCCACCCAACCTGCCCACGAAATTTTGTGTGTATAAGTCCACAACTTTTGGAGATATCCTGCACACAGACAGACAAACAGACAAACAAACAAGAAGATGTTGTGCAGAGCACGATACTTGCAAAATCCATTGACCTCAAAAATAATTGGCTCATTGAATTCAGCCACCTGAAATATAAATCCTCTTCAAATTTCAAGTCAATCGGATGAAAATTGAGGATTTTAGAAATCTCATCTCAGTTGTTGACCTTTGGCCTATGTTGACCTTTTGACCTCAAAAACCAAAGGCTTATTCCTTATGACAAACTCTACTGTGTGGTGAAGTTTCGTGAAGATCGGTTTAAAATTGTGACCTGTATGCGATAAACAGACAGAATAACAAAATCGACTGACCAATATACTTAAAATTCTTCGATTTTGTAAGTAACAAACAGCAGACAGAGAGGGGTGAAAACATAACCTCCTTCACCTTCGGTGGTGGAGGTAACAATACATAATCAAAAGGATATTCGGGCATTTGTTCAGCATTACTTTCCCGATCTTTACGATGTGAAGGATACTGTTTATCGAATTTTGCAATATTTACTCCTTCCTTTCCCACATCGTATGAGGCTGTGCGGCTGTTTTTGAAAAATGAAGAAACTTTGGAGCAACTCTTTGTCGCACTGAAAAAATTCCTGAATTGCAAGGTGTCCGGCCTTCGATGAAATTCCTATGGGAATTGAATTCACCTTTTGGGACCTGCTGGGACCAGAACGACTTGGTGTTTTGACTGACCGCCTGCAGTCAAGCTGTCTGACTCTCAGTTGTAAAGCAGAACTCACTCTCATTTATACACAAGATAGATCTTCACCTCTTGGAAAAAAAAAAGCACCCAATCTTATTGCTGTCTGGGAACTACGAAATATTTTGCAAAGCACTTGCAAATCATCTCAAGCCTGTTATTACGCAGATTGTTCATCCAAAACAGTTATATTGTCCCTTATTCATGATATTATTTTTATTGTTCGTAACAGGATCAATATTTGTGCTGTTGAGCAAAGAAATAATGGTTTGCTTGTTTTCAGATCAAGCAAGCCTTTTGACAGTATTGATCAGTGTTATCTATTTTCTACTTTACACGGGTTTAGGTTTGGGTAAATTTTATTTTAATCACTTCCCTTTCAAGGAACTTCAAAGCAGGGGGGAGGTCATCAGGCCGAACGAGCCCGAGTAAGTTTATTCCACCTCTAGTTGTTTGTCTGTACTCTGTCCCTTTAAAATGCCGAGTGTCAAGCAAGGAGGCAACTTGCACCATTTTTTAATAAAAGCTTTGGTATGACTCGGCTGGGGTCAAATTATAGGTACTGACCTCCCAGACTCAGAGTGGATGCTCGAACCATTACGTCACTGAGTCTGGTAGTTGCATATTTTTTTTTTAATTTAACGATTAATTCTGCATTTGTTTATTCTACAATAACGTTTACAGTTTACTCAAGTTAATATCTTGTGCCAACCTTTTCAATTAATGGGTATATTCAGTAAGTTATCCCTTGCTTGCCTCTCCCTCAATCCCCATCCTAGTCCTCTGTGTACTTGCTATCCATTGAACCTCTTCTTATTTTGTTGCTTATGCCACTTCAAGGTTTCTTCTTCTCTGACAATGTTAGACCCCGTTAAGATTATAGCCAATGCTGATGATCTTTATGCAGTTATCATTTGTTATCACATACTTTGAATCGTAGCTGTCGCCAATCAAATGCAATGAGAATACGGATATGATTTTGCACACAGCGTCGAGGGAAACCACCCGAAGGCCAACAGAAACCGTGTCACAACAAAAATCTATCAAAAACGTCAATGAGACATTATTTTGTGAAAGCAGTAATTTTTTGCTCTTATTGGCAATAAAATTGGGGGGATGTTCAAAGAGACAACCACCAAAAGCAGTGGAGTTGGCAACTAGGCAATGCTGCAATACAAATTTATGGTATTAGAGGTCTCAGATTTTATTCTTTATAACTTCAAAGTACTTTTGTTGATTTCTGAGATGAGAGAGATGGAGGAAACACTGGTTGTGGTTTGTTTGACTCAGTTACACCCTCGTCAAAGGTCATCAGAGGTTAATTGATGTCACCAGGAGGGTGATGACTTTTCATTTGATCTCACTCAGGAAGCTGTTGAACTCAGATGTCTTCTGGAATCCCTTTGCTCACTGCCTCTGAGGCATGGATCGAAGCTTCTCTTTGACCAATAATTGTTTTTTTTTATCGACATAGGGAGAGTGAATTTGTGCTGAAAGCCTGATTAGGCCCTCAAAAATCGCCGTGAAAATCGTCATTATTCAGGCAATGTTTTTAAATGAGCCAATCTTTTAAAACACTATCTTTGAAAGAGTCTGCTGTGACTGTTATTTTATTCAACATTCTCTTGATGGTGTGTGTACTGAAGGTGAACATCTTAGAAATGCTTCCTCGAAATATAAATCATCTGTGGATATTGATGCTGGTGGCTACTGGGATCAAAATTCCTCAGAATAATTGGGAGAATTTTCTCTGTTATTTTGTGCTGTTTTAAACAGGATGGTTTAAAATGGTTTTCGAAGGTAGAGTAAGCTTCTCCCTGATCTCAATTCCCCTGATTTCGGAATTGTTAGCCTCTTGTGAAGGATTTAAAACTTTGTTTCAATGGAACACTATTCTGTAGGTATTATGTCAGCACTCTCACTTCTAAAATACCTTCAGAGCTGCAGATTTACTAGAGAAGAATGCTCCGCAGTCACCTTTCCACAGCAGTTAATTGGCCTGTCATGTACAGGACCCTCATTGTCAAGCAAATCTATGGATTTTAGTTTTGGATTGGCACATTATATTTCACCTGTAATGTCTTATCACATCCAATGTGTTCTAATATTTCAGAAATGTGCTCCTTTTGTAATGCCTCTGAAACCATCTTCCATGAATTTGTTGGGTGTCAGAGGTGAACATTCCTTCTAACTTTTTAATCACCAATAATCCAGGGCATAGTTTTGTTCTTTTGGTGGTCTTTTTGTCTTTGATATTAATATTAATTGTAGATGTAACTCTAATTTATTTTCTAAAGCAAAATTCATATTATTACTGTCACACACACACACACACACACACACACACACACACACACACACACACACACACACACACACACACACACACACACACACACACACACACACCTGCAAAAGTAGGTATATGTTTTGTTTTCATGACTGTATACCTACTTTTGCAGCCCCCTGTATATATATATATATATATATATATATATATATATATATATATATATATATATATATATATATATATATATATATATATATATATATATATATATACACACACATATGTATACACACATACATATACATATGCACATACATAGAGAGGGAAGGGGTGGGCAGTGCCGGATTTAGACTTGGTGAGTCCCAAAGCTGTATAAAGCATGGAGGCCCCTTGTTAAAAAATTGCACCAGAAGGTCTCTCAAAAATTGAAAACATATTTGCCTTTTAATTATTTAATAGCAAGGCATTTAAAGTGCAAAATACAAATTATTTTCAAATGAATGCATTAACTGATTACACATTTATCATTTGGTTGGCTTGATCTCTATCATAGATTATAGTATACCATGGAAACAATACTTAAATGTAATTTTAAAAATAATTTTAACATACATTAATATATTGTTACGGAAATGGCCCTTATTGGACTACTAAATATAGGATTAGCTCAGATCCTCCATTAAATGCATGTTTGGCTGGGTTGTATGGTAAAATGGACGTTACATGTGTGTCGGGAGGTGTAAGAGGCTGTTTTGTTGTTTGTACAGTAGTGGTGGAACGAGAGCTTCTTCTTCTTCTTCCCCAACCCGGATGAGGCTCCGCCCAGTCGGCTGAGGGTGTGGCCAAAAAGAGGAAGTGAAGCTAAGGGGAGGAGTTTGTCAGCTTCGCAGGGAGAGGCGAGCGTGGAAAAGGGAAGAAAAGGTGACTTGATAGAGAGAGAAACTGAGAGGACGGATTTGGGAAGTCGGGCTTCAAGGCGGGAAGGCAGGAGAGGAGACGACGGAGCCTCTGACGGTCCCTGCTCACACCAATGGCTCGAAACGTTTGCCGATCCGCTTGACGGAGCCCGGCACCTCGATTTGGGCCTTGTCTGGTGCACAGTTGAGGCCCATCATCGACCTTACGTGGGGTCAGAGCATGCGGAGACCGCGTGCAGTGCGTAAAGGAAAGAGTGCAGCACCGCCATCTTTCCACGCGGCACGTTCAAGCTGGGGCTCAAATCCGTGGACAGCCGCCTGTTGCGAGCGACATTTTTGCTTTTGACACTGTCCTCTCGTCCAGGAAACATCACCAAGTACTCTGTCTTGTTTAGTACGCATGCTGTCTGTCTGTCTGTCTGTCTTCGTCTGCACGTGTTGTATAAGGCATATGTCGGTAGCGACCCCCACGAAAGCTGTAGTCCGTGGTTCCCTAGTTAAGAACGGGTTAAAGATTGTTAATGAAAGCATTGTCGTGAATGTTTTGCTTGTGTCATGTTCCCCGATGTTCCCCAATAAATCTGGTTGATTCGGATGAAGTTGCCGCTTTGAGTTAATTTGTGTCGTGTCGAGGAACGATCCGTTGGATTGGCATATAAAACCAAAATGATAGCAGACTGGCAGAAAACGCTTGGCATCAGACACAACCAGTCTGTAACCGGGGTTCTATTTCCCGAACTGTTAAGGTACAAGGATTACGTTGGTATCACGATTGAAGACGCGTGAGCCGAGGCCTGTGCTGAACCGGCGTTATAAACCCCAGAGATGGCAGTGGTGAGGGTGGTGCCAAGAATCGGGCGAGAATCCCGCCACCCCGGATCCGCAACAATATATACAAAATTCTGACAAAATAAGTAATCAGGATCACTTTTATTGATATACGTAAAAATGAACTTGTTTGCAAAATCAGAAAAATGATATCAGGTCAGGTCAGGTATGGGAGCATGTGCCAGAACAGCGCGTCGCTGCGTCCACTTTCCGCCGGTACTCCAGGGGCCTCCGTCTGGCCATCCCCCAGGCAGATGCCAGGCCCATCCCCATCTCCTTGAGATGATGGTCAACCTGCTGCAACCATGAGGCACGTGGTCGGCCCACTGGCCTCCTCCACTCATGAGACTCCCTCGCTGAGAGAATCTGGTGAGCAGGATCAGCGTCAGGAAAACGAGCCACATGTCCATACAGCCGCAGCTGACGCTCACGGACTATGCAGGTAACAAATCTCATCCGAGTCTCTCTCAGCAACCGCTCGTTGGACACAAAATCCGACCAGCGATAGCCAAGGATTCTCCGAAGAGACCTGGTACCAAAGGAATTAAGTCTCCGTCTCAGATCCTTGGTCAAAGTCCAAGTCTCGCACCCATAGAGCAAGACTGGAAGTACCAAGGACCTGAAGACTCGGACTTTCGTCCTCCCGCACAGGTACCGGCAGCGCCACACCCATGATCCAGTGAATCCATGACTCCCCAGGCCTGACCCAGACGTCTATTGACCTCCGGCTCACAACCTGCGGAGACATGAATATCACTGCCAAGGTAAGTGAATCTATCCACGACCTCAACATCCTCACCACAAACAGACACAGACAGGACAGCAGCATCCAAGATGTCACCGAAAGCCTGGATCTTTGTTTTGACCCAAGAAATCCGTAATCCCAACGGCTCCGACTCCTCATTCAGCACCTCGAGGGCCCCCAAGAGGATGTCCAAAGTCTCCGCAAAGATGACTGCATCATCTGCAAAATCAAGGTCCGAGATCTTGACATTGCCAAACGATGCACCGCAACTTGATCTCTCCGACATCCTCCCAAAATCCAGTCCATACAAGTGCTGAAAAGTGTGGGGGCAAGTACACATCCCTGACGAACTCCAGTAACAACTGGAAATAAGTCAGAGGCGGTACCACCACACTTCACAGCACTCTCAGTACCAGAGTAGAGTTCAGACATCAGATCGATCAGTTTCGGTGGCACCCCACGAAGACCAAGAATCCTCCAGAGGACATCCCGATTCACTGAATCGAACGCTTTACAGAGATCAACATAGGCTGCAAGCAGCCCCTGCCGAAACTCTCGTCTGCGTTCAGTGAGGACACGAAGAGCAAGGATACGGTCAATCGTTGACCTCTTTGGTGTAAAGCCTGACTGCTCTGGACGCTGGTGCTCAAGCAGATGGTGGCGAACCCTATCAAGAATTATCCGAGCAAAGACCTTGCCCGGCACTGAGAGCAGCGTCACCCCTCGGTAGTTGTTGCAGTCTTGGCGATCACCCTTCCCTTCCCAGAGAGGGACAACAAGGCCCCTCTTCCAGTCAGTTGGGATGATGCCTGTGTTCCAGGCAGAGCACAAAACTGCATGCAACGACGCGAGTGCAGCATTTCCACCAGCCTTGAGAAGTTCAGCATGGATGCCACAGATCCCTGGAGCTTTGCCCCATTTCAACTGGTTCACCGCAGCCCGTGTTTCCACAAGCGATGGTGGACCACAGTTGATTCGAGGGTCAGCAACAGGGATTGTAACACCCTTGACGTCCAACTCGACAGCTGGGGGATCAGCCTGGTACAACCAGCTCAAAGTAACCGGCCCAGCGGGCCTTCACTTCAGACTCCTCTGTCAAGAGCCTACCACTCTCTGCTCGAACTGCAGTGCTCCGAGGGATGGGCTTGGATGAACGTAATGCGCGAATTCCCCTGTAAGCGGGACGAGAATCACCTGTCCACAGGTGATGCTCTACCCCTCACAGATTCCTCGCACATAGGCCTCCTTGTCCACCCTCAGTGCACGTACAGTTTTACGCCTCAGCTCCCTGAACAGCTCAGCTCTGCCATTCAGCCTGGCCCTGCGACTCTGGTCAATGGTATCCAGTGTCCCTTGAGAGACAAAATTCTTCTTTGCCCTGCGGTGAACTCCAAGGCATCCACCGGCAACATCAAGGACGGTGGTCTTGAAGGTGCTCCACAACTCTTCAGGACCCCCCAAAGCACCCAGACCCCCAAGTGTCCACTCAGCCTGTTCGCAAACTCCTCAGCTACTCTCTCATCCCTGAGCTTGGCAACATCCAGCCTAGGCTGGGATGGTACCATTCTCCAGGATTTAAGGTGCAGCTTTAGAGTTGCTACAACAAGCCTGTGGTCAGTATTGAGGAACTGAGCACTCCGGTAGACCCTGCAGTTCTGGATCATCCTCCAACGACCGTCAATGAGGACATGGTCAATCTCCTTTGCCACACCGCCAGCGTTGGAATACCAAGTCCAGCGATGAGCTTGTGGGCGCTGAAACCATGAACCAGCCACCCTAAGTCCATGACTTCTTGCAAAGTCAAGGAACTTAGTGCTATTCTGGTTCATAGTTCCTGACCCATGGGGACCAACACACACCTCATAACCATCCCTATCAGTTCCAGTCGATGCATTGAAATCCCCCAAGACTAGAAGTGTATCTCGTCTAGGGCACTGATCAACCACAGACTCGAGGGTGGCGTAGAATGCATCCTTCACGGTAAGATCACTCGCCTCAGTCGGAGCATAAATAGAGACCAGGGAAATGACACCTAAGGAGTGACGAATCCTTAATCTCATAATACGCTCGTTGACCGGTGTTACCTCAATTATCATTGGGGTCAGCTTATTGGACACAGCTACAGCAACTCCTTGGGTATGGTAACCATCAGAGCGACCAGACCAATAGTAGGTGTAACCACCCACCATTATCTCGCCGCAATCCGGTCTCCGAACCTCAGAGAGAGCTGCAATCCCGATGTCCAAACGCTTGAGCTCAGATGATAACAGAGACAGGTGATCATCCTCTCTTAGGGATAGGACATTCCAGGCACCCACCCGAAGGGACCGCCTCAGGTTAACCCAAGGAGACCGCCGTCTGGTGGACGACACCTCAACACCACTCCGACACACTCTCCCGCAATCTGACCCAGGGATGTTACCCCGTGGTTTCCCTCCTATCAAAGATTGGGGGTCCTGAAGGCTTTGCCCCAATCCCATCATCCGGTGAGCTGCCCTGCGAAGGGAAGCTGCACAGGAGGTACTCCCACGGAGTGGGTTTTCAGATTTTTTTGCGTTTTTGCGTTTTGCGGAATGAAGCGTTTTACGGTGGCCGGAGTGCAAATCCTGCCACCAACCTCCTGATAAGAAGTAACCCAACTGCAGGAGGACGTCCGCAGACACAGTTGGGCACTAGATATGGATGGCCGTTGGCTCACAAGGAGCTCCTCCGCCCTTTGACAGGTTTTGTTTTTAATCCTGCTGGGTGTCCATATCCAAACACCCTCCTCACCAGAAAACCTGGTGGGGGAGACGGTTTAGTCGCCGACAACCCGACCATGGAACAGGTTAGTACAGGTTTACATGGTACCTGTAGCAGGTCACAGATGTAGCATGATATCAGATACAACTTAAAATGTTTTCTGTCTTGATTTCCCAAAAGCAAAATCATGAATTGTTTCCTCAAATGATATGCTACGCAGCTCATCGCTTTCTATGCAGCTTATCTCTTTCTGTGCACATGATGGGAAGTGCAGACAGTTTTTCTTGACACCTGGCTGCTCTCAGTTCATTTCTGATTCTCTTTAGCTGTGAAAATGACCTTACCCCTGGACAATTTGTTTTCATCAGATATAAGAATAGTTATAACATTGCTTCCACATTAGGGAAAACAAAACGAATCTTTCCTTGGAAGATGATTTGAGACAGATCTTTGTGGCAAATTTGTTCTTTACCTGGATAATTCTGCTGGGCATAAGCAGAGAAGTTTGCTCTAAAACCACACATAAAAATTTGCTGCACAAGCCATTTAAAAACTATACATATATAATATATGTTGTTCGTCTTTCGGCTGCTCCCGTTAGGGGTCGCCACAGCGGATCATCCGTTATGATCCACACACTGATTTGGCATAGGTTTTACGCCGGATGCCCTTCCTGACGCAACAATGGTCGCCTCTTACGACAGAGGGATAAGGATTGGGTTTTGCCATGATTCCGGGCTTTCTGACACCCTCTCATAGCGTGGCCCAGCGCAGAGCTCCCGTCCTCAAGCGATACTCCAGCCCAAGTACTATACGTATATAATATATATATATATATATATATATATATATATATATATATATATAATATATATATATATATATATATATATATATATATATAATATATTAGTATATTGATTTTAGGTGGTAGACAGTCAGGCAACCCTCATGTTACTTTTCGAAACTCTGGGAAGTACCACTGCCTTGCGTTGGGAAGGCTTAATGGCGATTTTTCGTCATGATGGTTTCCCGCACCAAGGTAGCAGTTCTTTAGGCTTCATTCACACATTTTTACACGTCTTCTCACATTTTTTGAGGCCCCTGCGGATTGTGAGACCCTAAACTTTAGCTTATGCCTAAATCTGGCACTGGGGGTGGGGGGGGGTGAGAGAGAGAGATAGAGAGAGATAGAGATAGAGATGGAGATAGAGATAGAGATAGATCGGAGTGGGGGAGAGAGAGAAGTGACGGGAGAAGTTTGTATATACATATATATTCCATGAACACATTTTAATCATGGACAATTATTTATAATAAATATCTGGTTTTGTGTTTTTTCAGGTGATGTGAAGGATTAAGCTTTGAAAAATTGAACCCAATTATCAAAACCTAAAATTGACGAATGGAGCATTGAACACAGAACCGCCATTGTGAAGCTTTATTTTTCCAATCACTACTCGATTACAATTGCTCAAAGACAGTTTTGGGAAAAGTTTGGTTTGTGAACATGTCCCACACGGAATTCAACATTGTGCTGTATTAAAGCACACAGGAGAACTGGCAGTGTAGCAGATGTAAAAAGGTCAGGGTGAAGGAATTCAGTGAGAACTGAAGAAATAATTGAAAGAGTGACAGAAGCAGTCCGACAGAGCCCATACAAGTTGACAAGAAGGAAATCTCAATGGTGAGGCATTAACAGGGAAACTTTGTGAACAGTTGTGAAGAAAGATATTCGTCTTTACACTATATCCTTAAAAAAATCCAAGTGTCACAGCAGTTTAAACCAACAGACAATCTATGATGAAATAAATCATATTTCTTCTGAAACACTTCATCATGCAATGGAAGACTTATATTGCCGCTGCCGTTAATGCATACATTTCAACGGAAGTTATCGGACATCAGTCATTTTCAAAAATGGAAGAAGAAGTGTGAATGTCACCAATATTTCCATGTGTTGCCCTTTTAAATTTCTGGTATCCCTAAGTTGTACTGTTCAAATGAAACAATTTCTTCACGACACAAATCTGTTCATGAATTAATTGTCACCGAATATGGCATACACACGTACACTGTACACTCGACATGTTTGAAGGAAAAATTCAAAATGCTCATGCTTTGTTGAACAATGTTGTTATTATTCTTAAAGCTTTGGTTGCATCTCAAGTTTAACTTTGCATCAGCCTTCCACAAGTCATAGATTCTCTCTTTGTATAACTTGGAGGCATCGTTTTGAATTAAATAGATGTGTGCAGGCTTTTTTGCTGTGGGGATGTGGCAGACAATCCTAATTGATGTGGATTCGCTGTTCCAGTTCTCATAGTGAATTTACGAATCATTATCGATTATTAATAATCTTCCACCTTATCGGAAAATTTGATGAATAATTGTGGCTAATTGCATTTGTTTTTTGACTTCCATTATTTCCATGCTGTTTTCTGTTTGTTTGATTTTAGCAATAGTCAATCGGAATTGCTCTTACGTTTTTATTTTGTGGGTTTTTTACTTCTTTTTATTTTTGTTTCTAATATTGACAAGACTGTTTTTGTAATCTTGTGAATTTTTTCTCATTATTTTATGATTTGTTTAAATATAGTGGAACAAAATGTCAAATGCCTTTATCTTTCTCTCTCTGTGTCTCTGTCTCTCTGTCTCTCTCTCTCTCTCTCTCTCTCTCTCTCTCTCTCTCTCTCTCTCTCTCTCTCTCTCTCTCTCTCTCTCTCTCGCTCTCGCTCTCTCGCTCTCTCTCTCTCTCTTGCTCTCTGTCTCTCTGTCTGTCTGTCTCTCTCTCTCTCTCTCTCTCTCTCTCTCTCTGCGTGTCTCTCTCTCTCTCCCTTTCTCTCTGCGTCTCTCTCTCTCCCTTTCTCTCTCCCTTTCTCTCTCCCTTTCTCTCTGCGTGTCTCTCTCTCTCTGCGTGTCTCTCTCTCTCTCTCTCTCTCTCTCTCTCTCTCTCTCTCTCTCTCTCTCTGTGTCTCTGGCTCTCTCGCCCTTTCTCTCGCCCTTTCTCTCTCCCTTTCTCTCTCCCTTTCTCTCTCCCTTTCTCTCTCCCTTTCTCTCTCCCTTTCTCTCTCCCTTTCTCTCTCTCTCTCTCTCTCTCTCTTTCTCTCTCTCTCTCTCTCTCTCTCTCTCTCTCTCTCTCTCTCTCTCTCTCTCTCTCTCTCTCTCTCTCTCTCCAAGAATTATGTACCGAAGGAATAGGAAAACTTTTACTCAATTGGGAAATGAGTCCATCCAAAGCTGGGAAATAGCTTGGAAAGTGATGTATTGTTTTTTGTAATATCCATAAAGGCTTGAGCTAGCCGTTTGGTTGAGCGGTTAAAGATTCATTTCTTCCTCCACTGGCTGATGTGGATTCAATTTTTTTTTCTCTCTCTGTCTCTGTCTCTGTCTCTGTCTCTGTCTCTGTCTCTGTCTCTGTCTCTGTCTCTGTCTCTGTCTTTCTCTCTCTCTCTCTCTCTCTCTCTCTCTCTCTCTCTCTCTCTCTCTCTCTCTCTCTCTCTCTCTCTCTCTCTCTCTCTCTCTTTCTTGTCCTCTTGACTCATTGCAAGCCTCTCACACTCTTTTTGGCATCTTTTCCACTCCTTTGAATTGATATCACCAATTTGTTGTCATTCTCATTTGGTTCCCTTTCTCACTCATTTTGGAATTTCATTCACTTAGGACTGAATTTCATACTCATTGAAGTCATCTCACACTCATGAAATGGTTGTTTCAGTCATCTTGTATTTTTGCTTGGATTTACTGCTTCAATTATTGTGGCAAAAGTACATCCCCATTAATGGGAAAAGCAATCAAAATTACCCAACCCCAGTGATGTGAAAAGGAAGCAAAAGTACCCGTCCCTCGTAACAGGAAAAGGAAGCAAATTACCCATCCCTTGTGTAAGGAAAAGCAAGTAAATGTAACGGACCCCAGTGACGGGAAAAGCAAGAAAAAGTACCGATCCTCAGTGATGGGAAAAGTTTAAGTTCATCACACATTTTAAATTGTTTCATAAACTTCAAAAAGGTTAATTTTGTTGCACTCTTGGTTTCACTCGGAGCCAAAGCTTTGATCTAATTATACCTCACACTGCAAAATGGTGGCGAAATTTTAGGCAGCGGAGGCTGAAAAATGAATTGAAAATGCTAAATAACCAATCATCAGCTTTTTGAACACAGCGCAGGAAACAGTGGCCGAAAACTGGAGACAGACGAACGCACGGACAGACACCACGGTTCTCAATGTGGACTGAAGAGATTTTCTTCATTCATTTGGACCTCTTGCTCTCACTCACTTTTGGACTTTCATTGAATCAGGCCTCACTCCCTTTCACTAAGCTGATAAAGGGACTCCAAGGGCTTAGGCACAGATGCTAATGGTATGTGAAGTTTCTTTCAGCAATTCTGACCTCTCGCTCATTTTGTAATTTCCTTGTAATTCACTTTTCAGGCCTATGTGTCCGGTCTCTCAATCAAGCTTCACACACACCCATTCGAGTCTCCAGCCATTTACATATACTACCCGACTTAAAGTCATGGGGATTCCCTTCAAACTTATCACTTGTATGTCCAATTCACATAAACATGAATGCCGTCAGCAGAGTGTGTAAATATTCAGGGAGCAGTGTCATTGCTCACTTTCAAAGCTTCGTTTTCTGGAGGAACAAGTTAACGGAGTTCCAATGAGAGATTATTTAACTGGCTCTCAAGAAGTGGACACCTCTATTTGTCCAATTTCATCTCCTTTTACCATGCACAGTTGAACCTTGGGGAATATCCTCATGAAGTTGCATGTCCAGGCATAACCATCCCTACCTCATGAAAATCTTCTCAAGAGGGAAGAGAACTATACAACGGGCTGTTTGTGGATCACATGTATGTCTCAACACACAAAACCTCCATAATGTGAAAAAATACCCCAAAGTAACGGGAGTCATCACGATGATAAGCAAGCACAGGAACAATTTGTGGAGCCTTGAATTCCATGGAAAATAAGCCTTTTAACAATGTGGATAATCCATTGTATCACATAGCTGAGTGCAAAATTTCAGGTAACAATGGGCTTTGAAATGTGGAAGCAGGCTTTGTGGAGAAACTAGTTTGGGAATACATTGTTCACTTCTGATGCGAATGTAAATTGTATGGTTTAGAACTTTAGTTACTGAATGAAAGGAATGCCATCTCATGATGCAGGGATCTTTGATTCACATCCTCAATACTATGTTTATTTTTTTTTTCATTGTCTGCCAGCAAAAACAATGTGATCAAACTCCTCTCTGCGCATGTGTGGTCAGGACGAATCCAGAACGAAAGGACTGTTCAACGGCAGGTATGTCTTCCTTTTCATGTTTCAAATCGTGTTCAAAATATAAAATTTGATCTAAATCAGTTGTTCCTCGATCATAAACAGATGAGATGGATGGATGGATATGAACCAATCGCTTAACCCCGCTTTTTGCTTCGCGTGCGCTGGATAATGACTTGCTTTGCATGCACCTCAATTATGTTTGGTGTGAGGGCTTTCTCTCATTATCTCTTTTGGCATTATGGCTGAAGTACTTTTGTATGGTGTTTATTAATTTTTGTTGAAATAAATAAATAAATAAATAAATCACTTTTTCCGCAAAAACACCTGTGTCGGCAAACCTGCTTTATGTTCCTTTTTGCAAAAAGAAAAGCTTGAAAACGTCTTTATGTTTTGTTGCTTTAATAACTTGTTCTGATTTGCAATGTTCAAACTCTCTCCGTGGTGCCATTTCGAGTGTTTATTATGTACACACAGCAAATTTCAAATGGGGAGAGGAGCAAATAGAGACTTTCAATGGAGAAAATGAGTAAGGGAGAAGGATGAGAGAGAGAGAGAGAGAGAGAGAGAGAGAGAGAGAGAGAGAGAGAGAGAGAGAGAGAGAGAGAGAGAGAGAGAGAGAGAGATATATATATATATATATATATATATATATATATATATATATATATATATATATATATATATATATATATATATATATATATATATATATATATATATATATATAGAGAGAGAGAGAGAGAGAGAGAGATAGATAGATAGATAGATAGATAGATATATATAGAGATATAGAGATATAGAGATATAGAGATATAGAGATATAGAGATATAGAGATATAGATAGAGATAGAGATATAGTTTTGGGGGGAGTGTGTAAAAAGGGGGAGAGAAGGAGGTGGTGGTGAAAAGGAAAAGGAGTAAAAGAAGGCCAGGTATGAGGTGGGGATTGTGGAGTGGTCAAAATGTGCCATTTTACATACACAATATGTATATAACCCCAATGTAACGATTATGCACAATGAGTTGAAACGTCTAAATTTTTCTATAATAATGTACTATTTACATATAACCTAAACATAATGACAAGAGCATCACAGTATATCAATGTTCTTTTCACATTACTGTTGAGAACTTTAAACAACTTGGTATGTGGAGTGGGTAAAGAAAGCATTGTTACATTGTCACCGCTGTTGTAATGGGTCCCCTTGGCCATCTCTGAGAAAAATGACAACACAGACACAGACAAACGGCTCTCTTATAGTATCGATTCCACAAGCAAGCATAGACGATCAAAAATCTTCAACTCGATGAAATGGTTAATCACAAGGGTATCTTGAATCCACCATTTTTAATAAATAACTATTCGGAAAAGTATTTACCGTTTCTCGATGTCTCTTCACAAAGATATATCAACATGGAACACAGGAGACACAGACAGGCAATTGCACGAGAAAACAACGTTAGGAGCTCTCTTCAAACATTAACTCTTCCTCCACTTGGACCAAGATGACAGTCGCGAGCTTCGATAACAGCACACTCGACTGTGCTGATAAGTGAAAGAAGAAGGAATGGATTACAGTTTCTCGAAGCCTGTTGTTGACTTAATTGTTAAGGTGGCTGGCTTAAGATCCTCGGGTCTTGAACTCAAAACCCCTGTCAACCATTGAATTAACGCCAGGTGCGTTAATATGCAGTCACAGGCTGCATATGAATTAATATAACAGTTTATCTGAAGAAATGAAGCAGATATCTTCTTTGTCCACCGAATCCCAAACAGTCTCTCTTGAGTCTTGACATGGCGGAGACAAAGTATAATTGTATAGGGAGCTCTGTTTTGGCCGGTCTGTTGTCCAGGGTATCACATGGCTCAGGGCATGGATATTGAACACTTTGGATTGCTCTGGCCTCGCTTCCACATCCCTTTGCTCTGCCCTTGCCTGCTTCCTGGTCCAGCTTCACTTAGCTCTGTCTCTTTGTTCCTGGACTTCCTTGACTGCTCCTGCGTATCATCTGTTTTGGGGTTCCAGCTTTCAAGATCATTACATCACCTTTCCCCCACTTCTTCTCTCACTCTTCCATCAAAAAAACGTTTGGCAGGGGATACTTATTGACCACACTTCTATGCTTTATGTGGGGAAGTGAAATATTTCCTTCAACAGTGGATCTCAAGATGACAGTGGATCTATCGAGGTGCTGTTGCTGTCTCAGGCACCATATTTAGAGCCAAGAGTGGGGGTGGAAGCTCCAACTCCCCACCTGATCAAGCATCTTACTCTTAAAGTTGCAAATGAAACTTTTATCAATGGCTGCTGAACAATGAATAACACCCTGGTAATCTAGGTCCTTGGTAATCATTTCCATTTTGTATCTCATGAAGAATTATGGAGGTGCTGTCAGAAACAATGACTGCAATTTTTGCAGTCATTGTATTTTTGCAGATAAGATACAGTTTATGCCTGCAAGAAAGCTCCTATCGTAAACCTGGAAATAGTTCTGGTTTCTCCCACTACACTGAAAACTTTTAAAGATTGACCATTCTTCATGTATGCTCATAAGCTGTAGAACTTGGAATACCTCTTAAAATTCACACTACCTTATCTTCCATTACTAAAAGCATCAACGTCTGTTCTTGTGTCTGTCATGCTTTATTCATAAGCATTCCTGCTGTCAGAGTAATAAAAAGAAAAAGAGCAATCAGAAATTGCAGAGCATCGCCATGACTTATTTTAAGTGGTGTATTTTTGATAGGTTTTAGAGTAAATCCAATATGGCTGCCAAACCACGTGACCTGTGATGTCATATGTGTCCCTTTTGTTCCTCATGGAGAGGCAGTCGTATGTGTAAAGTTTTGTCTCAATCTGTTCAGCCATTTCAGAGAAGGTTTTTGAAGGTTTTAAAAATTTTTTAAACAATATGGCTGCCGAATCACGTGACCGATGACGTCGTCAAAAAATTTTGTGGACCATTTTATCCAGAGATGACTGAAAAATGTTCACACTGATCGAATGTAGCATTCCACATATGCAATTATGACATCATAACGAAGGCACTGATGATGTCATAAAAATATTACACTCAATCCCCATGAGGAGTACTTGCTATTTGCCAAATTTCAATTTTTGCCTTGGTGCGGTTTCAGAGATTGAGGTCCAAAGTTTTTCCGTTTTTTCAACATGGCTGCCACACCACGTGACCTATGACGTCATAATTACCATTAAAATATTTCTGCATGAGTAGTCGCACCAATGGTGAAAATTTTGTCTCAATCCGACAACCACTTGCACAGAAAAACACGAAAGTTCTGTGCGGACAAACAAACAAACAAACGGACCCAAAGGCAACACGCCCTCCTCCGGCGAGGGTAAAATGGGACCGTTGGTAAGCTAATCATCTATTTACTTGGTGAACAAAAATGTCAAAGTTATAAAACGTCGAGTACAATTGTGTCTTCATTTGCTAATTCCCCTATTTCTGACGTTTATTGTGAGAGGAAGAAGGAGCACGATGAATGACAGTCGACTCACCACTTGGAGCACATGAACAAAAGGTGGACCGAGGTTATATTTTCACTCTTGCCTGGCTGTTTGTTTGTCAGTGAGCATGATATCTCAAAAAGTTGTGGACATATATGAACGAAACTTGGTGGATAGGTTGGGGGTGTGTGACAAGGGACTAATTGATTTGATTTTGGTGAAGATTCGGATCCAGATACAAAAAAAAATTGAAGTGATTTTTCACCACTGAGAGATAAATTTCCCAACATCTCAAAACGTTATAGACGAATTCAAACAAAACTTGGTTGGGTGTGTGACGAGGGATTAATTGATTTGATTTTGGTGAAGATTCGGATCCAGATACAAAAAAAAATTGAACTGATTTTTCACCAGTGAAAAAAATATATATTTCCCAACATCTCAAATCGTTATGGACGAATTCAAACAAAACTTGGTTGGGTGTGTGACGAGGGATTAATTGATTTGATTTTGGTGAAGATCCGGATCTGGATACAAAAAAAATTTGAAGTGATTTTTCACCAGTGAGAGATAAATTTCCCAACATCTCAAAACGTTATAGACGAATTCGGACGGAACTTGTTGGATACGTTGGGTGTGTGAGAAGGAAGAATCAATTTGATTTTGGTGAAGATCCATATCCGGATATGAGAATTTATAAAGTGATTTTTCATCATTGAGAGATAGGACTAAAACTGATATATAGCCCAATATCTCAAAAAGTTATGAACAGATTTGGACAGATTGGGTGTGTGACAAGGAAGAATTGATTCGATTTCGGTGAAGATCCGAATCCGGACACGAGAATTTTTTAAATGATTTTTTTTATCATTGAGAGATATGACTAAAACTGATAAATAGCCCAATTCCTAAATAAGTTATGAACAGATTCGGACAAAGCCTGGTGGACAGATTGGTGGGTGAGAAGGAAGAATCGATTAGATTTTGGTGATGATCCGTATCTGGATACGAGTTTTTTTCAGTGATTTTTTTATCATTGAGTGATCGGATTAAAATTGATAAATAGCCCAATATCTCAAAAGGTTATGAACAGATTCGGACAAAGCTTGGTGGACAGATTAGATGTGTGACAAGGACGAATCGATTCGATTTCGGTGAAGATCCGAATCTGGACACGAGAGTTTTTTAAAAGTGATTTTACATCATTGAGAGATAGGGCTAAAACTGATAAATAGCCCAATACCTAAAAAGTTATGAACAGATTCGGACAAAGCTTGGTGGACAGGTTGGTGGGTGAGAAGGACGAATCGATTTGATTTTGGTGAAGATCCGTATACCAGAGTTTTTTTTAAAGTGATTTTACATCATTGAGAGATAGGACTAAAACTGATATATAGCCCAATACCTAAAAAAGTTATGGATGGATTCGGACAAAGCTTGGTGGACAGATTGGTGAGTGAGAAGGACGAATTGATTCAATTTCGGTGAAGATCCGTTTCTGAAAACGAGAATTTTTATTCCCGCGCTTTGGAAGAAAAGTGGGAATATTGTGATTGTCTCCGCCGTCCATCCGTCTGTCTGTCTTACCCTGTAACTCCTCCTACACCGTTTGAAATATTAACTTGAAACTTTGGGACATAGTGGATATATGTATGGGGAAGTGCACAACACTTTCGGATTTTTGATATGACCCCGAGGGGCCGGGCCAGAGGGGTTGGGGTCATGGGGTCGATAAAAAAAAAAATTGTCTTATAGCTTTTTAAATCAAACATATTCATGAGTTATACATTTACCAACATATTTTTTTAAACACATGATGAACAGAGGGTGCTTGGGGGTAGGGGGTGCTTAGCGGATAGGGGGTCAAAATAGCTACTCCTACACCGTTTGAGATAGGAACTTGAAACTTTGGGACATAGTAGATATATGTATGGGGAAGTGCACAACACTTTCGGATTTTTGATATGACCCTGAGGGGCCGGGTCAGAGGAGTTGGGGTCATGGGGTCGATTAAAAAAAATTGTCTTATAGCTTTTTAAATCAAACATATTCATGAGTTTACATTTACCAACATATTTTTTTAAACACATGATGAACAGAGGGTGCTTGGGGGTACGGGTTCAAAATAGCTCCTCCTACACCGTTTGAGATAGGAACTTGAAACTTTGGGACATAGTAGATATATGTATGGGGAAGTGCACAACACTGTCGGATTTTTGATATGACCCCTAGGGGCCAGGCCAGAGGGGGTGGGGTCATGGGGGCTGATTTTTTTTTTAAAGTGTATTTACCATTGTACATGGTGAATTATTTTATAAAGAACTTACTTATGTGGCTCCCATGAGTGACAAACAGTCACAGGTTTTACTGTATTTATCTAATTGATTATGAATAATTATAATTAATATTATACGCAGTTCATTCCTATGATTAAATTGATGCACAGTTCTATATTGCTGGACAGTGTTAAATTAATGTTTCATGAAATGTTGACATGTTTGCAATGACTTCTGATTGAGTAAACATAGTAAGTCTTTGGTCATGAAGCACATCAAATAGAAAAGAATGGTCAATCCATTTTGCAAGATAAAATTTCACCTAGTTTAAAGTCATTTTACATCATTGAGAGATAGGGCTAAAACTGATATATAGCCCAATACCTAAAAAAGTTATGAACAGATTCGGACAAAGCTTGGTAGACAGGTTGGTGGGTGAGAAGGACGAATCGATTAGATTTTGGTGAATATCCGTATCTGGATACAAGAGTTTCTTAAATGATTTTACATCATTGAGAGATCGGATTAAAACTGATATATAGCCCAATACCTAAAAAAAAAGTAATGAACAGATTCGGACAAAGCTTGGAAGACAGGTTGGTGGGTGAGAAGGACCAATTGATTCAATTTCGGTGAATATCTGTATCCGGACACGATCATTTTTAAAATGATTTTTCACCAGATTGATGGGGCAAAAGACTACATGTAGCATGATATCTCAATCAGTTGTGAATGGATTCTGCCAAATCTTTGTGGATGAGTTTGTTAGATTGACAAAACTTGGTGGATGACTTGGTTAAACCGTCTCTCTCATTTTCCGACCTTGTCGGGGGTGGACGGTGGAGGGGGTTGGGGTGGCTGGGAGACAATTAAAAAAGTATACAGGATTTAAACTCAAGGTCACAGCATCACGAAGGAAGTTCTGGTCTATGAGGATCAAGCAGACAAGTTTTGAATACATTAGTTGCAGAACAATGAACAATGGTAAAACAGAATTTCTCGTGGTTTCCACGTCATTCGTGCAGAAAACGAAAGTCTGGAGAACCAAGCTGTGTCGGCCAGAGCTTGGGGAAACGGTGCAGGATGGGAATGTTTGGAGAAAGCTGATCATGAATGTCACCAGTAGTCAGACACTACTTGATGGAATTAGATAACTTTCCCCTTCAGCCAAGGGAATGTTCTGGGTCTCAAGGAAGCCATTTCTGGTTTATAATATGGAGGGATCTTTCACTTCATCACTTCATGCACATTCACCACCAAGACAAAGGGCAGCACTGGGTTATTGTTGAAGAAGGTAAAGAACCACTGACGTCATGATGATGTGTGTGTGTGTGTGTGTGTGTGTGTGTGTGTGTGTGTGTGTGTGTGTGTGTGTGTGTGTGTGTGTGTGTGTGTGTGTGTGTTCGTGTTCGTGTTCGTGTTCGTGTTCGTGTTCGTGTGTTCGTGTTCGTGTTCGTGTTCGTGTTCGTGTTCGTGTTCGTGTTCGTGTTCGTGTTCGTGTTCGTGTCCAGTCCGAGGTCTTGCTGCGAGTCCTTCGTCGAACAATAACCACAGCAAGGTCACGGGAAGTTTGCCAACGATCTCAGTGACTTCATCGAATGATCTCTACTAATGTTAATGATCGGATCGCTTATCGCGGGGGTTCCGGGTTCCCCTATGAAGACCTTTAAATCGAACGCACCATTGTGCCTGAACACTTTAACTCGGTGTGAATAGTATAATTTGTTTGCGGTTTGCGTTTACGCATTTAATTCTCTCTCGTATTTTGCTAAAACAATTTTGATGTAAGTGCTAATTATCTCAGAGTCTGCGTCATGCTGGGTTCTCGGCTGCGAGAGAGCACAACCGTCTGTAGGTGGTGACAGCGCGCCGGGCCGGGCTACGCTGAGGGGAGGGGCGTGTGGAGAGGGGGCTGAACACGCGTGAGGCCGAGCCACGCTGAGGAGAGGGGTGTGTGGAGAGGGCTGAACGCGCGTGAGGCCGAGCCATGCTGAGGAGAGGGGCGTGTGGAGAAGTGGCCGAACGCGCGTGAGGCCGAGTCATGCTGAGGGGAGGGGCGTGTGGAGAGGGGGCTGAATGTGCATGAGTCCGAGTCACGCTGAGGGGAGGGGCGTGTGGAGAGGGCCTGAACGCGCGTGAGGCCGAGCCATGCTGAGGGGAGGGGAATGTGGAGAGGGGCTGAACGCGCTTGAGGCCGAGTCACGCTGAGGGGAGGGGCGTGTGGAGAGGGGGCCGAACGCGCGTGAGGCCGAGCCATGCTGAGGGGAGGGGCGTGTGGAGAGGGAGCTGAACGCTCGTGAGGCCGAGTCACGCTGAGGGGAGGGGCGTGTGGAGAGACCCGAACGCGCGTGAGGCCGAGCCACGCTGAGGGGAGGGGAATGTGGAGAGGGGCCTCCGCGCCTGGAGCCGTGACCGTGCGAGTCGGGAGGCTGCGTACATGAAGCGGCTTTGTGTGGAGGGGCCGAACGTGGAGTTTCAGTGCTCGGAGCGGCCTCGATGTGTGGAGGGCCGAGCTGAGAGGAGCCAGTGTGCCCGCCCGGTATCATCGAGTGGACCGAACAATCCGCTCTCACTTGAAATGCACAAAATGCTCGAGCGATCCGTGAAACGAGAATCCTTATACTCCGGAACCCGGACCTCGACATTAAATTGTGATCCCGTACTCAGTCGGGGTGTCTGTGCATTTACCTGCACAGGTGTTTAAATGCATCGCAATCGAGACTCGTGACTTTAATGCGCTCTTTTAGCGCAGCACTCGGCAGAGGCGAATTTTAACACCCGAAAGGGTGACGTGTGTGTGTGTGTGTGTGTGTGTGTGTGTGTGTGTGTGTGTGTGTGTGTGTGTGTGTGTGTGTGTGTGTGTGTGTGTGTGTGTGTGTGTGTGTGTGTGTGTGTGTGTGTGTTCGCTTTCTTGTGCAGCATGTTCAAAATGCATTGCTCTGACTCCAAGACCGCGGGATAAACCCGCCATGGAAGGTTCCGATGTGAAGGTGCACGGGTAGTCCGCGAGTCCAGCACCAGAATCGCCATATCATCGGAATCCGTGCTCATTGCAAGTCGGCAGCACGGCTTGGCCGTGAAGCGCCGTGTATTTATAGGCACCGAGAAGGAGGGGAAACTACGGTTGGGCGGGAGGGGGGGGGAGAGAAAGAGAGGGGGGAGCGGGAGGGTGAGGAAGCGAGATTGAACGAGTGAGGTGGAGAGAGAGAGGGAGAGAGAGGAGAGGAAAGGAGAGCGAGTGAGGTTCCGAGTCGGCTCGGCGCCCAGTTCCGGCGACCCCTCAGCAGATGGTGCGGTCCCAGAGCGTGGGACCACGTCGCGACCACCGCAGCTCTCCCGAGGCATGGTGCGCGTGCGAGTGCATCGTGAGCGCCCAAGTGAGATGGAGCCGCCGAAGCCAAGGCTCGGGAACATGGCCGGGATGACCGTAGCGTCGCTCCTGCTGCTCGGCGCATTGTCGTCCGTGCGAGGTTCGTTCAGCGCACACAAGTCGCGTTTTGTGCGCAGTTCCACCGACGTCCGACTATTATCATGCGAGCCACGTTAACGAGGCACTTCGCCTTCTTGTTTGTTTTCTTTCTTGATGCTCCGTTCCTCCATCATCTTCAATGTTGTCACATCATCACACATGTCCTGCATCTTCATGTATTTATTTTTTTCCCACTTTTCTGACGACCCCCCCCCCCCTTTCACCCCTAGGGTTCTGCGATGAAAGCAAAGTACTATTTACAGACAGATCTGTAAGAAAATGCTGTTCGGTTGATGCACCCATCCCACTTGTCCAGAGAACCGCGCAGTGAGCCACTGAACTCAAACCGCGTAACACGTGCTTTGTGTAAAACGTCACTCCCAAGGTGTACATTTTTATTGTCATTCTCCTACACGCGCACGTTGAATGAAAAGTGCAGCTCTCCGAGCGATCGGCTGAAGTTCGTAAACGGTGCCCCGAGTCCACATGCGCTCTCCGTGCTCGACTCCGTTCGCCTGCACCCACCGTCAGAGAGAGAGAGAGAGAGAGAGAGAGAGAGAGAGAGAGAGAGAGAGAGAGAGAGAGAGAGAGAGAGAGAGAGAGAGAGAGAGAGAGAGAGAGAGAGAGAGAGAGAGAGAGAGAGAGAGAGAGAGAGAGAGAGAGAGAGAGAGAGAGAGAGAGATCTTGTCGACATTCGTGCGCAGGTGCGACCGCACGCCGGCGTGAACGGCTTTCGGGTGTACGTGTACGGGGGACTCCGTACTCCAGAACGCGCGGCTTTCGCTCTCTGCAAGTCGCGAGATAAGCCAAGACCGGCTCCGCCGAGCCACGTATCTGCGACGCGTCCCGGTGAAATGTGATTAAGCGTAAAAGTGCGGTGGAAATATCATGTCCCCTGCAGGAGATCGAGAGAGTCACGCGGGACTTGCTCCTGAAAAATAAACAAATAAGTAAAATAGAAATATAAACTTTTAGGGCGTGTCCGTAATTTAATGTAATTTTCCTGTAAGGCGATTTCTCGGCAGCTTGAAGAATTGACTGCTGAGCAGGTTTTTCTCTCTAACCGATGCACTTTTCTTTTAGCCATAAACACCAAGCAAGGCTGGCAGGATGGCCTCTGAACCGTCTCGCCTGGGTTCCAATCTCGTCCCAGCGACAAATGGTCATCGTGGTGTTTCACAGGCAGGGTTATTCGTCAATGTGTGTGCCGTCCATGGGGGACGTTAAACTGTGCGTCCCGTCTGCCGACATTAGTTGGTGGATGGTAAAGATCCGATGATGTCCTTCATGTCGAGTCGTCGAGCGATCGCAGCTAGACACCCCAAGCCAAATTCCAAATTCTGTGTGCGGAGTGGGGACCCCACCAAGATTAACCAAATGAACCGCTTCGGTAGAACAGACTCTCTGTTTCGAGCATGGCACATGATCTGATCCAATCTAATCCACACTTGTCCCGTTTTTTCGCGACTGTTCCAAATGCTAAATGGGTGACTGAGGACCAGGTGTACTGCTTTGCCTCCAACCCTGCTCCGGATGTGGGGATCTTCACATTAGGTTTTGGAATGTCCCTGAGAGCTCCTGCCAATAAATCATGCATCACCTCACTTCTTTTGGGGATCAGGTCAAAAGGCCATATTCTGTTCTGGACTTATCATCATCGTCAACTGAGAAAGGTCAACAGACCTCTGCAAAGCCATCTGATCTCCATCCAATTCTCTTGAAACCATCCCTCAGCTACAGTTTGGACCATTCTTGGTGCAATGATCTATTTCTGTCAGCTCAGGTTGATTCATATTTCCCAGCAGGAGTTGTCACATTCTTTTGACCAGGAGATATTTTTTGCTGGGGTGGGTTGTGATTGGCGGGTGGATGGATGGTCACTTTATCAATCATTTCTCTTGGTTTATATCTTTTCTTTTTATTCCTGTTTTGGTGGCCGTTGCCCTCTACTGCCCTCCCCCCTCTCTGAACTCTGATGGTCCATAATTTCCTGTAATGATGGATGAATATAATTCCGTGCTGTCTTTCCATGCTCCTGAAGCACTGCTCACTCGCCCAGAGCCAGTGAGTCGAGTATATGGGAGCATGTCACTTGCCATCACGCTGTGCAATTTCTCTAACTGTCCTCTACTGAAGATGCACAAATACTTTGCTTTTGCCGAAACGACAACCTGATTCTGACGTGTAACCAGGCTATGAGAATGCCTTGCATTTGTAATCCGCATTTAATTACCACCAAGTAACACGGGGCCGTGTACTGGTTCATTTGTATTCGCGATGCACGGTTGCCTGTTCTTCGGAAGTCTCTGAATTGCTGGAAAATAACCTCTGTTTGTGGGGATGCCGAGTCCTACAGGATAAAAGTGATTACTTTGGTCTCGTAGATCCATCTCACCACCCCTCAACCACATTTGCTCATGACGGCTCGGTTTATTTTTCTCCCCAACCACTCTAATCGACGAATCGTGCTCACTTGAGGCTCTCCCGCTTAAATCCTTTTCACGTGTCAAACTGCTGCTGGGTGTGGGCGTCGCACCCTCCGGGCTCTGCGCCTTGCGTGCCGCCTACAGGAGCCTCATTTGTCCATCGCGGGCTCGCCTTCGCTTTGGTACTGTGTCCTCGGTGATTATACGGCCTTTTAAAACAGGCCATACTGTGCCAATGATTTTGCTGCACGTTCATCCATCTTTAAGACACATCCATGATTTCTGTTCCATCACCAGCATCCCACTTGCATCTTTCTGTGGTGCTGAAATTGATGGTCATGTGATCGTTCCACATCCTTTATTTCGGTGTTAAATGCGACTGAGATCCGAGGAAATGCACAGTAACAATTTTAATTGTGGTCCACTTGAAATTACCAACATGTAACATCTATGGACTCTGACTGGCGACCCATCCTGTATGCATTCGTCCACCGGCAAGTCACTTTCTTTCCTTGATGTGCTCACTCAAGGTCGGCTATGCAGTGTATCACTCACCACAAGCCATAATTGATGGTTCATATGCCTCGAGAGGTTGATGGAAGTGAACATGATGTCTGCATGCATCGCGCACCTGTTCTCAACACCACCTCTGTGTGGTGCTGTGAACAGGAGGGGGTGGAAAGAAGGGGTTTAATTGATGCTCACTTCTTGAATTACCAACGCTGTTCATCACCCACACAATAGATTCTTGCCACGAGCTAGCATTCTTTAATGTGTGGGCTGGTCTTTCCCGGGTGACCACAGTGAAGGTTAGATAGCACTGTTAATACGGAGTGTGCTCATTGTGCTTTATTAAGCTGTTGGCAACGGGACGATGCAAAGAA